>NC_069501.1:793898488-794243488 GCF_027579735.1 Bombina bombina | reverse complement strand
ATCGGAAGAAGAGGATGGATCCGCGTCGCCTGCTTCAAGATGGTCCCGCTCCGCACCGGATGGAAGAAGATAGAAGATGCGGCTTGGAGAAGATGTTTGCCGGTCCGGATGTCCTCTTCTTGCCGGATAGGATGAAGACTTTGGAGCCTCTTCTTGACCTCTTCAGCACCGGATTATGGATCGCCAACCCCCGCTTGGGTTGGATGAAGATCTTGGAGCCAGGACGGATCGGTGAACCTGGTATGGTGAAGACAAGGTAGGAAGATCTTCAGGGGCTTAGTGTTAGGTTTATTTAAGGGTGGTTTGGGTTAGATTAGGGGTATGTGGGTGGTGGGTTGTAATGTTGGGGGGGGGGTATTGTATGTTTTCTTTTACAGGCAAAAGAGCTGAACTTCTTGGGGCATGCCCCGCAAAGGGCCCTGTTCAGGGCTGGTAAGGTAAAAGAGCTTGTAACTTTTTTAATTTAGAATAGGGTAGGGAATTTTTTATTTTGGGGGGCTTTGTTATTTTATTAGGGGGCTTAGAGTAGGTGTAATTAGTTTAAAATTGTTGTAATATTTTTCTTATGTTTGTAAATATTTTTTTATTTTCTGTAACTTAGTTCTTTTTTATTTTTTGTACTTTAGATAGTTTATTTAATTGTATTTATTTGTAGCAATTGTATTTAATTAATTTATTGATAGTGTAGTGTTAGGTTAATTGTAGGTAATTGTAGGTAGTTTATTTAATTATTTTATTGATAGGGTAGTGTTAGGTTTAATTATATCTTAGGTTAGGATTTATTTTACAGGTAATTTTGTAATTATTTTAACTAGGTAACTATTAAATAGTTCTTAACTATTTAATAGCTATTGTACCTAGTTAAAATAAATACCAAGTTGCCTGTAAAATAAATATTAATCCTAAAATAGCTATAATATAATTATAATTTATATTGTAGCTATATTAGGATTTATTTTACAGGTAAGTATTTAGCTTTAAATAGGATTAATTTATTTAATAAGAGTTAATTTATTTCGTTAGATTAAAATTATATTTAAGTTAGGGGGGTGTTAGTGTTAGGGTTAGACTTAGCTTTAGGGGTTAATACATTTATTAGAATAGCGGTGAGCTCCGATCGGAAGATTAGGGGTTAATAATTGAAGGAAGGTGTCGGCGATGTTAGGGAGGGCAGATTAGGGGTTAATACTATTTATGATAGGGGTTAATAACTTTATTATAGTAGCGCTCAGGTCCGCTCGGCAGATTAGGGGTTAATAAGTGTAGGCAGGTGTCGGCGACGTTGTGGGGGGCAGATTAGGGGTTAATAAATATAACATAGGGGTCGGCGATGTTAGGGCAGCAGATTAGGGGTACATAGGGATAACGTAGGTTGCGGCGGTTTACGGAGCGGAAGATTAGGGGTTAAAACTGTAATGCAGGGGTCAGCGATAGCGGGGGCGGCAGATTAGGGGTTAATAAGTGTAAGGCTAGGGATGTTTAGACTCGGGGTACATGTTAGGGTGTTAGGTGCAGACGTAGGAAGTGTTTCCCCATAGGAAACAATGGGGCTGCGTTAGGAGCTGAACGCTGCTTTTTTGCAGGTGTTAGGTTTTTTTTCAGCTCAAACAGCCCCATTGTTTCCTATGGGAGAATCGTGCACGAGCACGTTTTTGATGCCGGCCGCGTCCGTAAGCAACTCTGGTATCGAGAGTTGCATTTGCGGTAAAAATGCCCTACGCTCCTTTTTTGGAGCCTAACGCAGCATTTGTTTTAACTCTCGATACCAGAGTTAAATTTATGGTGCGGCCAGAAAAAAGCCCGCGGAGCGTTAACAGCCCTTTTACCGCCGAACTCTAAATCTAGGCCTAAGGAAGGATGTGATTATTGATGGTAAGACAAAGGGGAAGTTATAAAACTAACAACAAAGAGACAAGCTATTTACATATGCATAGTACTTCACTCTTCCCAAGAAAGTCAGCTTGTCACAATTAAATAAAGATCTTAGGATATAAACATGACAGCTGAGAGGGATGGGGGCAGGTGGGATGAAAGGTTGGTATGTATACACACACTCTGACACTCACATACACAAACACACACATGTAACCACACAGTCATTCTAGATAGGAAGTAAGGGTTTTGGTAAGTGAACACACACAGACACACACCCTGCAATAACTGTTAGATAGGATAGATTGTGTCTTTGGGAATATGACTGAAAACCTCTTTATGTCTCTGTAACCTCTTTATGTCTCTGTAACCTTTTTGTAATTAGGGCAGATTCTAATTAAAGATATCTCTCTGGTAAACAACTGTAATGCTCGTGGGTTATTCCACTACCAGACCAAACTCGCCAGTAGTCTTCTTATCCCGGCGTCGAGCCGGAATGATAGGGAATATCCCAGAGCAGAGAAAGTTCGCAAGATGAGGTAAGCGGCACTCACCATAGGCAGTATAGTCTTCGGCGGCAACAGGCAGGGAATCAGAGAAAGGCAGTTCAAAGGTAAACCACTAGGATGGTCAGGCAGGCAGGGTTTGTCAACGGTAAAGCAGTCCAGAGGTAGGCCACTAGGATGATCAGGCAGGCAGGCAGGCAGGGTTTGGCAACAGAGAGGCAATCCAGAGCAAGGGGTTAATCAAGCAGAGTAGTCAGACAGGCAGGGTTCAGCAATAGTATATCAATCCAGCAGTTTAGGGGTTAACTGGCAGAGTGGTCAGACAAGCAGAGTTCAGCAGCAGTATATCAAACCAGCAGTTTAGGGGTTAACAGGCAGAGTGGTCAAACAAGCAGAGGTTAGCTACAATATAACAGTCCAGCATACAGCAATAATAACACCCAGGAGAACCCTAAGTAACACCTATACTTGGGCAGTGATAGGTAGCAAGTGAGTTACTTAGATAGGCGTAGGATTCCCGCCACAGGAGATCCTGACCAGCTTCAGAATGGAGGAAGCGTGCAGCAATTACATCACCGCCGCACGCAGACAGGAGCCGACTCCCCCCTAGGCAACAAGCAGAACAGCAGGCGCTGCGTCCCTAGCAATAGCTAGAGCATCGCGGCACCACAACAACCGAGTGTCTGGAAAATAATTTAGCCTGGAATTACTATGAGTACAGTATAGTGGCTATATGTCTGTAGAACTACACATACAATATTTACACTAGGGGTTATTACAAGTATTACACAGCGCAGAGGATATTATCCAGAGCATATCCAAAGTGAATTTATTGAATGTAATCCTGGTGGATTCGAAGGATAATTGTGCAACATATTTTGGTGCCGTGACATTGGGCCAGAAGAACTTTCCAGAGTCTGTCTAGAGGTTTGTAAGTATATTTGTTTTCCTATCTTCTTATTTTATTGTTGTTGTTTTAATTGTAATATAGCTTGTAAAATGGAAAAAGTAGATGATACTATTGCTGAGAATGTTAATAAGTGGGTGCTAAATTATATTAAGAGGCATGGTGGTCCTTATGAAATTCCAGCAGAATATAGACAATCATGGGATTTGATGAAAGAATGTTTAACAAAAACTTTATCTGATAAAAAATGTTTCGGAAAACAAAAGAAAAGGTTGTATTATGCAAGGATTGTGGTTATGCTGTTTAATAATTAACTGAATCCAACAATAATAGTAAAATCTGTGGAAAATTATGAATTATATAATGAATTGAATGACAAGATTGTTGATATGCGAGTACATGCAGTTGTAACTGGTGAAGCACTAATTGAAAAAGCAAAGGTGTGTGACACATTAACAGAGCAGAATGAGAAGATGAATGACAGAATGTTTGAGTTGGAAAGGGAAGTGGGTGAATGTAGGCATGTGACTAATATGGCTTTTAATAGAGTCTGTTAATAACTCAGGAACTGGAGGTGTAGATTTAAAACAAAAGCCAGTGATAAATATCCCTGATGTCCCAACTACAATAACTACTGCAATCATCAACCATGATAATACAAGGGTAGTGCAGTTAGTTACTAAAGATTTAAAGCCATAAGAAATTGATAACATAGTAAAGGGAATTGGGCAGGTTCCACAGCATGGTATCAATTTTTTGCAGTGGTTTTGCAAATTTAAAAGAATTACTGAGATGTACAATTTGACTTTTGAGGATATAAAGAAAGTGTGTCAGAGAGTGATTGGAAATTGTCTCTGGGTCAGAATTGTTGTGTGCTGACACCTAGAACTGCAGATACATTTAAAGAAATAATGCATGTACTTTATGGAATTAATTCTGGCGTGTCTTTGTCTTGGCAAACTTAAACAGTTAAAACAGGAATCTCTCTATGAATTGTCAGCTAGAATTTCCACAGTTTTGAAAAACGTAATTGTACATAATTCTGGTTTTGAACATGGTGGAATAGTACACAGAACAATTTTTCTAGAAAGAGAAGCATATTATCGGTAACTCCTAATCCTTCAGACCTAAATGATATACACCTAAGGGCTGATAATTTGTGGCGGAAGATATTTAAAGAGGATATTTCTGCAGTGGCTTCAGTGAAAGGTAAAAGGACAGAACTCCTATAAGTATTTAGGGCAATATAGAGAACAAGCATAGGCGTCGCCACAGGGGGGCAAGGGGGGCAATTGTCCCCCCATTTGATTCTTTGCCCCCTTATGTGCCCCCCCACAGAGATCTCCTTCATGTGCCTGTGTGCTGTGACAACTTAGAGCATACAGGAGTTGCAATAGTGCGCGCCCTCACCCCAACTAAGAAAATCTAATATTTATTTCAGCCTGCCAGGAGCGAGTAGCATTGCTTAACCCTTTGAGTGCTAAGCACTTTTACACCTGGGTGCTAAGCTTTTTTCATTTTTTTTTTTTGAAGAAAAAAAAATTACCTTTTTTTTCTTCAGATCCCCAAGACTTACACTGTTGGAAAAGTTAGGCGATTACCTTTCCAATGGTTGGTCTTTGGGGTCTGTTGCTGATTAGATGCCTGAGATACAGGCTTCTATGCAGCATGCCCTCTGCTTCTATACTTAACATTAAGTATAAATAAAGTTACGTAGTGACATCATCACGTCATTGCGCGTGACGTCATTGCGCATAACGTGAAACCCGATCGCCTGGGTAGGAGCGGGTGGGAGCCCCCAGATCTCCCTCAAGGTGGGAGAGTGCTAGCGACGGCTTTGAGCCATCGTTGGCACTCAAGGGGTTAAAGTGCGCTTTATTTTTAGGGCAAGAAGTAAACAGTGTCAGGTGCTGGATTGGACATCAGCTGCACCTGACTTCCACCTTCCTTGTGCGCTGCAAATTCATTCTCAGCAGGAGGAGGGAACACTAACATTGGAGCTGCAATAGAGATAGTACGCTATCAGTATCCACGTGATACTTTCCAGTGGGAACCACTAGTGTTCATGTATTGCTATTTTGACTCCCTCCTGCTCTCTCTTTTGCAAGTAAAAGATTATGTGACCCCTGGCTGGGGAGGGGGTGTTGTGAAGGACCACAGCCGTTGTCACACCGGGTCATCAGTCACTGCAGTCTTCAGCACACACCGGGTAGGTAAACAGCACTTCTGCTTCACACATGATTTATTCCCACTGCTTTCTTCTTTAGGAGAGAGCCAGGAGGATGTCTGTGTATTACACAGCTGTATCTGTCATTTACAGATGTGTGCTTTTTGTCTGGCTTAATAGTTTATCTTATCTGATTGTGTGTGTGATATAATCAGGTGTGGGCTGCAATCTACCAATCTTGTAGCTTTGAATACTGTCATGAATTGATATAATTTGTGTATAGGAGTATATTGTGATGTGTTTTGTTTATAGGAGTAGAAGAGTATATTGTATGTTAGGCATTTTTGTATTTACTTGTTTAGAATTTAAACTTTAGATTAAAAAAAAAATTAAAAATGTTGCAGTATATAATAATAGTACTTTATTATAAGATATTTTAGTCACCTTAGGTTTAAAACACTGCTTGAAACATAATGAGTATTTGAATGTTTACATTTTTAGTTAAAATAAAATATACCATTATTTACTGCAATGCTCAGATAAAAAAATATTAGATCTGAATCAAGCATGTCCCTTATTTGCAATAAAAAAATGTATTGGAGTAACCCTAAGCATGTTTCTTCAGTATACATATATAGCCGTAGACTAACATATTTGTTCTCAAGGTTAGTTTTTATATGCAGCTTTAAAAGGGATATAAAAACCTTTTTTTTCTTAGTTTTCTTTGTTGAAGTAGCAGCAATGCACTTCTGGGAGCTAGCTGAACACATCAAGTGATCCATTGCCAATCAGCAGCAAGATCCTAGTAGAGCATTGGCACTCTTGAGCTCAGCTATAAATGCGCTTCGACAAAGAATGTCATGAGAACGAAGCAAATTAGAAAAATTAGATACAATAAGTAAATAGTTAAGTTGTTTAAAATAACATGCTCTGAATCATGAAAGTTTAATTCAAATGTTAAGCTGAAAATTAGTAGCATTAGATCTTGTGAGCCATACATTACAGATCTAATCCTCAGCATTAACACCATTGCATTTGATTTATATTTTCTTCAAACAGAACAAATTTAACATTGCAGTCTATCACTGCTAAAGCATTTCTTTCAGGTTTCAGATAAAGAATACAATTTTAAACAACTTTCCAGTTTACTTCTATTATCAAATTTGCTTCAGCCCCATCCCCTCACTACGGCCCCTATCCCTTCACTACAGCCCCTATCCCCTCACTACAGCCCCAACCCCCTTATAACAGCCCCTATACCCCTGATACAGCCCCTATACCCTTACTACAGCCCCAACCCCCTTATAACAGCCCCAACCCCCTTATAACAGCCCCTATACCCCTGATACAGCCCCTATCCCCTCACTACAGCCCCTATACCCCTGATACAGCCCCTATACCCTTACTACAGCCCCAACCCCCTTATAACAGCCCCAACCCCTTATAACAGCCCCTATACCCCTGATAGAGCCCGTATCCCCTCACTACAGCCCCTATACCCCTGATACAGCCCCTATACCCTTACTACAGCCCCAACCCCCTTGCTACACCCCCTATACCACTGATACAGCCCCTATACCCTCGATACAGCCCCTATCCCCTCACTACAGCCCCAACCCCCTGATACAGCCCCAACCCCCTTATAACAGCCCCTATACCCCTGATACAGCCCCTATCCCCTCACTACAGCCCCAATCCCCTTATAACAGCTCCTATACAGCCCCTATAACCCTGATACAGCCCCTATACCCTTACTACAGCCCCAACCCCCTTGCTACAGCCCCTATCCCTTCAATACAGCACATATCCAGTCACAGCCATCAGAAGCCCTAAGTGACAGCTGATCCCAGTGCATGCTGGATCAGCTGTCACTAGACAATTGCTGTTTGTAATAGTAATAGCCACAGATCAGGTAGTGAGAATGACTACATGCCATAATCACTACCTGATCTGAATAGCAAGCCAATGTTAAAATACACAGGCTTGCTAAGTCCCCTTCTCTCTGTCACATGACATTACAAAAAAAAAAGTATTGGCAAGTACCTACAAATAAAAAATAAAAATTGTATTGGTGCATCCCTAGTTCATAGGTAACTGTCATAGGTAACTGTCTGTATATCTAACTAAGCGTGAATATGGATACTTGAAATTGCAATATGGATTCCTTTTGGTATATATTTAATAACCAGACTGACTGACTTCTTCAGAAGAGCAAATAAAGTTTGTTTTTTTTCTTCTCCCTGCGATGTTATGGCCTGAGAACTACATTTAAGAAGGGACTGCATTTTTTTAATATTGCACACATTTGTTTTTTCAATATCTGTATTATCTGTAAATACCGTTTATTGTATTATATGTAAAAAATATTTTTGTTACTTTTTATAATAATTCCAGAGAGCTGCCCACAGATAATGTGACTGTATGTATGCATGATAAGTGTGCTTTGTAATGTTAAGTTAGGAATTCAGTATATATTTTATTATATATACTAGGATAAGGTACTTATTCTAGGATACAATACAAGGGCTCAATTTAGAGAGAAATGATTAAATCTAAAAAGGGAACTGGATATTGATACAAATATGATGATCCAGTTTGGGTTAATTATTCTAAAGAAGAGATTATATAGGATAACCCAACTTGATATAGATGGGTTGTAACAAATTGTGTTTAATGTGGAATGAGTGAAATTTACCACTGTAGTCAAACTGATCCGATGGGACAGAGCATTCACATAATAACTGCAGATTTGCATTGGATTAATAATAGGTCTGTGAATGTTCTGAGTTGGTCAGTGAATAATAATAATGTGTCTTATACTATGAAAGGTGGCATAGTATGTTTATTACAAGATTATCCAAATTTAGGCCTCCAAAATTAAATGAATTAACATGGGGAATGGGCAGTAATTATTATTATTATTAATATATATTTTTGTGTAGTGCCGCCAAATTCCGTAATAATTAACTTTTCCTTAGTAAGTGATCTGTAGGGGAGTGTACAGGTATTGGTATAAAGATGTATATAACAGTAAAGATGGAAGGTCCTGTACCTACACATAAGATTACTAGCCTATGAGAAACAGAGGCCCCCATGGCACTATTATACTTAAACAATTACTGCCACAGACCAGAATTGTGTCTGGAATAAACCCCAGGTTTCCCGAACTGGTGTAGTAGTATGGGCTCTGTTCTTGTGTGCTAGAAGCCATTAGCTAAGGCAGGTGGGTGTATGGTAAAATAATATGTTGACTTTCACATACCCAGTTATGGTTGGAAGAGCATAATGGGATGGGGCCATGCAGTCTGCACACCAGGGAAGTTTACATGTCTGAGGGAACAGTACAGTGCAGTGTGCCGTCAGATGGGTGGTACCTGAGTCAAACATATGACTCTATACGCTTGGTAAAAATGTATTTAAAGGGACACTGAACCCACATTTTTTTCTTTTGTGATTCAGATAGATCATGCAATTTTAAGCAACTTTCTAATTTACTCCTATTATCAAATTTTCTTTGTTCTCTTGCTATCTTTATTTGAAAAAGAAGACATCTAAGCTTTTTTTCTTGGTTCAGTACTCTGGACAGCACTTTTTATTGGTGGATGAATTTATCCACTAATCAGCAAGGGCAACCCAGTTTGTTCACCAAAAATGGGCCGCATCTAAACTTACATTCTTGCATTTCAAATAAAGATACCAAGACAATAAAGAAAATTTCATAATAGGAGTAAATTAGAAAGTTGCTTAAAATTTCATGCTCTATCTGAATCACGAAAGAAAAAAATTGGGTTCAGTGTCCCTTTCATATGTGTTGCAGGATGATCTTGAATTTCTGGTGAAGGATGCCCCCCTCCACTTTGTAAGAAAATTCTGCCACTTCATGTCGTTTTGATTCATTATTTGTAACAGATAAATTAAGGGATGAGTAATTAATACAAACTACTGATAGCTTCCAGAAGCCCTTGTTTAGTTTATCCTACAATATATTCACACACTCAAAAAACATGGAGAAACATTGTATACATTTTGGGTATATTTATTACTTTAAGTGTTCATGGGTGTGTGGTTCATGGGTGTGTGAGTATTTATATTGGTTTAGGAGGTATATGCATATATTGTGAATATGATTCTAATTGAATCCTATTCAAGTGGGGGAGTGTAGGGATATATATATATATATATATATATATATATATATATATATATATATATATATATATATATATATATATATATATACTGTATTTATACATATAACTCATATAGATTGTAGTCTGTGTATATGTGTAACATTCTAAGGAAGGATGTGATTATTGGCACAAACGTTAAGACAAAGGGGAAGTTATAAAACTAACAACAAAGAGACAAGGTCTTTACATATGCAAAGTACTTCACTTTTCCCAAGAAAGTCAGCTTGTCCCAATTAAATAAAGATATATATATACATGACAGCTGAGAGGGATGGGGCAGTTGGGATGGAAGGTTGGTAGGTATACACACACACTGACACTCTACACACACATGCACTCACATACACAAACACACACATGTAACCACACAGTCATTCTAGATAGGAAGAAAGGGTTTTGGTAAGTGCACACACATAGACACACACCCTGCAATAACTGTTAGATAGCATACATTCGGCTAGATTACAAGTTTTTTTAAACCCGGCGTTAGCTGCAAAAAAGTGAGCGGAGAGCAAAATTTAGCTCCACATCTCACCTCAATACCAGCGCTGCTTACGGTAGCGGCGAGCTGGCTAAGCTTGCTCGTGCACAATTTCCCCATAGGAATCAATGGGGCAGAATCGGCTGAAAAAAACCCTAACACCTGCAAAAAAGCAGCGTTCAGCTCCTAACGCAGCCCCATTGATTCCTATGGGGAAATATATTTTACGTTTACACCTAACACCCTAACATGAACCCCGAGTCTAAACACCCCTAATCTTACACTTATTAACCCCTAATCTGCCGTCCCCGACATCGTCGCCACCTGCATAATATTATTAACCTCTAATCTGCCGCTCCAGACACCGCCGCCACCTACATTATACTAATGAACCCCTAATCTGCTGCCCCCAACATCGCCGAACCCTACATTATATTTATTAACCCCTAATCTGCTGCCACCAATGTCGCCACCACCTAACTACACTTATTAACCCCTAATCTGCCGCCCCCAATGTCGCCGCCACTATAATAAATATATTAACACCTAAACCTAAGTCTAACCCTAACCCCCCCTAACTTAAATATAATTTTAAATAATATAAATAAAATTACTACAATTAACTAAATTATTCCTATTTAAAACTAAATACTTACCTGTAAAATAAACCCTAACCTAAGTTACAATTACACCTAACACAACACTATAATTAAATTAATTAATACAAACTACTGATAGCTTCCAGAAGCCCTTGTTTAGTTTATCCTACAATATATTCACACACTTAAAAAACATGGAGAAACATTGTATACATGTTGGGTATATTTATTACTTTAAGTGTTCATGGGTGTGTGAGTATTTCTATTGGTTTAGGAGGTATATGCATATATTGTGAATATTAGACATGTGCGATTCGTTTTGGATCGATTCGGAAATTCGCAATATTCGGAAAATTCGGAGATTCGGAACGATTTGAATTTCCGAATTAAAATACTGCCGAATCTACCGAATAAATCCGAATCGAATCGAATACATCCGAATCGATTCGAATACATCCAAATCGATTCGGATGTATTCGGTAGATTCGGATGGCCGTGTATTACACTAGTATTGTACAGTATATTAGGTTTTATCACTCTGCTATGGGTTAAACTTAATATACAGTACATAATACTAGTGTAATACACAGCACATCCCACCTAACACTTACCGAAATTCTGAATTTCCAAATCGATTCGAACCGAATCTAATCGAACCGAATCGAACCAAACCAAATTTTTTCCGAATCCGAAAGAATCCGAATGAATCTGAAACGAATTCATTCAAATTTTTCCAAATTCGAATAGATCCGAACCGAAATTCGAATCGATCCGAAACGAAACAAATTTTTCGAAGCTGCACAAGTCTAGTGAATATGATTCTAATTGAATCCTATTCAAGTGGGGGAGCGTAGGGATATATACATGTATACTGTATATATATATATATATATATATATATATACTATATTTATACATATAACTCATATAGATTGTAGTCTGTGTATATGTGTAACATTCTCAGGAAGGATGTGATTATTGGCACAGACGTTAAGACAAAGGTTAAGTTATAAAACTAACAACAAAGAGACAAGGTCTTTAAATATGCAAAGTACTTCACTCTTCCCAAGAAAGTCAGCTTGTCCCAATTAAATAAAGATCTCAGGATATATACATGACAGCTGAGAGGGATGGGGCAGTTGGGATGGAAGGTTGGTAGGTATACACACACACTGACACTCTACACACACTTGCACTCACATACACAAACACACACATGTAACCACACAGTCATTCTAGATAGGAAGTAAGGGTTTTGGTAAGTGCACACACACAGACACACACCCTGCAATAACTGTTAGATAGCATACATTCGGCTAGATTACAAGTTTTTGTCGGTAAGGCTTGCGGTGCTAATGCTTAGTTTCTGCTCATTGCTCATCTACAAACAACGCTGGTATTACAGGTTTTTTTAAACCTGGCGTTAGCTGCAAAAAAGTGAGCGGAGAGCAAAATTTAGCTCCACATCTCACCTCAATACCAGCGCTGCTTACGGTAGCGGTGAGCTGGCTAAACGTGCTCGTGCACGATTTTCCCATAGGAATCAATGGGGCAGAATCGGCTGAAAAAAAACCTAACACCTGCAAAAAAGCAGCGTTCAGCTCCTAACGCAGCCCCATTGATTCCTATGGGGAAATACATTTTACGTTTACACCTAACACCCTAACATGAACCCCGAGTCTAAACACCCCTAATCTTACACTTATTAACCCCTAATCTTCCGTCCCTGACATCGTCGCCACCTGTATAATATTATTAACCTCTAATCCGCCGCTCCGGACACCGCTGCCACCTACATTATACTAATGAACCCCTAATCTGCTGCCCCCAACATCGCCGAACCCTACATTATATTTATTAACCCCTAATCTGCCGCCCCAATGTTGCCGCCACCTAACTACACTTATTAACCCCTAATCTGCCGCCCCCAACGTCGCCGCCACTATAATAAATATATTAACCCCTAAACCTAAGTCTAACCCTAACCCCCCTAACTTAAATATAATTTTAAATAATATAAATAAAATTACTACAATTAGCTAAATTATTCCTATTTAAAACTAAATACTTACCTGTAAAATAAACCCTAACCTAAGTTACAATTACACCTAACACTACACTATAATTAAATTAATTACCTAAACTAACTACAATTAAATTAAATAAACTAAAGTACTGATTGGAACAGCCAATAGAATGCGAGCTCAATCCTATTGGCTGATTGCATCAGCCAATAGGATTTTTCCTACTTTAATTCCGATTGGCTGATAGAATCCTATCAGCCAATCGGAATTCAAGGGACGCCATCTTGGATGACTTCATTTAAAGGAACCTTCATTCTTCAGTTGGATGTCATTGGAAGAGGATGCTCCGCATTGGCTGGCTTGAAGATGGACCCGCTCCGCTCCG
This sequence comes from Bombina bombina, assembly GCF_027579735.1. Taxonomy (NCBI): domain Eukaryota; kingdom Metazoa; phylum Chordata; class Amphibia; order Anura; family Bombinatoridae; genus Bombina; species Bombina bombina. The sequence continues at coordinate 794,230,357 of NC_069501.1, read as the reverse complement.
GATGGATGAAGATAGAAGATGCCGCCTGGATGAAGACTTCTGCCCATCTGGAGGTCCTCTTCTATCCAGATCGGATGAAGACTTCTGCCCCTCTGGAGGACCACTTCTGCCCGGTTGGGTGAAGACATCACAAGGTAGGGTGATCTTCAAGGGGTTAGTGTTAGGTTTCATTAAGGGGGTATTGGGTGGGTTTTAGAGTAGGGTTGGGTGTGTGGGGGGTGGGTTTTAATGTTGGGGGGTATTGTATTTTTTTTTACAGGTAAAAGAGCTGATTACTTTGGGGCAATGCCCCGCAAAAGGCCCTTTTAAGGGTTATTTGTAATTTAGTATAGGGTAGGGAATTTTTTTATTTTATTAGGGGGATTACAGTAGGTGTAATCAGTTTAAAATTCTTGTAATTATTGTAATTATTTTATACTTTAGTTTATTTTATTTTATTGTATTTAATTGTAGTTAGTTTAGGTAATTAATTTAATTATAGTGTAGTGTTAGGTGTAATTGTATCTAATCTTAGGTTAGGGTTTATTTTACAGTTCAATTTGTACTTATTTTAGCTAGGTAGTTATTAAATAGTTAATAACTATTTAATAACTATTGTACCTAGTTAAAATAAATACAAAGTTGCCTGTAAAATAAAAATAAACCCTGAGATAGCTACAATGTAACTATTAGTTATATTGTAGCTATCTTAGGGTTTATTTTACAGGTAAGTATTTAGTTTTAAATAGGAATTATTTATTTAATTGTAGTAATTTTATTTTGATTATTTAAAATTATATTTAAGTTAGGGGGGGTTAGACTTAGGTTTAGGGGTTAATACATTTAATATAGTGGTGGCGATGTTGGGGCGGCAGATTAGGGGTTAATAAATGTAGGTAGGTGTCGGCGATGTTAGGGACGGCAGATTAGGGGGTTAATAAAATTTAACTAGTGTTTGCAAGGCGGGTGTGCGGCGGTTTAGGGATTAATATATTTATTACAGTGGCGGCGATGTCCGGCAGGCAGAATAGGGGTTAAAAAATTTATTTAAGTGTTTGAGATGTGGGGGGGGTGCTCGGTTTAGGGGTTAATAGGTAGTTTATGGGTGTTAGTGTACTTTTTAGCACATTAGTTAAGAGTTTTATGTTACGGCGTTAGCCCATTTTTTAAATGCGGTAGGAGTCTTGACAGGAGAGGCTGTACCGCTCACTTTTTCCAAGACTCGTAATACCAGCGTTAGGAAAATCCCATTAAAAAGATAGGATACGCAATTGACATAAAGGGATTTGCGGTATGCTCGAATCGCGGAAAAAAAAGTGAGCAGTACACCTGTACCTGCCAGACTCGTAATACCAGCGGGCGTTAAAAAGCAGCATTGGGACCTCTCAACGCTGCTTTTTAAGGCTAACGCAAGACTTGTAATCTAGGCGATTGTGTCTTTGGGAATATGACTGAAAACCTCTTTATGTAACTGTCTCTGTAACCTTTCTGTAATTTGGGCATATTCTAATTAAAACTATCTCTCTGGTAAAGAGCTGAGTGTCTGGAAAATCATTTAGCCTGAAATTACTATGAGTACAGTATAGTGGCTATATTTCTGTAGAACTACGCATACAATATTTACCTGGGATTGTTGATAAAAAGTGAATAGTGTACAAGTGTGTAGTAAGGTGACACTAGGGGTTATTACAAGTATTACACAGCACAGAGGATATTATCCAGAGCATATCCAAAGTGGATTTATTGAATGTAATCCTGGTGAATTTGAAGTATAATTGTGCCACAGTGTTGTGCGTTCAGAGATGGTATTCTGCATACCTTGGTTGTAACAAGTGGTTATTTGAGGTACTGATACCTTTCTATTATCTCGAACCAGTCTGCCCATTCACCTCTGATATCAACAAGGCATTTTCATCCACACAATTGCCGCTCTTTGGATATTTTCTCTTTTTCCGACCATTCTCTGTAAACCCTAGAGATGGTTGTGTGTGAAAATCCCAGTAGATCAGCAGTTTTTTAAATACTCAGACCAGCCGTCTGGCACCAACAACCATGCCATGTTTAAAGTCACTTAAATCCCCTTTCTTCCACATTCTGATGCTCGGTTTGAACTTCAGCAAGTCGTCTTCACAACGTCTAGATGCCTAAATGCATTGAGTTGCTGCTATGTGATTGGCTGATTAGCAATTTGTGTTACCAAGCAATGGAACAGGTGTACTTAATAAAGTGGCCGGTGAGTGTATAAGCATTTCCTTAATCACTTAAAATAACAGTATATTATATATAATCTTCATAATTGCAGATAGGTATAAATGTAATAAATACATATACAGGGAGTGCAGAATTATTAGGCAAATTAGTATTTTGACCACATCATCCTCTTTATGCATGTTGTCTTACTCCAAGCTGTATAGGCTCGAAAGCCTACTACCAATTAAGCATATTAGGTGATGTGCATCTCTGTAATGAGAAGGGGTGTGGTCTAATGACATCAACACCCTATATCAGGTGTGCATAATTATTAGGCAACTTCCTTTCCTTTTGCAAAATGGGTCAAAAGAAGGACTTGACAGGCTCAGAAAAGTCAAAAATAGTGAGATATCTTGCAAAGGGATGCAGCACTCTTAAAATTGCAAAGCTTCTGAAGCGTGATCATCGAACAATCAAGTGTTTCATTCAAAATAGTCAACAGGGTCGCAAGAAGCGTGTGGAAAAACCAAGGCGCAAAATAACTGCCCATGAACTGAGAAAAGTCAAGCGTGCAGCTGCCAAGATGCCACTTGCCACCAGTTTGGCCATATTTCAGAGCTGCAACATCACTGGAGTGCCCAAAAGCACAAGGTGTGCAATACTCAGAGACATGGCCAAGGTAAGAAAGGCTGAAAGACGACCACCACTGAACAAGACACACAAGCTGAAACGTCAAGACTGGGCCAAGAAATATCTCAAGACTGATTTTTCTAAGGTTTTATGGACTGATGAAATGAGAGTGAGTCTTGATGGGCCAGATGGATGGGCCCGTGGCTGGATTGGTAAAGGGCAGAGAGCTCCAGTCCGACTCAGACGCCAGCAAGGTGGAGGTGGAGTACTGGTTTGGGCTGGTATCATCAAAGATGAGTTTGTGGGGCCTTTTCGGGTTGAGGATGGAGTCAAGCTCAACTCCCAGTCCTACTGCCAGTTTCTGGAAGACACCTTCTTCAAGCAGTGGTACAGGAAGAAGTCTGCATCCTTCAAGAAAAACATGATTTTCATGCAGGACAATGCTCCATCACATGCGTCCAAGTACTCCACAGCGTGGCTGGCAAGAAAGGGTATAAAAGAAGAAAATCTAATGACATGGCCTCCTTGTTCACCTGATCTGAACCCCATTGAGAACCTGTGGTCCATCATCAAATGGGAGATTTACAAGGAGGGAAAACAGTACACCTCTCTGAACAGTGTCTGGGAGGCTGTAGTTGCTGCTGCACGCAATGTTGATGGTGAACAGATCAAAACACTGACAGAATCCATGGATGGCAGGCTTTTGAGTGTCCTTGCAAAGAAAGGTGGCTATATTGGTCACTGATTTGTTTTTGTTTTGTTTTTGAATGTCAGAAATGTATATTTGTGAATGTTGAGATGTTATATTGGTTTCACTGGTAAAAATAAATAATTGAAATGGGTATATACAGGGAGTGCAGAATTATTAGGCAAGTTGTATTTTTGAGGATTAATTTTATTATTGAACAACAACCATGTTCTCAATGAACCCAAAAAAATCATTAATATCAAAGCTGAATACTTTTGGAAGTAGTTTTTAGTTTGTTTTTAGTTTTAGCTATTTTAGGGGGATATCAGTGTGTGCAGGTGACTATTACTGTGCATAATTATTAGGCAACTTAACAAAAAACAAATATATACCCATTTCAATTATTTATTTTTACCAGTGAAACCAATATAACATCTCAACATTCACAAATATACATTTCTGACATAAAAAACAAAACAAAAACAAATCAGTGACCAATATAGCCACCTTTCTTTGCAAGGATACTCAAAAGCCTGCCATCCATGGATTCTGTCAGTGTTTTGATCTGTTCACCATCAACATTGCGTGCAGCAGCAACCACAGCCTCCCAGACACTGTTCAGAGAGGTGTACTGTTTTCCCTCCTTGTAAATCTCACATTTGATGATGGACCACAGGTTCTCAATGGGGTTCAGATCAGGTGAACAAGGAGGCCATGGCATTAGATTTTCTTCTTTTATACCCTTTCTTGCCAGCCACGCTGTGCAGTACTTGGACGTGTGTGATGGAGCATTGTCCTGCATGAAAATCATGTTTTTCTTGAAGGGTGCAGACTTCTTCCTGTACCACTGCTTGAAGAAGGTGTCTTCCAGAAACTGGCAGTAGGACTGGGAGTTGAGCTTGACTCCATCCTCAACCCGAAAAGGCCCCACAAGCTCAACTTTGATGATACCAGCCCAAACCAGTACTCCACCTCCACCTTGCTGGCGTCTGAGTCGGACTGGAGCTCTCTGCCCTTTACCTATCCAGCCACGGGCCCATCCATCTGGCCCATCAAGACTCACTCTCATTTCATCAGTCCATAAAACCTTAGAAAAATCAGTCTTGAGATATTTCTTGGCCCAGTCTTGACGTTTCAGCTTGTGTGTCTTGTTCAGTGGTGGTCGTCTTTCAGCCTTTCTTACCTTGGCCATGTCTCTGAGTATTGCACACCTTGTGCTTTTGGGCACTCCAGTGATGTTGCAGCTCTGAAATATGGCCAAACTGGTGGCAAGTGGCATCTTGGCAGCTGCACGCTTGACTTTTCTCAGTTCATGGGCAGTTATTTTGCGCCTTGCTTTTTCCACACGCTTCTTGTGACCCTGTTGACTATTTTGAATGAAACGCTTGATTGTTCGATGATCACGCTTCAGAAGCTTTGCAATTTTAAGAGTGCTGCATCCCTCTGCAAGATATCTCACTATTTTTGACTTTTCTGAGCCTGTCAAGTCCTTCTTTTGACCCATTTTGCCAAAGGAAAGGAAGTTGCCTAATAATTATGCACACCTGATATAGGGTGTTGATGTCATTAGACCACACCCCTTCTCATTACAGAGATGCACATCACCTAATATGCTTAATTGGTAGTAGGCTTTCGAGCCTATACAGCTTGGAGTAAGACAACATGCATAAAGAGGATGATGTGGTCAAAATACTCATTTGCCTAATAATTCTTCACTCCCTGTATTTGTTTTTTGTTAAGTTGCCTAATAATTATGCACAGTAATAGTCACCTGCACACACAGATATCCCCCTAAAATAGCTAAAACTAAAAACAAACTAAAAACTACTTCCAAAAAGATTCAGCTTTGATATTAATGAGTTTTTTGGGTTCATTGAGAACATGGTTGTTGTTCAATAATAAAATGAATCCTCAAAAATACAACTTGCCTAATAATTCTGCACTCCCTGTAAACTGAAACATATGGCAATAATCAAAGAACCTATATACAGATTTTTTTCTTCAGATGACACATTCTGGACAAAAAGATTAAGGTAAATCCCCATATTTGTGCTTATGCTACATAATATCAGGGATGGTCACCAAACAATCTAGAAATTTAGATAAATAAATGAAAAATGTCGAAAATGACCTAACCAACATTAACAGAATAATAACTAAATTGCTAAACAGAGTTTCTGTGCTGGATTAGAACGTGTGTCACCTGGTCCTTAGTTCAGTATGCTACCTACTGAACTATTCAGAACCTTACATACACTCAATTATATACAGGAAAAAACATGTTTTCCTGTAAAAAAAATTCCTAATAGAAAAAGATTATGGATGATTGCATAAATAAATACACAGCTTTATTTGAATAGTAGTACAGTGTGGACAGTTTCTGTTCCATAATATAGGGTAAAAAGAGTATACAGATAATGAAGAGAAGGAAAAAAACAAACAAGCAAAGTGCCTTGTATATATGCTCTGACACTCTTTAAGCTTAGTGTTAAATACACTAACAAAAATTTCAGATTGCAGACTGAAAATGCTAAATAACCCACCGGCAGCACTTTGTAGGAGTACTCACCCCTTTCTAGCAACCAAATTCATGATTAGATGCATCAAACTGGATGGATTACAGACCCAGAACACTGCACAGCTTATCTAGACTGTTAGAGGGCTTCAGGAAATTTGAAAAAGACAGGGAATTTGAGGAGGGTGGGGTTAACTGCGAGTGGGCAAAAAGAAAATGGCAAAATAATCAAACATTTCATTATAGTCTTTAATGTCTTAAAACCTTATAAAAAATGTAGGAACCTGCAAAATAGGGGGGAAAAAGTATGTACTGTCAAGAGTTAGTACCCTGGCTATGTTGTACCTGAATGAGTACCTGCAAATAGCCTCTAAGCAGTGTGTGTGCACTAAAGGTAAAGCACTTGCCTGCAAAAAAACACCCATCCACCAGCTATGCAGATGCAGCGGTATCCAGAAGAGAGTCCATCAAGTGCAGATTCAGGTATTGCAGAGGAAATCTTGTAATATTAGGCCCAGCTTGCCCTGCATGGTCCATGATGAATACAGAGCTCAGAGGATAAGGGAAAAAAAACAAATCCCCCTTGAAATTAAAAAAAATATTTATATTCCTCAGCCTGTTTGCTTAGAAGACTGAATATATGTGCTGAATAAGTTAACACAAAGCTGGCTAACGGCATTCCGAATGGATTCCACTGTGCCCCCCAGACATAAACGTATATAAGCCTGTTGGTTAACCAAAACTGGGGAATGAGTAATAAAAGGGATTATCTATCTTTTTAAACCCTATCAATTCTGGAGTAGATTGTCCCTTTAAGTCACATTTATGTTTTTCTTAAATATTAAATATTCTGCTTGCTTGGACTGTAAACACATTAATATACAAGAATGGATAAATTCCAAAAATATTTCTACTGTTTCTGACATGACTAGAATAGCTTAATAACAGTCTGTCCTGTTTGCATAATTATTGAATATAACAATATAGTTTCTTTCATGTAATTAGCAAGAGTCCATGAGCTAGTGACGTATGGGATATACATTCCTACCAGGAGGGGCAAAGTTTCCCAAACCTCAAAATGCCTATAAATACACCCCTCACCACACCCACAATTCAGTTTTACAAACTTTGCCTCCTATGGAGGTGGTGAAGTAAGTTTGTGCTAGATTCTACGTTGATATGCGCTCCGCAGCAAGTTGGAGCCCGGTTTTCCTCTCAGCGTGCAGTGAATGTCAGAGGGATGTGAGGAGAGTATTGCCTATTTGAATGCAGTGATCTCCTTCTACGGGGTCTATTTCATAGGTTCTCTGTTATCGGTCATAGAGATTCATCTCTTACCTCCCTTTTCAGATCGACGATATACTCTTATTTATATACCATTGCCTCTACTGATTTTCGTTTCAGTACTGGTTTGGCTTTCTACAAACATGTAGATGAGTGTCCTGGGGTAAGTAAATCTTATTTTCTGTGACACTCTAAGCTATGGTTGGGCACTTTATTTATAAAGTTCTAAATATATGTATTCAAACATTTATTTGCCTTGACTATTTTCAGACAGTCAGTTTCATATTTGGGATAATGCATTTGAATCAATCATTTTTTCTTACCTTAAAAAATTTGACTCTTTTTCCCTGTGAGCTGTTAGGCTCGCGGGGGCTGAAAATGCTTCATTTTATTGCGTCATTCTTGGCGCGGCCTTTTATGGCGCAAAAAATCTTTTCTGTTTCCGGCGTCATACGTGTCGCCGGAAGTTGCGTCATTTTTTTGACGTCCTTTTGCGCCAAAAATGTCGGCGTTCCGGATGTGGCGTCATTTTTGGCGCCAAAAAGCATTTAGGCGCCAAATAATGTGGGCGTCTTATTTGGCGCTAAAAAAATATGGGCGTCGCTTTTGTCTCCACATTATTTCAGTCTCATTTTTTCTTTGCTTCTGGTTACTAGAAGCTTGTTTATTGGCATTTTTTCCCATTCCTGAAACTGTCATTTAAGGAATTTGATCAATTTTGCTTTATATGTTGTTTTTTCTCTTACATATTGCAAGATGTCTCACGTTGCATCTGAGTCAGAAGATACTTCAGGAAAATCGCTGTCTAGTGCTGGAACTACCAAAGCTAAGTGTATCTGCTGTAAACTTTTGGTAGCTATTCCTCCGGCTGTTGTTTGTACTAATTGTCATGACAAACTTGTTAATGCAGATAATATTTCCTTTAGTAATGTACCATTGCCTGTTGCAGTTCCTTCAACATCTAAGGTGCAGAATGTTCCTGATAACATAAGAGATTTTGTTTCTGAATCCATCAAGAAGGCTATGTCTGTTATTTCTCCTTCTAGTAAACGTAAAAAATATTTTAAAACTTCTCTCTCTACAGATGAATTTTTAAATGAACATCATCATTCTGATTCTGATGACTCTTCTGGTTCAGAGGATTCTGTCTCAGAGATTGATGCTGATATATCTTCATATTTATTTAAAATGGAATTTATTCGTTCTTTACTTAAAGAAGTACTAATTGCTTTAGAAATAGAGGATTCTGGTCCTCTTGATACTAATTCTAAACGTTTAGATAAGGTATTTAAATCTCCTGTGGTTATTCCAGAAGTTTTTCCTGTTCCTAATGCTATTTCTGAAGTAATTTCCAGAGAATGGGATAAATTGGGTAATTCATTTACTCCTTCTAAACGTTTTAAGCAATTATATCCTGTGCCGTCTGACAGATTAGAATTTTGGGACAAAATCCCTAAAGTTGATGGGGCTATTTCTACCCTTGCTAAACGTACTACTATTCCTACGTCAGATGGTACTTCGTTTAAGGATCCTTTAGATAGGAAAATTTTTTCTTTGCTTCTGGTTACTAGAAGCTTGTTTATTGGCATTTTTTCCCATTCCTGAAACTGTCATTTAAGGAATTTGATCAATTTTGCTTTATATGTTGTTTTTTCTCTTACATATTGCAAGATGTCTCACGTTGCATCTGAGTCAGAAGATACTTCAGGAAAATCGCTGTCTAGTGCTGGAACTACCAAAGCTAAGTGTATCTGCTGTAAACTTTTGGTAGCTATTCCTCCGGCTGTTGTTTGTACTAATTGTCATGACAAACTTGTTAATGCAGATAATATTTCCTTTAGTAATGTACCATTGCCTGTTGCAGTTCCTTCAACATCTAAGGTGCAGAATGTTCCTGATAACATAAGAGATTTTGTTTCTGAATCCATCAAGAAGGCTATGTCTGTTATTTCTCCTTCTAGTAAACATAAAAAATCTTTTAAAACTTCTCTCTCTACAGATGAATTTTTAAATGAACATCATCATTCTGATTCTGATGACTCTTCTGGTTCAGAGGATTCTGTCTCAGAGATTGATGCTGATATATCTTCATATTTATTTAAAATGGAATTTATTCGTTCTTTACTTAAAGAAGTACTAATTGCTTTAGAAATAGAGGATTCTGGTCCTCTTGATACTAATTCTAAACGTTTAGATAAGGTATTTAAATCTCCTGTGGTTATTCCAGAAGTTTTTCCTGTTCCTAATGCTATTTCTGAAGTAATTTCCAGAGAATGGGATAAATTGGGTAATTCATTTACTCCTTCTAAACGTTTTAAGCAATTATATCCTGTGCCGTCTGACAGATTAGAATTTTGGGACAAAATCCCTAAAGTTGATGGGGCTATTTCTACCCTTGCTAAACGTACTACTATTCCTACGTCAGATGGTACTTCGTTTAAGGATCCTTTAGATAGGAAAATTGAATCCTTTCTAAGAAAAGCTTATCTGTGTTCAGGTAATCTTCTTAGACCTGCTATATCATTGGCTGATGTTGCTGCAGCTTCAACTTTTTGGTTGGAGACTTTAGCGCAACAAGTAACAGATCATGATTCTCATAATATTATTCTTCTTCTTCAGCATGCTAATAATTTTATCTGTGATGCCATTTTTGATATTATCAGAGTTGATGTCAGGTTTATGTCTCTAGCTATTTTAGCTAGAAGAGCTTTATGGCTTAAAACTTGGAATGCTGATATGGCTTCTAAATCAACTCTACTTTCCATTTCTTTCCAGGGTAACAAATTATTTGGTTCTCAGTTGAATTCTATTATCTCAACTGTTACTGGTGGGAAAGGAACTTTTTTACCACAGGATAAAAAATCTAAGGGTAAAAACAGGGCTAATAATCGTTTTTGTTCCTTTCGTTTCAACAAAGAACAAAAGCCTGATCCTTCATCCTCAGGAGCAGTTTCAGTTTGGAAACCATCTCCAGTCTGGAATAAATCCAAGCCTTCTAGAAAGGCAAAGCCTGCTTCTAAGTCCACATGAAGGTGCGGCCCTCATTCCAGCTCAGCTGGTAGGGGGCAGGTTACGTTTTTTCAAAGAAATTTGGATCAAATCTGTTCACAATCTTTGGATTCAGAACATTGTTTCAGAAGGGTACAGAATTGGTTTCAAGATGAGACCTCCTGCAAAGAGATTTTTTCTTTCCCGTGTCCCAGTAAATCCAGTGAAAGCTCAAGCATTTCTGAATTGTGTTTCAGATCTAGAGTTGGCTGGAGTAATTATGCCAGTTCCAGTTCTGGAACAGGGGATGGGGTTTTATTCAAATCTCTTCATTGTACCAAAGAAGGAGAATTCCTTCAGACCAGTTCTGGATCTAAAAATATTGAATCGTTATGTAAGGATACCAACGTTCAAAATGGTAACTGTAAGGACTATCTTGCCTTTTGTTCAGCAAGGGCATTATATGTCCACAATAGATTTACAGGATGCATATCTGCATATTCCGATTCATCCAGATCATTATCAGTTCCTGAGATTCTCTTTTCTGGACAAGCATTACCAGTTTGTGGCTCTGCCGTTTGGCCTAGCTACAGCTCCAAGAATTTTTACAAAGGTTCTCGGTGCCCTTCTGTCTGTAATCAGAGAACAGGGTATTGTGGTATTTCCTTATTTGGACGATATCTTGGTACTTGCTCAGTCTTTACATTTAGCAGAATCTCATACGAATCGACTTGTGTTGTTTCTTCAAGATCATGGTTGGAGGATCAATTCACCAAAAAGTTCATTGATTCCTCAGACAAGGGTAACCTTTCTGGGTTTCCAGATAGATTCAGTGTCCATGACTCTGTCTTTAACAGACAAAAGACGTCTAAAATTGATTTCAGCCTGTCGAAACCTTCAGTCACAATCATTCCCTTCGGTAGCCTTATGCATGGAAATTCTAGGTCTTATGACTGCTGCATCGGACGCGATCCCCTTTGCTCGTTTTCACATGCGACCTCTTTAGCTCTGTATGCTGAATCAATGGTGCAAGGATTACACAAAGATATCTCAATTAATATCTTTAAAACCGATTGTACGACACTCTCTAACGTGGTGGACAGATCACCATCGTTTAATTCAGGGGGCTTCTTTTGTGCTTCCGACCTGGACTGTAATTTCAACAGATGCAAGTCTCACAGGTTGGGGAGCTGTGTGGGGGATCTCTGACGGCACAAGGAGTTTGGGAATCTCAGGAGGTGAGATTACCGATCAATATTTTGGAACTCCGTGCAATTTTCAGAGCTCTTCAGTTTTGGCCTCTTCTGAAGAGAGAATCGTTCATTTGCTTTCAGACAGACAATGTCACAACTGTGGCATACATCAATCATCAAGGAGGGACTCACAGTCCTCTGGCTATGAAAGAAGTATCTCAAATTCTGGTTTGAGCGGAATCCAGCTCCTGTCTAATCTCTGCGGTTCATATCCGAGGTATAGACAATTGGGAAGCGGATTATCTCAGTCGCCAAACGTTGCATCCGGGCGAATGGTCTCTTCACCCAGAGGTATTTCTTCAGATTGTTCAAATGTGGGAGCTTCCAGAAATAGATCTGATGGCGTCTCATCTAAACAAGAAACTTCCCAGGTATCTGTCCAGATCCCGGGATCCTCAGGCGGAAGCAGTGGATGCATTATCACTTCCTTGGAAGTATCATCCTGCTTATATCTTTCCGCCTCTAGTTCTTCTTCCAAGAGTAATCTCCAAGATTCTGAAGGAATGCTCGTTTGTTCTGCTGGTAGCTCCGGCATGGCCTCACAGGTTTGGTATGCGGATCTTGTCCGGATGGCCTCTTGCCATCCGTGGACTCTTCCGCTACGACCAGACCTTCTGTCGCAAGGTCCTTTTTTCCATCAGGATCTCAAATCCTTAAATTTAAAGGTATGGAGATTGAACGCTTGATTCTTGGTCAAAGAGGTTTCTCTGACTCTGTGATTAATACTATGTTACAGGCTCGTAAATCTGTATCCAGAGAGATATATTATAGAGTCTGGAGGACTTATATTTCTTGGTGTCTTTCTCATCATTTTTCTTGGCATTCTTTTAGAATCCCGAGAGTTTTACAGTTTCTTCAGGATGGTTTAGATAAAGGTTTATCCGCAAGTTCTTTGAAAGGACAAATCTCTGCTCTTTCTGTTCTTTTTCACAGAAAGATTGCTAATCTTCCTGATATTCATTGTTTTGTACAAGCTTTGGTTCGTATAAAACCTGTCATTAAGTCAATTTCTCCACCTTGGAGTTTGAATTTGGTTCTGGGGGCTCTTCAAGCTCCTCCGTTTGAACCTATGCATTCATTGGACATTAAATTACTTTCTTGGAAAGTTTTGTTCCTTTTGGCAATCTCTTCTGCCAGAAGAGTTTCTGAATTATCTGCTCTTTCTTGTGAGTCTCCTTTTCTGATTTTTCATCAGGATAAGGCGGTGTTGCGAACTTCTTTTGAATTTTTACCTAATGTTGTGAATTCCAACAACATTAGTAGAGAAATTGTGGTTCCTTCATTATGTTCTAATCCTAAGAATTCTAAGGAGAAATCGTTGCATTCTTTGGATGTTATTAGAGCTTTGAAATATTATGTTGAAGCTACTAAGTCTTTCCGAAAGACTTCTAGTTTATTTGTTATCTTTTCCGGTTCTAGAAAAGGCCAGAAAGCTTCTGCCATTTCTTTGGCATCTTGGTTTAAATCTTTAATTCATCTTGCCTATGTTGAGTCGGGTAAAACTCCGCCTCAAAGGATTACAGCTCATTCTACTAGGTCAGTTTCTACTTCCTGGGCGTTTAGGAATGAAGCTTCGATTGATCAGATTTGCAAAGCAGCAACTTGGTCCTCTTTGCATACTTTTACTAAATTCTACCATTTTGATGTATTTTCTTCTTCTGAAGCAGTTTTTGGTAGAAAAGTACTTCAGGCAGCGGTTTCAGTTTGAATCTTCTGCTTATGTTTTTCTTTAAACTTTATTTTGGGTGTGGATTATTTTCAGCAGGAATTGGCTGTCTTTATTTTATCCCTCCCTCTCTAGTGACTCTTGCGTGGAAAGATCCACATCTTGGGTAATCATTATCCCATACGTCACTAGCTCATGGACTCTTGCTAATTACATGAAAGAAAACATAATTTATGTAAGAACTTACCTGATAAATTCGTTTCTTTCATATTAGCAAGAGTCCATGAGGCCCGCCCTTTTTTTGTGGTGGTTATGATTTTTGTATAAAGCACAATTATTCCAATTCCTTATTTTATATGCTTTCGCACTTTTTTATCACCCCACTTCTTGGCTATTCATTAAACTGAATTGTGGGTGTGGTGAGGGGTGTATTTATAGGCATTTTGAGGTTTGGGAAACTATGCCCCTCCTGGTAGGAATGTATATCCCATACGTCACTAGCTCATGGACTCTTGCTAATATGAAAGAAATGAATTTATCAGGTAAGTTCTTACATAAATTATGTTTTTTCTTATGCAAACTGATATTAACTAGAAAATTGGTTACTTGAAGAAAAAAAAAAGTAATTTTTCTTATGGGGTTTATAAATTGTGAAAATCATAGCAAATATGTCTGGAATGCATTAAAAACTGTTCATTGTGCAATATGAAATATGGCTGCTTATATTGTTTTGTCTATGGTTCAGTGGAGGCTTTTCTAGAGGGAGAGTAGGGGCAGCGCCACATAGTTTTTTTTGGGAACCAGTACACTGGTTTAAATAAGCCATCTAAGGGGGGCGGGGCTTTGTCTAAATTTTGGGTGGGGTGTAGCGTCCCACCATCCTCAAAATTCTCCAGCCGCCACTGCTATGGATTTCTAATAACCATAATTGAGGAGGTGATGTAACTGAAAGCAATACATTTCAGCCTGTTCACAATGAGAATAGAGCCACCTCTTCTAATGAATGCTGCTTGTGAAAATTGACATAGAAAATCAAACGAACACAAAGAAAATTACATTTTGGTTTTAATTCTGTCAAAATATGTTTGTATTGCATCATAAAGCAATTTAATTTTACTGATAGTAATGTTTTTCTTTGGTAGTTTTGTGATCTTGATAGGCAAAGTCCTTTTGCTTTTACTGAAGAGCAGACCATATTTGCTCTTTAAACTTTTCAAGATTACATTTTTTCATCAGAAACACCTTTTGCTCCTTCTTCAGTTTGTCATTGAGGTCCAGAATCAGCATCCCCCTTGTGAAGTTCCCCTTGAGCTCCACGGTCACTGCACACTCCAAGTATTCTAGGATCACACTTTCATCAAGTGCTGCAGCCATAGCAAAAGAGTCATAAGACACAAACTGATTGTTTTGAGGCAAGCATCTGGCTGTAATGGTCTTCATGAATCTAGCTTTTACACTGTCCTGGTTTACCCAGTCTTTGAAAAATTCCTGTAAAAAGAAAAATATTTTAGGTATAAATTTCTAATTTAATTAACTGTACAAGAATATTAAAACATTAAGCTTATATTTAAAAACAGGATATTTGAATATGAACTATGTTAGATGGTTTAATTCATTGTTATTCATATCCAGTACATTGGAACTAGGTTTCAGACCCCCTATCACTGAGCTGCAAAAGCCTAGAGCAAGCAGATAACCTCATAGCTTAGACAGGTGTCTTGAGTATCATGTTAGCGATAGGTAGTTACAGAACCCTCACTCCCACTAACCCTGAGGGACCTGGGAACCATTATGGAAATAGGTGTGATCTGATTTATGAATAATGGATTCATAAATAATTTTTTAAAAAAAGCATCTGAGGAAAAGAAAATGGTAAATGGTGAAACAGTACCTCTCAGTAACCATAGACACCAGGAAATCTGCTGTCCAAAGCCCAACATTTTTATTTCATATGTACTTCACATAGAGACCAAGGATACCAGGAGGAATCATGCACCCATGATAAAATATCAGTGATCAAATTTGCACCTTATTGATAAAAATATGCCTAAATGGCGCCAAGTCACTGATTGCGCAACATTGGAAGTCAGCTCTAGTTCCTACAACTGAAAATGATTACCTTTACTCACAGTAAATACAATTACAACATTACACATAAAAATTGAATAATAAGATAGAAGGGACGTCTCCCTTATAAAATTGGATTACCACCTTAAAAAATGTAAAAAATGTGGAAAGAGGAATATTTAACGTTAAAATGCTTGAGCGTTTAAAAGATGCAGCAGAATTGTTACAATGTTAATATCGTTGTTGAGTCAGATCTTCACAGTATTTGTAACATAGTTTCTTGTGTTAACTGATCGAAAAAAGTGTTACAGTTCAGCAAATAATGTCAGCGTGGAGTTGGTATAATAGGATTTTTCATCAGAGTTAAGCGATCATGTTGAACACCTTATTATCAGGTTATACTCACACTCTTCCAGATGACTCTAAGACAGGAGTATAGCGCTAATAGCTAAAAGAGAACAAGGCCACTCTAAAACAGTCACCCCAGGACTGTCACGAATAAAACAAAATTTAGGAGAAAAAAGAGGGCGCTAAAAGCTAAGTTCTCACCACACTTGGTCAAATAACAAGGAATGCAAATAAAAATTGAAAATGATTACCTTTACTCACAGTAAATACAATTACAACATTACACATAAAAATTGAATAATAAGATAGAAGGGACGTCTCCCTTATAAAATTGGATTACCACCTTAAAAAATGTAAAAAATGTGGAAAGAGGAATATTTAACGTTAAAATGCTTGAGCGTTTAAAAGATGCAGCAGAATTGTTACAATGTTAATATCGTTGTTGAGTCAGATCTTCACAGTATTTGTAACATAGTTTCTTGTGTTAACTGATCGAAAAAAGTGTTACAGTTCAGCAAATAATGTCAGCGTGGAGTTGGTATAATAGGATTTTTCATCAGAGTTAAGCGATCATGTTGAACACCTTATTATCAGGTTATACTCACACTCTTCCAGATGACTCTAATAACGGCTTGATAGTTTACACTTTAGGAGATTATCAGAAATGAACAGTATCTCCAAAGTGTTAGTAACTTTTCTTACTTGCTTGAGTCGGCTGAACCAGGTCAGCGTGATTGGAAACTGCTTTCTTTGCTCCAAAATTCCTATGTTTGGATCGGCTGAACCCGGTCAGCGTGATTGGAGACAGCTTGTTTTTTCAGACCTCTAGGTGTCCAAAATTTCAGGATTCCAGGAGGATAATGACAGTCCACAGACCCGCACTTAGCGTGAATCACGCGCGGGCTCCAGAGTAAAACTAGGTACCTAGATTTAAAATAGAGTAAAGTCTTTTGTTGGGAACAACACAAGTAAGTCTACGCGTTTCACCCGATAGGGCTTTTTCAAGATACTGGTTAGTTCCCGGGGCAAGGTTTAAATAATCATTGGAATGTGTTCATTGGTTGTGAGTTTTTCCAATTAAAGGTGGAATTATGACCAAGCTTATTTATACTTAAGGTGGTATATTATCTTCGTTTAAATTAGGTCATCCGTAAAAGCTGATACACATAATGTTTATAGAAATTTATCGCGCTCAAACTTGGAAATATCATAACAAATGTTTGAATGTTCAGTTAAGGTGGTTGATTCCGATTAAGGTGGTAAATCCAAAGGTGGTATTTTGTAAAAAAATTAGTGAGATTCATATTTATCGGAATGGACAATTTAATCATCTAGTACATAAAGAAGACAAATGGTCATAGAAATTATCTATTAAAATTCTTTAGGCATCAGCTTATCATCGTTGGGCATTAAATGGTATTAGGGAATAAAGAATGATTTTTATTGTATACAGTCTTGTAATAAATTCTTCAAACTATGAAACCTTATATTAATTACTAACTATTGTAAAATTCTTTTTTAAAAATCTAAAATTCTAAAAAATTCTTTATCTTTTATACATTTTTAAAAAAGGTTCATTATAGAGCCGGTTCTTTATAGGATTTAGGATATTTTCTTTATAAATATATTATATCTTAATTCCTAAAAAAGGGGATAGGTCTATCTCTGAATTGAGACCTCGGGGGAAAAGGGTATCAAATTTATAAATTAGTTCAGCTTCTTTTTTAAGTAATTTGTTTTCGAAGTCCCCTCCTCTCCAATCTCCTCTGACCTTACATATTCCCCAATATTTTAGATGTTGTAAATTATTTTTGTGGATCTCTCTAAAATGTTTATATAAGTGGGTGTCTAGATTCCCTTTTTCAATATTACAGAGATGTTCCCTGATCCTGTCACGTAAAAATCTGGTGGTCTCTCCAATATAAAATAAATCACACAAACATTTTAAAAGGTATATAATGCCTTTGTGAGAACATCTTATGGTATCTTTGATTTTAAAATCTATATTTGTCCCTGTTATCTGAATGGAGCTAATTTTGCTACTATACCTACAAGCCCTACATGAAATGCAGGGAAAGAAACCCTTTAGATTATTCCCTCTGAGATCTTGATCTACCATAGTGACAATGTCTTTCTTTAGGACACTAGGAGCTAGAATTTGCTTTAGGTTTCTGGCTTTTCTAAAAATAATTTTAGGTTTGTATGCTAGAAGATCTCCTATCAAGGGATCTTTTTTAACTATGTGCCAGTGTTTTGTAATTATTTTACGTAATGTTTGATGATCGTCATTATAATTAGTTATTAGTGCTACATCATACTCATTTTTATCCCTGATGGCTGATGTGTTTTTCTCTTTATATTGTAAGAGAGAACTTCTCTCCGTTGTTTTAGCTCTAATCATGGCTCCTTCTAGTTCTTGCTCACTGTACCCTCTTTCGTAGAATCTCTGTTGGAGGACATTCACCTGGGTCTCAAAGTCTGTATACCTAGAGCAATTTTTCTTAATTCTAAGGTATTGACCTATGGGTATATTGCCTTTCCATCTTTCATGGTGGCAACTCTTCTTGTGTACATACCCATTACAGTCTACTTGTTTGAAGAATGTTTTAGAAGCTAGACTCCCATCATCAACGAATAATTCTAAATCTAAAAAAGAAATGGAAGTTTTACTGTATTGGTAGGTGAAATGAAGACCCTTATCATTGGTATTCATCGCTTGAAAGAACAATTTCAAGTTTTCTTCCGAGCCTTTCCATATTATTAGTATATCGTCTATATACCTCTTGAAGAGCACGAGGTCCGCGCCAAATTCATGTGACATAAGGAATTGATTCTCCCAGTCTCCCATGAATATGTTAGCGTAACTTGGCGCGAACCTCGTGCCCATCGCGGTACCCTCTAATTGAAGATAATATCTACCATTGAATTCGAAATAATTGTTTTCTAATATAAATTTTATTCCTTTTAGAATGAACTTTCTAAGATGATTATCCATATCTTTATCTAATTCCAGAGTGTTTTCGATGGCCCTTAGGCCCTGTTCATGATCAATGATCGTGTAAAGGGATGTAACGTCACTGGTTGCAAGGAAGTAATTCTCTTCCCATTTAATTTTTTCAACTAGTTGTAGTACTTGGGTGGAATCTTTTAAATAGGTATTAAGATTTTTAACATATTTCTGAAGAAATATATCCACATATCTGGAAAGGTTAGATGTTATAGAGCCTATTCCAGATATGATGGGTCTCCCCGGAGGATTTGTAAGGTCCTTATGTATTTTCGGGAGGAAGTAAAAGATGGGGGTTCTTGGAAATTCAGGATACAAGTAATTGAATTCATTATCATTAATGGTACCCCCATCCTTTCCCTCCTCCAAAATGCAAAGTAAATTTTTCTTAATCTTATTGATCGGGTTCAGTTCTAATATTTTGTATGTTTTGGGGTCACTCAAAATTCTGTTTGCTTCTGTTATATAATTAGTTTTGTTCATAATAACAACTCCCCCACCCTTATCAGTCTTTCCACATTTTTTACATTTTTTAAGGTGGTAATCCAATTTTATAAGGGAGACGTCCCTTCTATCTTATTATTCAATTTTTATGTGTAATGTTGTAATTGTATTTACTGTGAGTAAAGGTAATCATTTTCAATTTTTATTCGCATTCCTTGTTATTTGACCAAGTGTGGTGAGAACTTAGCTTTTAGCGCCCTCTTTTTTCTCCTAAATTTTGTTTTATTCGTGACAGTCCTGGGGTGACTGTTTTAGAGTGGCCTTGTTCTCTTTTAGCTATTAGCGCTATACTCCTGTGTTCCTCTAGTTCCTACAACCCAACAGTGGCAGTCAAAAGTAGCAGACACCATTCCCTTAGAACAATAAGGATATTACAAATGAAACCAGCTAGATATATTTCTAGACGTCAAGTTTTATTGGGAGACACTTTTAAAATCACTGGAGCACCCTCCATGACACGCACGTTAGGAGAAAATACTATAGCCTGGCCAGCCGGTCTCTCTTTTAGGGACAGCCTACTAACTAGCGTTGACTGAGAGATAGCACTTCAACACCACAACAAACACTCTTCTGCAATACACACTGAATGATGAGATATTAAATGTAGACTTTCATATACAGTATTACAACTTACATGTTTCCTTATGTTATTGTTATGATTGTTAAATCATTTTTCCAGTTCCAAGTGAAATGTTATAAAAAAAATTCCTCTTACAATAACTCATTGTACTACCTAAAAGTGGAGTCTCTTGGAGATTCCCTAACAAAGGAAAAGAACTAAAAACTGTTGACTACAGATACTATTCTTAAATTGAGATTGAATGTTTCATTCCCAAGGGAGCAACCAATGCTATCAAAATGTACTACATGTAATGATTAAATGCCTTGCGAAATATTCCATGTATATCTGTCAACTTTTGTTTGGAAAAAATCAATAAAAAGTATTTATAAAAAAATTATATATATCAGTGATCAATGATTTGTAATATATTTACAATTACTAACCATTTTGAAGAGCATAGGGGTGTGAAGACATTTTGCCATAGAATTCTGTCTATATATTTGTTTGCCTGCACATAGGCTTTGCTACTTTAAATTCAAAAGAGGTCTCTTTGTAAACAGAAGAGTATCAATTTAGTAGTCATATAGGGTAATATTAATATAAATGAAGTGTGCAAAAAGATATGGAATGAATATTGGTTTAGAAAAGGGAAGTGAAAGGGCATCTGAATTCAAAAGAGACATTAAACATAAATACATTTCATGCACCTCCCGCTAATTATGAGTGATGATAGTATATGCACATGTGCAGCAAACATATCAGCCCCGCAATGTGGTAAAAGATAGTTTTAAACATGGTGGCACCCATGACTAGAGTTAGATAGTCAAGTAATAACCTCAATACTATATTTTTCTTTTACAAAGATATGACGAGTTCACGGATTTCATCCTTACTTGTGGGATATTAACCTCCTACTAACAGGAAGTGGCAAAGAGCACCACAGCAGAGCTGTATATATAGCCCCTCCACTTCCAGTCATTCTCTTTGCCTGTGTTATACTAGGAAGACATGATAAAGTGAGGTGTTAGTTTTAGTTTCTTCAATCAAGAGTTTTTTTATTTTAAATGGTACCGGTGCGTACTATTTTCCTCAGGGGGATATGGAAGAAGATTTCTGCCCTGAGGTTTGATGATCTTAGCATTTGTAACTAAGATCTACACTGGTTCCCACAAGACTTCTGAAGGTAACCATGAGACATATTCAGTGTGGAGAACGGTTTCATGCTACAAGCAGCATTAAGGTATGTGCAGCCTTTTTTTCTGAGGAGACTTGGTGTATCAGAACTGGCTGGCATTTTTTCCCTGTATGGGAATGGGGTAAGCAGTAAAACCTATTTCAATAAGAGGGGTATTACTGGAGTCCCTATATTATATTTATCATTAGTTGATATTTGGGCATTATGTGACATGGGAGACAATGTGAAAAACGATGTTTTATGTTTTTTATTTTTGGCACTTAAAACTTGTTGGTTTTATGTTTAAGGGTTGTATTTTGTGTGTACTTTTATTTTGGTGCAAAACCGCATTCCCATGCGGTGTTGTTTGGGCCTACTCCGACTTTTGACCTTAAGGGGGAGGAGCTTATTTTCGCACGCTCAGATGCGCACTTCCTTCAGGCTAAGCAGCAGCAAGCAGTAACTCGGTGGCTCCTGGACTGTGTAGCTGGTCTGAAGGGTTGGAAACTTGTTTTGAAGTACCCTGGGGGCAGGTAGGCGCCACAGAGGTGCAGAGGGTATTTTTATCTATCTTTTGACTAGATGTTGATATTAGTACTTCTAAAGCCTTATTTCTGTCTTTGCTTCTGGGTGCAGTAATTTTTGGATTAACCAACGATATTAGTTAAATTTGGGAATAATTTAAGGTTTTTTGAGCATTTTGGAAAAATTGTTTACTTTTTCTTTTCTTAAAGGCACAGTACACGTTTTTTCTAATGTTTATTTTATGCTATAAATAAGTTTTTAAACGACTTTTGTGGTATTACTAGTCTGTTCAACATGTCTGACATTGAGGTTTCTCATTGTTCTATTTGTTTAGAAGCCATTGTGCAACCCCCTCTAACATTGTGTAACTTTTGTACTGAAAGGGCCTTCTGTTTAGGTCTCTTTCTTGTCCCTCCCTTTCATCCGTGTCCTATTGCTTTGGTATTGGTTTCCCACAAGTAAGGATGAAATCCGTGGACTCGTCATATCTTTGTAAAAGAAAACTAAATGTATGCTTACCTGATAAATTACTTTCTTTTACGATATGACGAGTCCACGGCCCACCCTGTTATTTTAAGACAGATTTATTTTATTTTTTGAAAACTTCAGTCACCTCTGCACCTTTTTAGCCTTTCCTTTTCTCTTCCTATAACCTTCGGCCGAATGACTGGAGGTGGAGGGGAAGGGAGGGGCCGCCCTCAGCCTTCTAGACCTCTCAGCCGCATTCGACACTGTAGACCACAGCACCCTCCTCACGCGCCTACACGATGCCGACATCCGCAATAAGGCCCTGGAATGGATCACCTCCTTCCTCAGCGGCAGAACCCAGAAAGTCAGACTCCCACCCTTCTCCAATCCCACAGCAATCAGCTGCGGCGTACCCCAAGGCTCTTCTCTTAGCCCCACCCTCTTCAACATCTATATGGCCCCCCTCGCCGCCATCGTCAGACAACACAACCTCAACATCATCTCCGACGCTGACGACACCCAGTTAATCATCTCACTCACCCAAGACCCTGTCACCGCCAAGAAAAACATCCATGAAGGACTTACAGCAATCGCCACCTGGATGAACAACAATCGTCTTAAACTCAACACTGACAAGACCGAAATCCTCCTCCTCGGACCCACCAAATCTGCATGGGATGACTCCTGGTGGCCCACAGCCCTCGGACACCCTCCAACTCCAACACACCACGCACGAAATTTAGGCGTCATCCTTGACTCATCACTTTCCATAGACCACCAAGTCAACGCTGTCTCTTCGACTTGTTTTCACATACTCCACCTACTGTGAAAAATCTTCAAGTGGCTCCCCACTGAAACTAGAAAATCTGTCACCCACGCCCTCGTCAGTAGTCGACTGGACTACGGCAATGCACTCTATGCCGGGTCCACCATCAAACTCCAAAAACGACTCCAACGCATCCAGAACACCTCGGCCAGACTCATCCTCGACATTCCTCGCCAAAACCACATCACCGAACACCTAAGGAACCTACACTGGCTCCCCGTCAACAAGAGAATCACCTTCAAGCTCCTAACCCATGCATTCAAGGCCCTCCACAATATCGGTCCTGAATACATCAACCACCGTGTCAATTTCTATACCACCTCCAGACAACTCCGCTCTGCCGACCAAGCACTCGCAGTCATCCCCCGCATCAAGAAAAAAACAGCTGGAGGAAAATCCTTCTCCTATATGGCAGCAAGATCATGGAACTCCCTCCCGTTGCACCTCAGACAATCCACCTCCCTTACAAACTTCAGGAAGGACCTCAAGACCTGGCTCTTCGACTGAATCGTCTTCCCTTAGCCCCCCTCTCCCCCCCTCCCATAGTGCCTTGAGACCCTCATGGGTGATTAGTTTGCGCTTTACAAGTACCCAATAGATAGTTAGATAGATATATACAGCTCTGCTGTGGTGCTCTTTGCCACTTCCTGTTAGCAGGAGGTTAATATCCCACAAGTAAGGATGAAATCCGTGGACTCGTCATATCGTAAAAGAAAGTAATTTATCAGGTAAGCATAAATTTAGTTTTTAAATATATTTAGTGTTTAGTGCCCTTGTAATAGTGGTATGAATAGAGATATGAATTTAATATTGACATGGTGGTTTACTTCATTATGGTGTGGAGAGATATTTATTATAGTGAAATGGGGTAGCTATTAAGTTAATAGTGCTTGGGGAAAATTTACATGTTATAGCGTTGAGAGATATTTTAATGGAGTGTGGTGGGGATATTAAAAATATATTTGGGGGGGGGGGCCTAACTAACCGCTGAAGCGATAAGACGCACACTCCAGGAGCTCCTGAATATATTCGGCTTTTAAAAGGGAATTATTTCAACTTTAACAATATTTGAGATTTTTACCCGTATAATATATAGAACTTGAAACTACCCTGGAAGAATTTGGAGCTTAGACCGTGGAGGTCACTGAACTTAGGCTCTTTTATGTGTCTGGGACGGATCCCGGGGACTAGGTAATTGATTTTCCCACGCCGGGAGGAAAACTGTGGCCGAACAATAAGAAGCATAGAAGCTGATAATATAGAAGGGATATACATACCTTATCACCTTATTTGAGAACCTTATTCAGGAGACTCTGTATTCCACTATGAAGACAGAGGGAGACTTGACTGTTGGAAATCCCAGTTGCAAATTTGCTCCGCAAATGCCATATCCTGGGACAATACCACAAACCCGGCCAGAGAATAAACCGGAAATTATGGAGCAGAAAATATCTGCTGTAGAGGGGATTGCAGGTTTGGAGCTATCCACGACACCCATTACTATCCCTAAGTTGCCACATTTGGATGAATTGGCAGGGAGAGTTCTGTATGAGACGGATGGGAAGGATAGTTTATCGGCCACAGTGCAACCTCGCGTGAATACTGATCCTATGGTCAGACCTTCATCAATAATGATGTTTAGCTGCATAGGGGATTCGGAGGCATGCTTCACAGATTGTCCAGGGAAAATTGAAAATGGGGAACTCACTTCAGCATTACTCAATAAAATAATCCTCATCTAGACCATCACGGGAGGTTAGGCAGTTTTACTCACCCAGAAGAAAGAGTAATCACAGCTAGCCACCATGTGGACGGACTGCTTCTCTAGGATTGTGAATAACTGAAGCCCTGGCCTGCAACAACGAGCCGGGGAGCACACTACGGTTCTTGCGATATGGTCCTGGCGGCCAGATTGCCACAATCCGGGACTGGGTGCATATGGCCATGATAAAGCTGGTATCGGTTAAGAAGTTAACAAGATGGTGACATTAGGAGGGAGAGGCTGCCTAAATGCTCAATATGGAGGACTTTCCTAACAAGGCGATATACCTTTTAAGACTGTTTTACTACATATATGTATTAAAGTCCTGGCTATAAATTACTGATTTCTCTCATATAGATATGCTTAAACAGTAAGCATAGACAACCTAGAATGCAAATTTAAACCAGCTTGCCCCCTAGGGTAATATTATGAGGCGAGGGTTCCTTCCACCATGTTCAGCTTCGGCCAACTCTTCCCACACTATTGACGGTTGTGAATATATGCAAAATATGATATTGAAAAGTCAAACCTTCAAGGTTGAATTATAACAGTAGTTGTTCAACATATTACCCTATAAATGATTTGCATACAATGGTATTCTTGTTTATTGTGATAATTAATATACACAAAATATGCTATTGAAAAGTCAAGTCTTAAATGCTGAGTTATAACAGTTGTTGTTCAACATATTACCTTATATACATACAATGGTATTCTTGTTTATTGTGATAATTAATATACACAAAATATGCTATTGAAAAGTCAAGTCTTAAATGCGGAGTTATAACAGTTGTTCAACATATTACCCTATATACATACAATGGTATACTTGTTTAATGTGATAATTAATATATACAAAATATGTTATTGAAAAGTCACATCTTATGATGCTGAGTTATAACAGCTGTTGTTCAATGTATTACCCTATATATGATTTGCATACAATGGTATTCTTGTTTAAGGTGATAATTACACGCTGCCACCACAACTGGATCCAATTTTAAGGCTTGAAGACTTTATATACTTTATCTCGTACTGAACAAAGCTCTGATACACCGTAATCTTTAACACTATCACTTATTTCTGCAGCCCTATATGTTTGCGGATAATAGTTCTTAATTGATTACTATATGTAGGTAAGATATCTGAGACACCCAATTTTATTCATACTGCTGGGCTGCCTACGGCCGGGGTAGCCTAGCAGCGGCCACGCATGTGTATTTATATATAGGTATATTTTGGGGTATCTTATGTACACAGGTAAAACTAGGTCCATCAGATCTTTCCTATTAAAACATGCAGCAGAATTGTAAAGACAAATATACCTCCTACTTAACAATAGAATTATATATTATCTCAGGAATGGCCATTTAACACCTACCGTGTTTACTTCAAGGGACACTGAACCCAATTTTTTTCTTGCATGATTCAAATAGAGCATGTAATTGTAAGCAACTTTCTAATTTACTCCTATTATCATTTTTTCTTCATTCTCTTGCTATCTTTATTTGAAATAGAAGGCATCTAAGCTATTTGTTTGGTTCAGTACCCCGGAAAGCACATGTTCATTGGTGGATGAATTTATCCACCAATCAGCAAGAACAACCCAGGTTGTTCACCAAAAATGGGCCGGCATCTAAACTTACATTCTTGCATTTCAAATAAAGATACCAAGAGAATGAAGAAAATTTGATAACAGGTGTAAATTAGAAAGTTGCTTAAAATTGCACGCTCTATCTGAATCACTAAAGAAAAAAAATTGGGTTCAGTGTCCCTTTAATAAGTCCACTTTGTGCATATAAAAATACTACCTTATCAATAACAGTAATTCTGTATCTTCCTCTATTCCAATTTTTCTGACCCTGTTAAGTTTATTCTGTTATACACCCTACATCTGCAAGAGGTGTACCACCTACATTATCCCCTATGATCTGGTTTTGAGTAGCCTCCATACTTAACAGTCAACTACATTGCCACTGATTTCTCCCTTTTTCCAGCAGCCTTCGGGGGTGGCTCTGCCCCCCCCCCCCCCCCCCACACACATATTTGTTTATTGGATAAACAAAGGAACACAGATTTCATTAAACTTTTCCCTACAATCCAATTATTTAATTTCATTTTAAGAAGCATACATTTAGAGTAATTAATCTAGGTCGCACAAGACTTGGGAGAGATGCATAGCATAATGACCTAAAGGCTGATACTATATAAGGTAAACTTTTTGTGTAGTACATGGTACTAATCAGTTAAACGTATTTTATATTTTTATTAGGGATTGATATGTGCTTATTTCCTTTTGTTTTCCTTTCAAATATTACCCTCCCCTATGATCTTATCATAAGGGTAACCTCACACTCATGCTTATTCTAGAAGGTCATCTTATGGTACTGTATAGAGGGAGTGTGTTTGGTTTGAACTCTTGTTTGTTTGAATATTTGTATCCTGCTACATGTATAACAAGAAAAGTTATTTGAGGTTTAACTAATAGTATACTTCAAGAGCACCACTATAAACTGAGGTCCACATAGATTGTGTCAACATAGATTGTATGTTTTTGTTCTCTCAAAGATGTATAATGTGGATAGTTATTTTGCTGTAACAGTCTGAGTACTTGCAAAAAGCTGTTTGTGTCATTTGTCAAATGTGAGTTACACTTGTTAAGTTTTGATATACCTCAATAAAAAAAATTATAAAAAAAAAAAAAAAATCTATACAGTATATATATATATTTTGGGCACGGACTAGTTTCTAAACTGAACCAGACAACATCAGCAACAGAAAGAGTGAATACCATTGTAAGGCTGTTTTCACGTGCAAATTCAAGGGTGGCAATGTAGGTTGGGCATGTAAAGTCATTCAAAACAATGTACGCTGCTTCTGGGTCTAAGGCAAAATTAAACTCAGCACATATTGTCCTATTGCCTCTTCCTGAAACAGAAAAAGACAAGACAGAATGTTATAAAGGTGTGTTGTACCTATATAGGTTTTAGTATCCTATAAAAACACAATATGTAAAGAGAGTGCAGAAAGGTTATTTAAATAAATGTAGCTTGTACCTTCAAGGTTTCCTCCCATGATATATAGCTTATTAAGCATCTTAGGCAGAGTGGGGTTCAGCTTTACAGCCAAGGCAAGGTTGGTCAATGGACCTAATGCTACCAAAGAGATCTTATCAAAAACAAAGATAAAAAAAAAAAGTTGCAGTGTAAGCAATTAATCAAACACGTTGTCAACATTTATAATAACTTGTGATTCAAATCAGAGAACTGTGTTATTAAACACATTAACAATTTCACAAAACAGAGTTAATTTAGTTGTGATTGTGTATCTTATAAGAAACTTGCAAAAAACTGTACTAAATTAGGTTATATACTTTTAATACTACAGTTGACAAAAGCACCCCAGTACAGGTAATTTAAGAAGGGACATTAAACACTTTGAGATAGTAATATAAAAAGATAAATCGGATATATATAAAAAAAAACTCTGCAATATTATTTATTTTGTCCCCTTTTCCTGTAATTATATTCTGAAATTATGAGTTTTTCAGATCCTGTTAGAAATGGAAGTGCAGAACACTTTTATATTCCACACAGCCATTGGCTGCACACTATAGTGACCATAACGGTCTGTAATTAGCCACAGCAAAGAAGGTAACCTAAGTTACAACATGGCAGCTCCCATCGTTTTATAGACACTAAAAGTTTACACTTATTTTGTCAATATTACAGCTAATTAAAAAAAAATTAAAAATACATCAACATGTTATTCTCAGACTAATCTTTTCTTTGAATACATCATTCTATCTATCATATCATTTATTTAGGATTATAAGTGGCTTGTTTTTCTTCTTCACAATCGCTGAAAACTCCACTAGAGGAGTTGAGCTTTTTGCGCTCAGTCGCTTTGCGTTCGTATTACAAGTTCCAAAAAAACGTATTTTGTGCTAGCGGTAACCTGAATAGTGCAAAAATCCTAATTTAAGTGCATGTATTTACCCATAAAAATCAAATGAAGAAAATGTTTTATATATATATATATATATATATATATATATATATATATATATATATATATATATATATATATATATATATATATAAATTAAATAACCCGTGGAATTGCACCACCATTGCATTTTCGCATTCCATTCCCTATAGAAGTCAATGGAGAAAAAAAAATTGTTGGAAAAAAACACCCATCGTGCAAACAACATAGCATATTCGCATTAGCAAATGTGAAATAATTATAGTAAATACATAGTTAAAATCTTTATTAAATATAAATATTGCATATACAGTCATGGCCAAAAATATTGGCACCCCTGCATTTCTGTCAGATAATGCACCACTTCGCCCAGAAAATTGTTGCAATTACAAATGTTTAGGCATTCTCATGTTTATTTCTTTCGTTTGTATTGTTATGACACACAAAAAAGTGAAGAACAAAGAGCCAAATCTGACACATTCCACGCAAAACTCCAAAAATGGACTGGACAAAATTATTGGCACCCTCAATTTAGCATTTGTTAGCACACTACTTGGAAAAAATAACTGAAATTAATCACTTCCTGTAACCATTAATGAGTTTCTTACACCTCTCTACTGGAATTTTTGACCACTCTTCTTTTGCCAACTGCTCCAGGGTTCCTTTTCTCAACTGCTGTTTTGAGATATCTCCGCAGATGCTCTATGGGATTGCGATCTGGACTCATGGTTTAATACATAGCGCTGGAGAGTACTGAACTGGCCAGCAATATCTGGATGCTTTATGATGTGTGCTTTGGGTCATTGTCCTGCTGTAAGTTCCATGACCTCTGACGCAGATCCAACTTTCTGACACTGGGACCTACATTGCACCACATAATTCTTTGGTAGTCTTCAGATTTCATAATGCCATGCACACAGTCGACATCCAGTGTATGAAGCAGCAAAGCAACCCCAAAACATTTGGGTACCTCCACTACGTTTGAATGTAGGGACTGTATTCTTTTCTTTAAAAGCCTCCATTTCTTTTTCTGAACACAGTAGAATGATGGGCTTTACCAAAAAGCTGTAATTTTGTTTCGTCTATCCACAGCACATTCTCCATAAAGTATTTTGGCTTCCTCAGGTAAGTTTTGAAAAACTCCAATCTAGCTTTTTTGTGTTTCTGTGTCAGCAGTGGGGTCCTCCTGGGTCTCCTACCATAGCGTCCCTTTTCATTCAGATGGCAACGTATAGTGTGAGCTGACACATTTGTACCCTGTGTCTGAAGGTCAGCTTGATTTTGTCTAGAAGTTGATTCTTTATCCAGCATTCGAACAATCCTTCGTTGCATTCTTTGATCAGTTTTTCTCTTTCGTCCACGTCCAGGGAGATTAGCTACAGTGCCATGGGCAATAAACTTCTTGACAATGTTGGACACAGGAACATTAAGTTCTCTGGAGATGGACTTGTAACCTTGAGATTGTCCATGTTTTTTACAATTTTTATTCTCAAATCCTCAGATAATTTTTTGCTGCTCTTTCTCTTCTCTATGATCAGTGTGGCACACAACAGAAAGGTTGAATACATTTTTCACCATTTTAACTGGTTGCTGGTGTGATTTCTATATTGTCAGCACCTGTTAACTGATACAGGTGAGTTTAATTACAAGAGCATCACAAACTTGGAATGTAATTATTTCTTACAATTTTAAGAAGGTGCCAATAATTTTGTCCAGTCCATTTTTGGAGTTTTGCATGGAATATGTCAGATTTGGCTTTTTGTTCTTCACTTTTTTTTGTCATACCAATACAAACAAAAGAAATAAACATAAGAATGCCTAAACATTTGTAATTGCAACAATTTTCTGGGCGAAGTGGTGCATTATCTGACAGAAGTGGTGCATTATCTGACAGAAATGCAGGTGTGACAATATTTTTGGCCATGACTGTAACTGTTTTTACATCTTTTCATCTACTTAAAGGGACAGTCTACACCAGAATTTTTATTGTTTTAAAAGATAGATAATCCCTTTATTACCCATTCCCCAGTTTTGCATAACCAACACAGTTATATTAATATACTTTTAACCTCTGTGATTATCTTGTATCTAAGCCTCTACAAACTGTCCCTTTATTTCAGTTCTTTTGACAGACTTGCAGTTTAGCCAATCAGTGCCTGCTAACAGATAACTTCACGCGCACAAGCACAGTGCTATCTATATGAAATACATGAACTAACACCCTCTAGTGGTGAAAAACTGTTACAATGCATTCTGAAAAGAGGTGGCCTTCAAGGTCTAAGAAATTAGCATATGAACCTCCCAGGTTAAGCTTTCAACTAAGAATACCAAGAGAACAAAGCAAAATTGGTGATAAAAGTAAATTGGAAAATTGTTTAAAATGACATGCCCTATCTAAATCATAAAAGTTTATTTTGGCCTAGACTGTCCCTTTAATGGCAAAGGGCTCTAATGCATTTATATATATTTCTATATATGTGTACATATATATTTATGTGTTTATATGGTTCTATATGTCTGTCAATACATACATACACATTAATGTATATTTCAACATATATAGACATATTTACATACAAATACATCTTTAGCAATGTATATGTATGTATCTCTATGTTAAAGTACTTTGGCAGCTTTTTTTTTCTAACACCCCCGAGATCTCATATCTTTGAGCCCTTGCATTTTGTGCAAATTTTTTGTAACCACAGCTCTGCGTTGTAAGGATTGAAGCGTTAATGGCGATTGTGCTCAACTTGTAATATAAATGCAATTAAAAATTCTTGCGAAAAAAGACATTGCTTGTGCAAAAAAGTTTGTGCCTCACTTGTAATATAGCCCTTAATGTTTAATGTCCCTTTAATTGCAAACATAATATTACATTATACCCTTGGTAATTTAGAGCAAATGGAACATTTTAAAACGTTTTCATTATGCACTGATACAAAACTTTTTGAATATTCTGAAGCCAAGCTGGCTACTTACCACTGAATACAAAATTTGGATAGGTCATCTTTAAACTTTTGGAGCCACAGGCCAGAATCAAGGCCAGGACCTTAATAAATCAAACAAATAGGCTGAAGGGGACATGCTTAACCCCTTAATGACAGAGGACGTACCAGGTACGTCATAGGAAAAGCTCCCCTTAATGACAATTGACGTACCTGGTACGTCCTCTGTTATTTGAAGTGCTGGAAGCGATCATGATCGCTTCCAGCTGCTTACAAGGGATTGTAGTGATGCCTCAACATTGAGCCATCACTGTAATCCCATAATTTAGCCACCGATGCAGAGAGGGCCACTCTGTGGCCCTCTCTGCATCGGCTATTGCGGCTAACACATTCGTTGGTGGGTGGGAGCAACTTCTCTCAATTGTGTGGCCTGTTTTTTTTCTCAGTAGTAGCCCGATCGGCTCTAATGTCTCACTGTCGGCGATTGCGGCCGGGGGGGCGGGTGCACTCCTGTTCCCCAAAAAAAGTTGATGCAGTTGAAGGAAGGGTCTCTCCATTATCAAGTAAGGGATCTGGGAGGGGGAGGGATGTATATTATTGAGGGGGGCCAGCTACACCCAAGATGGCAGCAAATAGGTAGGGGGGAGGGTTAGAGAGATGTATGGGGGGATCAGGGAGGTTGTGAGGTAAGGGGGATCCATCACTGCAGACTGTATAAGGAAAATAATAAAAAAATAAAAAAAATGCTTTTTATTTCAGTACTGGCAGACTTTCTGCCAGTACTTAAGATGGCGGGAACAATTGTGGGGTGGGGGAGGGAAGAGAGCTGTTTGAGGGAGGTCAGGGGGTGAGATGTGTCAGATGGGAGGCTGATCTCTACACTAAAGCTAGAAATTAACCCTACAAGCTACCTAATTAACCCCTTAACTGCTGGGCATATTACAAGTGTGGTGCGCAGCAGCATTTAACGGCCTTATTATTACCAAAAAGCAACACCAAAGCCATATATGTCTGCTATTTCTGAACAAAGGGGATCCTAGAGAAGCATTTGCAACCATTTGTGCCATAATTGCACAAGCTGTTTGTAAATAATTTCAGTGAGAAACCTAAAATTGTGAAAAATGTAACAGTTTTTTTTTATTTGATCGCATTTGGCGGTGAAATGGTGGCATGAAATATACCAAAATGGGCCTAGATCAATAATTTGGGATGTCTTCTAAAAAAAAATATATACATGTCATGGGATATTCAGGGATTCCTGACAGATATCAGTGTTCCAATGCAACTAGCGCTAATTTTGATAAAAAGTGGTTTGGAAATAGCAAAGTGCTACTTGTACTTATTGCCCTATAACTTGCAAAAAAAGCAAAAAACATTTAAACATTGGGTATTTCTAAACTCGGGACAAAATTTAGAAACTATTTAGAAATGAGTTAGAGGAAAATTACAGCTAAACACAAACACTGCAGAAATTTAAAAATAGCCATTGTCATTAAGGGTAAGAAAATTGAAAAATGGTCCGGTCATTAAGGGGTTAAAATGTGCTATTTGTTTTTTTCTGAAAATAACTAAAAGGTTTCTCAACAAAAAAGGACCTTAGGTCTTACACATGGATCACCTATATTTGCACACTCTATAGTCCCTTTATAGCCCATTGTTGATTCATTCATATTTGATTATAACCATCAGAAGCATTTAGTGTCAATAACGAATCCTGATGCAGTTAATTGCTAAACATAATAAGCAACACATTTATGTGGCACTCAATGAAGTAATTGTAGACAGTAAAAAAGACTTGGTTTGCAGCAAGAAGGCGGCTGATATAGTTAACACACGGCTAGATTTGGAGTTTTGTCGGTAAGGACCCGCGTAGCTAACGCCGGCTTTTTTCTGGCCGCACCATAAAAATAACTCTGGTGTTGAGAGTCCACATAAAGGCTGCGTTAGGCTCCAAAAAAGGAGCGTAGAGCATATTTAACGCAGCTTCAACTCTCGATACCAGAGTTGCTTACGGACGCGGCCAGCCTCAAAAACGTGCTCGTGCACGATTCCCCCATAGAAAACAATGGGGCAGTTTGAGCTGAAAAAAAACCTAACACCTGCAAAAAAGCCGCGTTCAGCTCCTAACGCAGCCCCATTGTTTGCTATGAAGAAACACTTACTACGTCTGCACCTAACACTCTAACATGTACCCTGAGTCTAAACACCCCTAGCCTTACACTTATTAACCCCTAATCTGCCGCCCCCGCTATCGCTGACCCCTGCATATTATTATTAACCCCTAATCTGCCGCTCCGTAAACCGCCGCTACTTACATTATCCTTATGTACCCCTAATCTGCTGCCCCTAACACCGCCGACCCCTATATTATATTTATTAACCCCTAATCTGCCCCCCACAACGTCGCCTCCACCTGCCTACACTTATTAACCCCTAATCTGCCGACCGGACCGCACCGCTATCATAATAAAGTTATTAACCCCTAATCCGCCTCACTAACCCTATAATAAATAGTATTAACCCCTAATCTGCCCTCCCTAACATCGCCGACACCTAACTTCAATTATTAACCCCTAATCTGCCGACTGGAGCTCACCGCTATTCTAATAAATGTATTAACCCCTAAAGCTAAGTCTAACCCTAACACTAACACCCCCCTAAGTTAAATATCATTTTAATCTAACGAAATAAATTAACTCTTATTAAATAAATTATTCCTATTTAAAGCTAAATACTTACCTGTAAAATAAATCCTAATATAGCTACAATATAAATTATAATTATATTATAGCTATTTTAGGATTAATATTTATTTTACAGGTAACTTTGTATTTATTTTAACCAGGTACAATAGCTATTAAATAGTTAAGAACTATTTAATAGCTAAAATAGTTAAAATAATTACAAAATTACCTGTAAAATAAATCCTAACCTAAGTTACAATTAAACCTAACACTACACTATCAATAAATTAATTAAATAAAATACCTATAATTATCTACAATTAAACCTAACACTACACTATCAATAAATAAATTAAATACAATACATACAAATAACTACAATGAAATAAACTATCTAAAGTACAAAAAATAAAAAAGAACTAAGTTACAAAAAATAAAAAAAATATTTACAAACATAAGAAAAATATTACAACAATTTTAAACTAATTACACCTACTCTAAGCCCCCTAATAAAATAACAAAGCCCCCCAAAATAAAAAAATGCCCTACCCTATTCTAAATGACTAAAGTTCAAAGCTCTTTTACCTTACCAGCCCTGAACAGGGCCCTTTGCGGGGCATGCCCCAAGAAGTTCAGCTCTTTTGCCTGTAAAAAAAAACATACAATACCCCCCCCCAACATTACAACCCACCACCCACATACCCCTAATCTAACCCAAACCCCCCCTTAAATAAACCTAACACTAAGCCCCTGAAGATCTTCCTACCTTATCTTCACCATACCAGGTTCACTGATCGATCCAGAAGAGCTCCTCCGATATTGGGGGGGGGTATTGTATGTTTTTTTTTACAGGCAAAAGAGCTGAACTTCTTGGGGCATGCCCCACAAAGGGCCCTGTTCAGGGCTGGTAAGGTAAAAGAGCTTTGAACTTTAGTCATTTAGAATAGGGTAGGGCATTTTTTTATTTTGGGGGGCTTTGTTATTTTATTAGGGGGCTTAGAGTAGGTGTAATTAGTTTAAAATTGTTGTAATATTTTTCTTATGTTTGTAAATATTTTTTTATTTTTTGTAACTTAGTTCTTTTTTATTTTTTGTACTTTAGATAGTTTATTTAATTGTATTTATTTGTAGGTATTGTATTTAATTTATTTATTGATAGTGTAGTGTTAGGTTTAATTGTAGATAATTATAGGTATTTTATTTAATTAATTTATTGATAGTGTAGTGTTAGGTTTAATTGTAACTTAGGTTAGGATTTATTTTACAGGTAATTTTGTAATTATTTTAACTATTTTAGCTATTAAATAGTTCTTAACTATTTAATAGCTATTGTACCTGGTTAAAATAAATACAAAGTTACCTGTAAAATAAATATTAATCCTAAAATAGCTATAATATAATTATAATTTATATTGTAGCTATATTAGGATTTATTTTACAGGTAAGTATTTAGCTTTAAATAGGAATAATTTATTTAATAAGAGTTAATTAAATTCGTTAGATTAAAATTATATTTAACTTAGGGGGTGTTAGTGTTAGGGTTAGACTTAGCTTTAGGGGTTAATACATTTATTAGAATAGCGGTGAGCTCCAGTCCGCAGATTATGGGTTAATGTTTGAAGTTAGGTGTTGGCGATGTTAGGGAGGGCAGATTAGGGGTTAATACTATTTATTATAGGGTTAGTGAGGCGGATTAGGGGTTAATAACTTTATAATAATAGCGGTGCGGTCCGCTCGGCAGATTAGGGGTTAATAAGTGTAGGCAGGTGGAGGCGACGTTGAGGGGGGCAGATTAGGGGTTAATAAATATAATATAGGGGTCGGCGGTGTTAGGGGCAGCAGATTAGGGGTACATAAGTATAACGTAGCTGCCGGTGGTGTGCGGTCGGCAGATTAGGGGTTAATTATTGTAGGTAGCTGGCTGCGACGTTGTGGGGGGCAGGTTAGGGGTTAATAAATATAATATAGGGGTCGGCGGTGTTAGGGGCAGCAGATTAGGGGTACATAAGTATAACGTAGGTGGCGGTCAGCAGATTAGGGGTTAAAAAAATGTAATCGAGTGGCGGCGATGTGGGGGGACCTCAGTTTAGGGGTACATAGGTAGTTTATGGGTGTTAGTGTACTTTAGAGCACAGTAGTTAAGAGCTTTATGAACCGGCGTTAGCCCAGAAAGCTCTTAACTACTGACTTTTTTCTGCGGCTAGAGTTTTGTCGTTAGAATTCTAACGCTCACTTCAGACACGACTCTAAATACCGGAGTTAGAAAAATCCCATTGAAAAGATAGGATACGCAATTTACGTAAGGGGATCTGCGGTATGGAAAAGTCGCGGCTGAAAAGTGAGCGTTAGACCCTTTTTTTAATGACTCCAAATACCGGAGGTAGCCTAAAACCAGCGTTAGGAGCCTCTAACGCTGGTTTTCACGGCTATCGCCAAACTCCAAATCTAGGCCACAAAGTCTCCATTTAGTTTAAAGTGCCATAAAACAGGCTGAGATCTAGGCATATTCTAAAATGGCTAATTAAAGGGACAGTCTAGGCCAAAATAAACTTTCATGATTCAGATACAGCATGTAATTTTAAACAATTTTCCAATTTACTTTTATCACCAATTTTGCTTTGTTCTCTTGGTATTCTTAGTTGAAAGCTTAACCTAGGAGGTTCATATGCTAATTTCTTAGACCTTGAAGCCCACATCTTTCAGATTGCATT
Source organism: Bombina bombina (assembly GCF_027579735.1). Taxonomy (NCBI): domain Eukaryota; kingdom Metazoa; phylum Chordata; class Amphibia; order Anura; family Bombinatoridae; genus Bombina; species Bombina bombina. The sequence continues at coordinate 794,193,591 of NC_069501.1, read as the reverse complement.
TTAACAGTTTTTCACCACTAGAGGGTGTTAGTTCACGTATTTCATATAGATAACACTGTGCTTGTGCACGAGAAGTTATCTGGGAGCAGACACTGATTGGCTAGACTGCAAGTCTGTCAAAAGAACTGAAAAAGGGGCAGTTTGCAGAGGCTTAGATACAAGATAATCACAGAGGTTAAAGGTATATTATTATAACTGTGTTGGTTATGCAAAACTGGGGAATGGGTAATAAAGGGATTATCTATCTTTTAAAACAATAAAAATTCTGGTGTAGACTGTCCCTTTAAGTAAAAAATGATTGTTAGGAAATCATGGGCTAGATTACAAGTGGAGTGCAACTGGTAGTGCAGGGTGCCTTATCTTTTGTGCAACCTCACAATCTGCTATTGTAAGAGGATAGTTATTTTAAATATTTTAGCCAAAGCATTTTGATGTGGCAATAACTTTTTTTTAATAGATAGCTCAGGGAATTCATATAGCAAGTGGCGAGTTAAAAATGTAGCTCTTTTTGAGACCTGAAGTAAACCATTATTATTTATAGTATAGTATATAACATAGCATAAATTACTTCACTAATTGCACACCATCAGCTTAGTGCTCAAGCAATAACCAAAATGGATTTTACTGGCCATCCCTTAGAAGTCTATTATGTGAGGGACTTTGAAAACCCATACCAAAGACATCTAAACCCACACTACATACATCCAGATGTCAAAACATTCTTGACTATTGCTTAAGTGTTCAAAAATAACTTTCAAACTGTAATAGGAGCGCAAAAATAGAAGGGCTGTTGATTGTACTTTAGCAATGTTAGCACACAATATAGCTAATATTTTTAAGCTCCACTTGTAATCTAGTTCTGTATGTTTTATAAATATTATGTTGGTTCACCCTTATACTATTGTGCTAGATTGCATCACTATTCCTTATAGATAAGCAGCAGGGGGATCTTAACATTAAGTAATTAGATCTCAATCCTAAAAGACCTAATATACATACACTGATATTTTAATACAAGCTACAAGCAAAATGAATAGCTGAAATCTGTTAGCACATTGGCTTTAACATCAGTATTTAATTTACTTGGCCTGGGTGAGCATTGATTATCCGGATAAGAGCATGGACAGCATCCTCTTTCTGTAAGTACTCCAGTCCAGGGCTGGTTGGATCTCCTGCGTCACCCAAACCATCCCCTCCAAAGTGGGAATACACATGCCGGCCTTCACTAAGAAGTGAGCAAGACGTTCCTCGAAAAACTGGAATCTACAAGACAAAACTATTACAATATAAAATATTTTCTTAATTCTAAACCATTAACATCCAGAGTGTAAAAGATCTCTTTTTTCCTCCAAAAGGATAATTAATAAATATCATAAACTACTTATTAAATTGCTGCTCAAAAAGGGAGGACTTTAGAAGTCAGCCTACTATTTAGGGAATGGGTTAAGAACAATGGAGTAAAAAGAAAATGCTGCATGCAAGAGGAGAACTTTCTAACACTGTTTTGTCTCTAGTCATTGCTCCTTTATGCAAGTAACAAATATTCCCTGCTGTATGATCTTCTTTTGTTCTAAGATAAAAAAACTTTGGGGTCCTTCACAATCTATTGGAGATTTGCACCCCAAATGTATTTTTATTTTTTGCTTTCCAGCTAAATAGTTCATTGTGATTGCAATGCAAAATGTATAGGTTACACAAAACTGTCAGATACAATAGCACATTCACACCTCTTAAGGCTACAGTAAAGGGCCTTTAAATTACCTTATTTGCTCATTGTGTAAGGAAAATGCTCATTTACATGTGTGAGATTAAGCTAATGTAATCCAATTATTTCCTCACCACTGCAAAACCATCTGAATGTCCATTGTATCTTGGCATATTGTGCATGATTGCTCAATTGCTTAAAGGGACAGTATACACCAATCTTCATATAACTGCATGTAATAGACACTACTATAAAGAAGGATATGCTCAGATACTGATATAAAAATCCAGTATAAAACTTTTAAAAAAAAATGTATGTAGAAGCTCCCAATTTAGCCCTGTTAATGAGGTTAGGCTGGGACACCCACTGAAATGAGCTGAGAAAGCAGGAAAAGCAGACACTCATCCCCCCACACAGCATACGAAAAGACCCATTACACAATCAGGAGTCTCTAGACATCAGTATACATCTACAACTTTGGGGCTTGGTTAGGTGTCTGAAAATCAACACATTCGGCTAGATTTAGAGTTCTGCGGCCAAAGGTGTCCGTTAGCTACGCATGCTTTTTTTCCCCCGCACCTTTTAAATACCGCTGGTATTTAGAGTTCACAGAATATATATTTATTAACCCCTAATCTGCCGCCCCCGCTATCGCTGACCCCTGCATATTATTATTAACCCCTAATCTGCCGCTCCGTACACCGCCGCAACCTACGTTATCCCTATGTACCCCTAATCTGCTGCCCCTAACACCGCCGACCCCTATATTATATTTATTAACCCCTAATCTGCCGCCCCCAACGTCGCCTCCACCTACCTACACTTATTAACCCCTAATCTGCCGACCGGATCTCGCCGCTACTATAATAAATGTATTAACCCCTAAAGCTAAGTCTAAACCTAACACTAACACCCCCCTAAGTTAAATATAATTTAAATCTAACTAAATAAATTAACTCTTATTAAATAAATTATTCCTATTTAAAGCTAAATACTTACCTGTAAAATAAATCCTAATATAGCTACAATATAAATTATAATTATATTGTAGCTATTTTAGGATTAATATTTATTTTACAGGCAACTTTGTATTTATTTTAACCAGGTACAATAGCTATTAAATAGTTAATAACTATTTAATAGTTACCTAGTTAAAATAATTACAAAATTACCTGTAAAATAAATCCTACCCTAAGTTACAATTGAACCTAACACTACACTATCAATAAATAAATTAAATAAACTGCCTACAATTATCTACAATTAAACCTAACACTACACTATCAATAAATTAATTAAATACAATACCTACAGATTGACTGCATTCTATTGGCTGATCGGAACAGCCAATAGAATGCAAGCTCAATCTGATTGGCTGATTGGATCAGCCAATCTGATTGAACATGAATCTGATTGGCTGATTCCATCAGCCAATAAGAATTTTCCTAGCTTAATTCCGATTGGCTGATAGAATCCTATCAGCCAATCGGAATTCGAGGGACGCCATCTTGGATGACGTCCCTTAAAGGAACCTTCATTCGTCGTCTAGTCGTCGGAAGAAGAGGATGGGTCCGCGCTTGAGGTCTTGAAGATCAGCCGGTCGTCATCGGATGGAAGAACATAGAAGATGCGGCTTGGATGAAGATGTTTGCCAGTCCGGATGTCCTCTTCTGCCCGCTTGGATCAAGACTTCAGCCGGAGGATGGATGTCTTCAGCCCCCCGCTTGGGCTTGGATCAAGACATCGGAGCCTGGACGGATCGCTGATACCCGGTGTGGTGAAGATAAAGTAGGAAGATCTTCAGGGACTTAGTGTTAGGTTTATTTAAGGGGGGTTTGGGTTAGATTAGGGGTATGTGGGTGGTGGGTTGTAATGTTGGGGGGGTATTGTATGTTTTTTTTCCAGGCAAAAGAGCTGAATTCTTTGGGGCATGCCCTGCAAATGGCCCTTTTAAGGGCTGGTAAGGTAAAAGAGCTTTTCTATTTTAATTTTAGAATAGGGTAGGGCATTTTTTTATTTTGGGGGGCTTTGTTATTTTATTAGGGGGCTTAGAGTAGGTGTAATTAGTTTAAAATTGTTGTAATATTTTTCTAATGTTTGTAAATATTTTTTTATTTTTTGTAACTTAGTTCTTTTTTTATTTTTTGTACTTTAGTTAGTTTATTTAATTGTATTTAATTGTAGGTATTTTATTTAATTAATTTATTGCTAGTATAGTGTTAAGTTTAATTGTAACTTAGGTTAGGATTTATTTTACAGGTAATTTTGTAATTATTTTAACTAGGTAGCTATTAAATAGTTATAAGTGTAGGTAGGCGTCTGCGACGTTGAGGGGGGCAGATTAGGGGTTAATAAATATAATATAGGGGTCGGCGGTGTTAGGGGCAGCAGATTAGGGGTACATAAGTATAACATAGCTGGCGGTGGTGTGCGGTCGGCAGATTAGGGGTTAAAAAAATTTAATCGAGTGGCGGCGATGTGGGGGGACCTCGGTTTAGGGGTACATAGGTAGTTTATGGGTGTTAGTGTACTTTAGAGCACAGTAGTTAAGAGCTTTATGAACCGGCGTTAGCCCAAAAAGCTCTTAACTCCTGGGGTTTTTCTGCGGCTGGAGTTTTGTTGTTAGATTTCTAACCCTCACTTCAGCCACGACTCTAAATACCGGCGTTAGAAAGATCCCATTGAAAAGATAAGATACACAAATGGCGTAGGGGGATCTGCGGTATGGAAAAGTCGCGGCTACAAAGTGAGCGTTAGACCCTTTCCTGACTGACTCTAAATACCAGCGGTAGCCCAAAACCAGCGTTAGGAGCCTCTAACGCTGGTTTTGACGGCTACCGCCAAACTCTAAATCTAGCCGATTGTTATTTAAAATAAGCAAAACTATACCTTTTTACCAAAACACCCCCAGATGGGCTATATAAAATGGATCATCTACAAAACATTTATGCAAAGTAAAATCTAGTGTACAATGTCCCTTTAACTGTCACATAAAAAATGCTTGTCAAATATTAAACAATAGTTACATTTATTGTTCGTAAAAACACAGTTTCCAGTTTGACATGATCTGAAAACAAGAAGACGACTACGGATTTCTATTAGAAGTACTTATATCTTCTAACTGTAAGGTGTGAACCTCAAAACATGTTATTTGCATAGAATCTATTCAAACGATATTGCATTTGTTACCAGTTTTTTTTATATAGGGGACATGCTTTCATGCACACTAAGTCCAACCACATTCATGACATTATGTTTTACAGTGCTTATGTCTAAATGATTGAACTCCTAAACAAGATTGCACCTTCATGAATGGAAGTTTTGCAGATACCATATTGTGAGGGAGCGGTTCATGCTTTAGTTTCAGTACTGTTAAAATCCAGTATGAGACGATATAGTAACAATATGGCCAATGAGCAATCATGACCAGTATACTCATCATGACAAAATACAAATGGCATTCAGATGGTTGAGCAGTGGTGAGAATGGAATCGCATTACAATAGGTTCCTTTCGAACCCTCAATTACGCAATCCTGTTTTAAAGGCCAGTTATGAAGAAGCCTGTACTGCTAGTGACAATTATGACTTAGAATAAAACATTAACAGAAAGAAATTACTGCATGCTTTTTCACTTTTCCTGTAGATCCCCTTAGCTGTATAGGATATCATGTAGAAAAGTAAAGAAATGCCCAGCACTTGTTGCAATCAGGTGCACGCTCCAGGGGTCCTGCACATACCCCAGACGATAGCAAAGATACAAAGAGGAAGCAGCACCACTTGAAAAAATATTCAATTCTTATTTATTGGGACATCACAAAAAAGCACAAAGCACAACGTTTCGGTCTATCTGACCTTAATCATGATTAAGGTCAGATAGACCGAAACGTTGTGCTTTGTACTTTTTTTGTGATGTCCCAATAAATAAGCATTGAATATTTCTTCAAGTGGTGCTGCTTCCTCTTTGTATCTAGGATATCGTGTGTGTGTGTGTGTGTGTGTCTATAATTATGCAAATGCGTTCCCTGTCCACTGTATGCAGGTTATACAATAATGATGAATAGAGCTTTAATGAATCAATGACGTATATTAGTACACCTCTGTGGCCATTTCAGAGTTTCTTGCACATGTGCAATATAATAGAATGTTTCCAACTAGTCTTGGAATATTTATAAAGATGTCCAAAAGACCATAGCCGATAGATTGTGATCAACCCTATTATATTTAATTAATATATATTAGTATAAATTATATTTCCTACTATGTAGTGCTATGCTATGTACAGATTTTTTTCCACATAGAACAATTAATAATATATATATCACACACTGTAAATACTTTATAACAGTTTATGTCATGTAAATAGATATTTGAACAACCATTACCTGTAGCCATTTCTTTTTATCTCATGTTCTCATGAACAGGAGACAAATTCTTTATTTTTTGATAAACACTTCTGTGCCCAGTCAGTAGAAACATCCTAGGATTATAGGTCCTCATGCTCATTTCTGTAGCTTACAGGGCACAGTTTTTCTCTATCTGACAGAGCTTTGTAGCACACACATATTTACTATGGTGTTGGAAATAAGAGGAATAACTGTAGCAATCCTTCTTTGTGCTCTTCATGTGCTCTGTCCCGACTACCTCATTGCCTCCTGAATGGCATTTGTATATTGTAAGGCTCGAGCATACCTAAGTTTTTTTCTGAATAGAGTTGTACAATTAGGAAAGTAGGCAGGCTCTGGATTGTACACATGTCTAGCATTAGATGGCAGCAGTTCAACATTGCTTGAACACTGCTGCCATCTAGTCTGCAGAAGTCTACAATGTTGTGAATAGCCATATACTGCACACCACCTCTTTAACAAATAATACCATGGAGTAAATTTTATAATAGAAATAAATCAGACTCCTTAAAATAAAATAAAAATGATATATATAATGCAGTGCTCTAAATCATTTAAGAAAATGTTTGTCTTTCCTTTCAAATGTTATTTGCACACAGACACCTTGAACTGTTTTGCAGTACATGATATCCAGGATACACTGCTAGAAGACAAGTCATAATTCCAGAAACAAGAATATACAGGGTTTTAGGTAAACACGCAATGGCCATACCTTAGGTTCAAGTAGACTATGTGTTCTCCCCAGTTTTTTTTTTATTATTATTATTATTACTGGAGTTGGGACTTGCCAAGAACAAAAAAAGTGAAACTCATATACTTATGGCCAACATCAGAATCTATCAACTTTTAATGGGCTTGATGAACTAAGCCCTCTGTTCAGGTGAGATGATCTCAGTCTTGTCAGTACGACAAGGACCCTCAAAAAAAAATTCGAAAAACAAAATTGTATCTTCTAACAGGTTTATGTCTCTATGCAGTGTTCTTTATGTGACGGAGAGATTCCAACATCCCAAAGATTGTCATTTTGCTCCATGCCAATGAGTTTTTGATTATTAGGTCCAGTAGGATCTAATAATAATAAATAATAATAGAGCAAAAGGTAATCCTAAAATTAGGGATTCTTAATGACAGGAACGGCTTTGAATTTTCAAATTCTACAATGGATTGAATAGACCTCTATCATACATGTCTTGATGTGATTAATGACTGTAACTAATCATCACTCAATAATAAACGTGATATAGATCAATAGTCAGCATAGACACCCTTTGCTACACTTCTGAACTCTGCTAGTTCAGAAGCCAGATGCAGCTTTATTGCCATTCACCACGACAACAGAAACATCAGATTTGTTGAAAAGGTTGCCAAAGGTGTTCCTGGAATGTCTGTTTTATTAATAAAACTACAGGTAGAAAACACTTTATCCAAACTGCTTGAAACCGGAAAAGGTTTGAATTTCTGAATAGTTTTGATTTTGGAATATTTGCATCTCTAAAATGGGACAGCATAGAGAGGGGGTGAAACCAAGTGTAAACAACAATGTTGTATGTCATTTAGGCAATACTTATTTGTCATACAGCTTATTCATGTAACCTAAAAGTAGTTTATATAATTTTTAATACTTTGTATACATAGTACCCTCAGAAATATAGGACATTGCTGTAATCAGAAAGGTAATTGTTGTTTAAAATAAATATAGATTATTTGCATTTTAGCACACAAACATCAAACCCAAAGACACAAGCAGAGAAGACTGTGACTTACAGGTGGGGAAATAACATAATTTATGTAAGAACTTACCTGATAAATTCATTTCTTTCATATTGGCATGAGTCCATGAGCTAGTGACGTATGGGATATACAATCCTACCAGGAGGGGCAAAGTTTCCCAAACCTCAAAATGCCTATAAATACACCCCTCACCACACCCACAATTCAGTTTAACGAATAGCCAAGTAGTGGGGTGATAAAGAAAGGAGTAAAAAGCATCAACAAAGGAATCTGGAAATAATTGTGCTTTATACAAAAAAATCATAACCACCATAAAAAAGGGTGGGCCTCATGGACTCTTGCCAATATGAAAGAAATTAATTTATCAGGTAAGTTCTTACATAAATTATGTTTTCTTTCATGTAATTGGCAAGAGTCCATGAGCTAGTGACATATGGGATATCAAATACCCAAGATGTGGAACTCCACGCAAGAATCACTAGAGAGGGAGGGATAAAAATAAACAACAGCCATATGCTGAAAAATTAATCCACAACCCAAAATATAAGTTATTCTCATGAAGAAAAGAAAAACGTAAAACATCAGCAGAAGAATCAAACTGAAACAGCTGCCTGAAGAACTTTTCTACCAAAAACTGCTGAAGAAGCAAATACATCAAAACGGTAGAATTTAATAAATGTATGCAAAGAGGACCAAGTTGCCGCTTTGCAAATCTGATCAACTGAAGCTTCATTCTTAAAAGCCCACAAAGTGGAGACTGATCTAGTAGAATGAGCTGTAATTCTCTGAGGCGGGGCCTGACCCGACTCTAAATAAGCTTGAAGAATCAAAAGCTTTAACCAAGAAGCCAAGGAAATAGCAGAAGCCTTCTGACATTTCCTAGAACCAGAGAATATAACAAATAGACTAGAAGTCTTTCTGAAATCTTTAGTAGCTTCAAACATAATATTTTAAAGCTCTAACCACATCCAAAGAATGTAAGGATTTTTCCAAAGAATTCTTAGGATTAGGACACAAGGAAGGAACAACAATTTCTCTACTAATGTTGTTAGAATTCACAACCTTAGGTAAGAACTTAAATGAAGTCCGCAAAACCGCCTTATCCTGATGAAAAATCAGAAAAGGAGATTCATAAGAAAGAGCAGAAAGCTCAGAAACTCTTCTAGCAGAAGAGATGGCCCAAAGGAACAACACTTTCCAAGAAAGTAGTTTAACCCCTTAACGACCAAGGACGTGCAGGGTACGTCCTCAAAAAAAAGGCAGTTAACGCCTGAGAACGTACCCTGCACGTCCTCGGTGTGGAAAGCAGCTGGAAGCGATCCTGCTCGCTTCCAGCTGCTTTACGGTTATTGCAGTGATGCCTCGATATGGAGGCATCCTGCAATAACCATTTTAAGCCATCCGGTGCAGAGAGAGCCACTCTGTGGCCCTCTCTGCACCGGAGATCGGTAGCTTACAGCGTTGGTGGGTGGGAGCCGGACCGGGAGGCGGGTGGCGGCCATCGATGGCCCTAGTGGTGTGGAGGGGGGCGGGATCATGGGCGGGGATGCCAGGGGGCGCGCACTGACGCGTGCACGTGCACGGGAGGGTGGGGGCGGGCGCGTGCACGGGGAGGGAGCGGATGGGAACCGCTACACACAGAAAAAAAAGTGTAGCAAAAAGGAAAAAATTGTATAAAAAAAAATAAACAAATCGGATAAAAAAGAAATCAGTTAGGTGGTGGGGGTTGGTCTGTGGGGAGGGGGAAGCTACACTACAGAAAAACGGGCAAAAAGTAAAAAAAACCCATATTTTTTGGCAAACTGGATGGCCCCCAATAAGGCAGAGGGGAGGGTTAGAGATCGGTTTTGGGGGGGATCAGGGAGGTTGGGGGCTAAGGGGGGGATCCTAGACAGTAGCATATGTAAATATGCTAAAAAAAGTTTATTATTTTTAAAAACCCTTTTATTTTAGTACTGGCAGACTTTCTGCCAGTACTTAAGATGGCGAGGACAATTGTGGGGTGGGGGAGGGAAGGGAGCTGTTTGGGAGGGATCAGGGGGTGGGATGTGTCAGGTGGGAGGCTGATCTCTACACTAAAGCTAAAATTAACCCTGCAAGCTCCCTACAAACTCCCTAATTAACCCCTTCACTGCTAGCCATAATACACGTGTGAGGCGCAGCAGCATTTAGCGGCCTTCTAATTACCAGAAAGCAACGCCAAAGTCATATATGTCTGCTATTTCTGAACAAAGGGGATCCCAGAGAAGCATTTACAACCATTTGTGCCATAATTGCACAAGCTGTTTGTAAATGATTTCATTGAGAAACCTAAAATTGTGAAACATTTTACGTTTTTTTTAATTTGATCGCATTTGGCGGTGAAATGGCGGCATGAAATATACCAAAATGGGCCTAGATCAATACTTGGGGTTGTCTACTACACTACACTAAAGCTAAAATTAACCCTACAAGCTCCCTAAAAGCTCCCTAATTAACCCCTTAACTGCTGGGCATAATACACGTGTGGTGCGCAGTGGCATTTAGTGGCCTTCTAATTACCAAAAACAACGCCAAAGCCATATATTCCTGCTATTTCTGAACAAAGGGGATCCCAGAGAAGAATTTACAACCATTTATGCCATAATTGCACAAGCTGTTTGTAAATAATTACAGTGAGAAACTGAAAGTTTGTGAAAAAGTGAACGATTTTTTGTATTTGATCGAATTTGGCGGTGAAATGGTGGTATGAAATATACCAAAATTGACGTAGATCAATACTTTGGGATGTCTACTAAAAAATATATATATACATGTCAAGGGATATTCAGGGATTCCTGAAAGATATTAGTGTTCTAACTTAACTAGCGCTAATTTTGAAAAAAAATGGTTTGGAAATAGCAAAGTGCTACTTGTATTTATGGCCCTATAACTTGCAAAAAAAGCAAAGAACATGTAAACATTGGGTATTTCTAAACTCAGGACAAAATTTAGAAACTATTTAGCATGGGTGTTTTTTTGGTGGTTGTAGATATGTAACAGATTTTGGGGGTCAAAGTTAGAAAAAGTGTGTTTTTTTTTAATTTTTCCTCATATTTTATAATTTTTTTATAGTAAATTATAAGATATGATGAAAATAATGGTATCTTTAGAAAGTGCATTTAATGGCGAGAAAAACGGTATATAATATGTGTGGGTACAGTAAATGAGCAAGAGGAAAATTACAGCTAAACACAAACACAGAAAAAATGTAAAAATAGCCTTGGTCCCAAACGGACAGAAAATGGAAAAGTGCTGTGGTCATTAAGGGGTTAATGTCCAAAGAGTGCATAGGCTCAAATGGAGGAGTCTGTAACACCCTCAAAACCAAATTAAGACTCCAAGGAGGAGAAATTGATTTAATAACAGGCTTAATACGAACTTTAAGGGTTGCTGTATTGATTCTCTGTTAAAGTAAGATTGTCTGTTTAAGTATTATAGTTAGCTAACAAAGGTAGTTAGGCAAACAAGGTTTTGTGGTAACCAAGGGGAAATATATTTTATACTTTTAAGTTAAACCTTTTATTAAGAATGTGTGAGAATCTCATTCAGTGTACAGCTTGCCACATGTTTGCATCACTGGAGCAGCCGCTTCTGGGATTATATGTTTGTGGCAAGTGTGAGCATATTGTCTCTTTAGAAACTCGTATTGGGGATCTGGAGGAACGAATTGCAACACTACATGAAATTCAGACACTTGAAAGGGAAATGGATAGGACTGAGCTGGTTGTTAATGGTTCCAGCAGTGGGAATGGGGAGGATTCAGATGAGGAGACTCCAGGATGTAGCTGGGTCACAGTCAGAGGGCGAAGTAAAGGTAAGCGGAAGAGACAGGCCAGTTCTGAGCTGGTACACCCCAATAGATTTGCCAGATTAAGTGAAGATGTTGGGGATATCAGTTCAGGGGTGGCAGTGTCAGAGAGGGCTGTGTTGCCTAGTATAGTGAACAGTCCTTTAGCTGTGGAAGAGGAGCATACTATGGTGGGCAGTCCTTCAGTCATGGAAGAGGGGCATACAAGTCAGGGCCAGAGGCAGATGTTGGTGGTAGGAGACTCTATTATTAGGAAGGTTGATAGGGTAATTTGTCATCCAGACCCTTTACATAGAACAGTTTGCTGTCTTCCAGGGGCTCGTGTTAGGCATATTGTGGAGCGTATTGATAGATTGTTAGAGGGATGTGGGTCTGATCCTGCAGTCATGGTGCATATTGGTACTAATGAAGGAATCGGTGGGAGATGGAGAGTCCTAAAAAATGACTTCAGGGAGTTAGGTAGCAAGCTTAAAGCAAGGACCTCCAAAGTAATATTTTCTGAGATATTACCAGTGCCGTGTGCTAATTCAGTAAGGCAGAAGGAGTTAAGGTCTGTTAATTCATGGCTAAAGACATGGTGTAAAAATGAGGGGTTTGACTTTTTAGAACACTGGGCTGATTTTTCACTAGGGTACAATTTGTACAGTAAGGATGGATTGCACCTGAATGACATGGGTGCAGGTGTGTTGGGGGAAAGGATGGTAGCACGTTTAGAGAACCTTTTAAACTAGGCAAAGGGGGGGAGGGTCAGTTAGAACAAAATAGAACAGAGAGATCAGTCTGTGAATATGACAATCCCTTAATATCTCAAGGAAGGGATGACTTAAGAAATGTCACATTAGAAAGTATAGAGGAAAGTACACCGAGTAGCAGCAGAAAGCACATGAAAATTAAATGTATGACAACAAATGCAAGAAGCATGACGGGTAAAATGGGGGAGCTGACGCTCTTAGTTGCAGAAGAGGACTATGATGTTATCAGTATAACTGAAACTTGGTGGGATGATTCACATGACTGGGCAGTTAACTTAGAGGGGTATACATTATTTAGGAGGGACAGGAATAATAAAAGGGGTGGAGGAATCTGCATGTATATTAAACCTAACCTTAAACCTACAATAAGGGAAGATATTTATGATACAAGTGACAATGTAGAGACCCTGTGGGTTGAAATAAAGAGTGGGGGGAAAAATCCTAAAAAAATATTACTAGGAACATGCTACAAGCCTCTCAACATTAGTGACCCGGAGGAAACTCAACTACTTATCCAAATAGGTAAGGCTGCTAATAACAGTGCTGTAATTATGGGAGATTTTAACTACCCTGATATAAACTGGGCCAATGAAACTAGTAATTCAGCTAAGGGGGATAGATTTTTAAATGTTCTCAGGGATAACTTCTTGTCACAATTAATAGAGGAGCCAACTAGGAGTAAAGCTATATTGGATTTAGTGCTATCAAACAATACAGATATAATATCAAACATAGAAGTTAAAGAACATTTGGGTAACAGTGATCATAACATGGTCACATTTGAAATCTATTTTCAAATGCAGTGTTTTAAAGGCTTAACTAAGACTTTTAATTTCAAGAAAGCAAAATTCAACGATTTAAGGAAATCATTAAATAATATAAATTGGGACAATGTATTTTCTAATAAAAATACAGAGAATAAATGGATAATATTAAAAAATGTTTTAAATAAATATACATATCAACACATACCATATGGTTATAAAAGTAAAAATAAAAAAACAAAGCCATTATGGCTAAATAAAAATGTGTTAAGAGAAATTAGGAAAAAACGTAGGGCATTTAAATTATTAAAAGAAAATAGTACAGACTCAGCATACAATATTTATAAGGAATGTAACAAAGCATGCAAAAAAGCAATCAAATTAGCCAAAATTGAAAATGAAAAATTAATTGCTAAGGATTCTAAGTCTAACCCTAAAAGGTTCTTTAAGTACATAAATACCAAAAAATCTAAGAAGGATAATATAGGTACATTAAAATGTGTGGAGGGTAGCATGATAAATAATGACAGGGAGAAGGCTGAGGTACTAAACCAGTTTTTTTCTTCAGTATACACAAGAGAAGAACCATTGAATGATACTTTTGAACATAATAGAACATGCCAGTCCATACCACTAACTGGGTTTTGTTTAGAGGATATCAGGAAAAAACTGGAAAATATTAAGGTAAATAAAACTCCAGGCCCAGATGGAATACACCCAAGGGTGTTAAGGGAACTTAGCACTGTTATAGACAAACCTTTACTCTTAATTTTTCAAGACTCATTATCCTCAGGCATGGTACCCCAGGATTGGCATAAAGCTGATGTGGTGCCACTCTTTAAAAAGGGAAGCAGGGATGATCCAGGAAGCTATAGACCAGTTAGTCTGACATCAATAGTGGGGAAGATATTTGAAGGGATTATAAGGGATTATATTGATGAGCATATTCGTGTAAACAAGATTATGAGTTCTAATCAGCATGGCTTTAGGAGAAATAGATCATGTCAAACTAATCTAATTAGATTCTACGAGGAAGTAAGTCAAAATATAGATAAAGGGGAATCAGTGGATGTGATATACTTAGATTTTGCAAAGGCATTTGATACAGTGCCACATGAGAGATTAATGCACAAAATTAAGGGACTGGGAATAGCTGAAAATGTTAGCTCATGGATAAATAACTGGATAAAAGATAGGGAGCAACGAGTAGTAGTAAATGGATCATACTCAGATTGGACAAAGGTAATCAGTGGCGTCCCCCAGGGATCAGTACTGGGCCCTGTTCTTTTTAATATTTTTATAAATGACTTGGAGCAAGGATTAAATAGCGACATCTCTATTTTTGCAGATGATACTAAGTTAAGTAAGGTCATAAGGTCAGAGCAGGACGAACTGTCTTTACAAAGGGATTTGCTAAAATTAGAACTATGGGCAAGTGAATGGAAAATGAGATTTAATACGGAAAAATGCAAGGTTCTACATTTTGGAAGTAAAAATAAGCAGGCTACGTATTTTTTAAATGGGACAAGGCTTAGCCAAACACAGGAGGAAAGGTATTTGGGAGTAGTAATAGATAACAAGCTAAAGATGGGTGCACAATGCAGGGCAGCGGCTTCAAAGGCTAATAAGATACTAGCATGTATTAAAAGAGGTATTGATTCAAGGGAGGAAAGCATAATTCTGTCATTATATAAAGCCCTGGTAAGACCTCACCTTGAGTTTGGAGTGCAGTTCTGGGGACCAATTGCTAAAAAAGATATTGCAGAACTAGAAAAAGTTCAGAGAAGGGCCACAAAGCTAATAAGGGGATTGGAGAAATTAACCTATGAGGAGAGGCTAGCCAAACTGGGTCTGTTTTCTTTAGAAAAAAGGCGCTTGAGAGGTGACATGATTACTTTATATAAATATATTCAAGGCCCATATACAGAGATGGCAGAAGCTCTGTTTATTCCAAGAAAATTGTTTCTGACAAGAGGTCATAATTTAAGGTTGGAGGAAAGGAGATTTAATCTCCTGCAACGGAAACGTTTTTTCACTGTGAGAGCAATAAAATTGTGGAACTCATTACCAAAGGAGGTAGTGAATGCCAATACCATAGATACATTTAAAAATAGTCTGGATAAGTTTCTGTATACAAACAAAATTCATGGATATGATTGCTAGTATTAAATGGGTCACATTTTAATGGGGTTATTTAAGCTTAACTGGAGCTTTTTGTAAGTATTTTAGATTTGTATAGGTTGAACTCGATGGACTTCAGTCTTTTTTTCAACCTTATCTACTATGTTACTATGTTACTATGTAAAGCCTGAACAAAACAGTGAATATCAGGAAGAGTAGCAATCTTTCTGTGAAATAAAACATAAAGAGCAGGGATTTGTCCCTTCAAAGTACTTGCAGACAAACCTTTATCCAAACCATCCTGAAGAAACTGTAAAATTCTAGGTATTCTAAAAGAATGTCAAGAGAATTTATGAGAAGAACACCATGAAATGTAAGTCTTCCAAACTCGATAATAAATCTTCCTAGAGACAGATTTATGAGCTTGTAACATAGTATCAATTACTGAGTCAGAGAAACCTCTATGACTTAGCACTAAGCGTTCAATTTCCATACCTTCAAATTTAATGATTTGAGATCCTGATGGAAAAACAGACCTTGAGACAGTAGGTCCGGCCTTAACGGAAGTGGCCAAGGTTGGCAACTGGACATCCGAACAAGATCCGCATACCAAAACCTGTGGGGCCATGCTGGAGCCACCAGCAACACAAATGATTGTTCCATGATGATTTTGGAGATCACTCTTGGAAGAAGAACTAGAGGTGGGAAGATATAAGCAGGTTGATAACACCAAGGAAGTGTCAGCCCATCCACTGCTTCTGCCTGACAATTCCTGGACCTGGACAGGTATCTGGGAAGTTTTTTGTTTAAATGAGAAGCCATCAGATCTATTTCTGGAAGACCCCACATCTGAACAATCTGAAAAAACACATCCGGATGGAGAGACCACTTCCCTGGATGTAAAGTCTGACGGCTGAGATAATCCGCCTCCCAATTTTCTACACCTGAGATATGAACCACAGAAATTAGACAGGAGCTGGATTCCGCCCAAACAAGTATCCAAGATACTTCTTTCATAGCTTGGGGACTGTGAGTCCCACCCTGATGATTGACATATGCCACCGTTGTAATATTGTCTGTCTGAAAACAAATGAACGGTTCTCTCTTCAACAGAGGCCAAAACTGAAGAGCTCTGAGAATTGCACGGAGTTCTAAAATATTGATTGGTAATCTTGCCAAACCCCTTGTGCTGTCAGAGATCCCCAGACAGCTCCCCAACTTGAAAGACTCGCATCTGTTGTGATCACAGTCCAGGTTGGTCGAACAAATGAGGCCCCTTGAACTAAACGCTGGTAATTTAACCACCACGTCAGAGAGTGTCGAACATAGGGATTTAAGGATATTAATTGTGATATCTTTGGATAATCCCGGCACCACTGATTCAGCATACAAAGCTGGAGAGGTCTCATGTGAAAACGAGCAAAAGGAATCGCGTCCGATGCTGCAGTCATGAGGCCTAAAACTTCCATGCACATAGCCACTAAAGGGAATGACTGAGACTGAAGGTGCCGACATGCTGCAACCAATTTCAAACGTCTCTTGTCTGTTAGAGACAGAGTCATGGACACTGAATCTATCTGGAAACCTAAAAAGGTGACCCTTGTCTGAGGAATCAAGAAACTTTTTGGTAAATTGATCCTCCAACCATGTTTCCGAAGAAACAACACTAGTTGATTCGTGTGAGATTCTGCAGTACGTAAAGACTGAGCTAGTACCAAGATATCGTCCAAATAAGGAAACACTGCAATACCCTCTTCTCTGATTACAGAGAGTAGGGCACCCAGAACCTTTGAAAAGATTCTTGGAGCTGTTGCTAGGCCAAATGGAAGAGCAACAAATTGGTAATGCTTGTCTAGAAAAGAGAATCTCAGGAACTGATAATGTTCTGGATGAATCGGAATATGAAGGTAAGCATCCTGCAAGTCTATTGTAGACATATAATGTCCTTGCTGAACAAAAGGCAGAATAGTCCTTATAGTCACCATCTTGAAAGTTGGTACTCTTACATAACGTTTCAAAATTTTCAGATCCAGAACTGGTCTGAATGAATTTTCATTCTTTGGGACAATGAATAGATTTGAATAAAACCCCAGACCTTGTTCCTGAAAAGGAACCGTCATGATTACCTCTGAAACCTCCAGGTCTGAAACACACTTCAGGAAAGCCTGAGCTTTTACTGGATTTACTGGGATGCGTGAGAGAAAAAATCTTCTCACAGGAGGTCTTACTCTGAATCCTATTCGGTACCCCTGAGAGATAATGCTCTGAATCCATTGATTTTGGACAGAATTTTCCCAAAAAACCTTAATCTGCCCCCTACCAGCTGAGCTGGAATGAGGGCCACACCTTCATGCAGACTTAGGAGCTGACTTTGGTTTCTTATGTCAGGGCACAAGTAAATACATATATATATATATATGTATGTCAATAGGATAGGGAAATATGTTTATGTATGAAACCATATTTGTATCAGATATTACTGGAATAAGGTTTAAATTCTGATGTCAGGATTTGACTCAGAAACCTTCACAAATTGAATATACATCTTCAGGCTGAGCTGCAGACAACAGATCCCAAGAGACAAGAGGAAAACATTTGCTTCTTAATTAGGAAGTGCAAATTTCATAGCACTCTATACCCCATGTGGTGAGTAAGAGACGAAAAGCTTGGATACACACTCATATATGGACTTCCTGCCAACAAAGGAGCTGAAAATTGACAGCTGCCTGTTAAATGACTCAGGCTGTGTGGCTGATAACACCAGAATACACGTGACACAGACATTGCGTCTGGGTTAAGATAACACAGAGAAAACACATGACTTACATGCTTCCAACAACTGTAGTTAGATTTCAAATAAAATATAATTCCAGGAAAATATATATATTTTAATGGATATGAGATGTCTATTTATGTGATATCAAATATTAATATCTAAATATATATATATGGAAAGTAAAAGATTGAATGATATATATATATATATATATATATATATATATATATATATATATATATATATATATATATATATATGTATATTTTGAAGGCATGAATATCTTAGCCTCTGTGTGTTTAAGAACATGAATAGATGTTTATGGACCTGAAGAGAAGTGATTATTAACATTTATTTTTATTTCAGATCTACATAGACAGGATTCATGTATTCAGGAAGAAATACACAGAAATGTAACATGCTATATCTGGATGAATGCAGTATATCAGGAGTTTTAAATACTACCAATCTGGAAATATAAAAATAGGCTGTTATTTCTATAGAAATGCCAGGATACTGATAAAATTATAATGCATTTTAAGCTAATAATTAGCAGTATTAAATTGCCTTAATATAATAAAATGTTAATAATATAAAACATGACGTTTCATATCAAAACGATCAGGAAATTGATCTGATGCTGCTTCACCTATAATTAATATTGGGAGAGATTACTACAAGAAATTATGGCAGTTATTACATAGTTTAAAGAAATATTTCACTGCCTAAAAATGTTGGTTAAATGAATTTGTATGTATTGTCATGCTGAATTGTTTTGTCTGGATACCTGCTGCCACCTAAGGGCCAATACTGGTAGGACAGTTAAGATAATTTAACTGTCCAAAAGATACATTGCCATGGTAAACATGTTTCAACTCTAAGGGCGGACCAGGGACCAGCACAAGGGCCAATCCGAAACAAGGTTTCCGTTTTGGGGCGTTTCCAATTCACCAGTGAGGAGAACCCATATAAAGTGATTGCAAACATAAAGAGAGGAGATTTTCTGCTGAGCTAAACTTGAAAACTGGTTCCTGCTGGGCGTGAAAAAGACCATTTTACTTTGGCAAAGCTGATCTACCACTTTCTCATTGACTGCAAATTATACTTTTTGGAATTCTGAGGTGAAACAATTCCTATTAAGGAATATTGGATATCAACTGCTCTTTACCCTGGTAACGTATTCAAGGTTATTGGCAAGACTTTTAGTTAAATTCTAAGTCACTGCAGTTTAAAGTACAGTTAAAAGGTTTAAAGAAGCAGTGTGTTTTTAAAGTTAATATTTTTATAAGCCTTGGTATTGTTTAAATTTGTATCTGGTAGACTAAGTGATTTATCTATGAAAGTTCTGGTGTTTTAAATGAGCACAGAGAGACAAGCCGCTGCAAATGCGGAAGTTCCGGCTGGGTCCGTGAGCTGAGGCAGAGGTGGAGTGTTACAGGTACTACACAGGTCACAAGGGGTGCATGCTGTTGGTTAACGGCCGGTGTAGCCGAAAAAGATTGAAAGTACAAAAAGGAAACACAGCAGCACTGGTGCAAGGAAAATCCAGGGCCAAAAAAGTAAAACAAAATTTACCTTTATTAGAACGATTTACATAAGTACACAAATGAGCTTCCCTGACTAGTTTCGTGCTCACCAGAGCACTTAATCATAGGGTAAGTTGCTAGGTGTGAACCCTCCCTCTTTAAAGGGAAAGAAACACCTGTTAGTGATTAGTTAAATTTACATGCATATTAAAATTCAATGTATGTATGGGAACCTATGAGTGCACATACACATTGAAAAATCAATCAATCACAAAACAAACAAAATCTGTTACAAATCATATGCACAATGTATAAGGAGAAAACGTTGTTAAAAATAACATATTGCAAAAAGGATCGATATGTACAAACGCTGCAAAAGATAATAATGTCAGAGACCAAAAACAATATTTGTAATTGTAGGTGACAAATTACAATAAATATCCATGTATGTAAGTAAGTATCTATGTATACAGATATATTTTAAAAATAAATTCTAAAATTATTGAAAATGTCCCCCTAAAGAAAAGGAGGGGAACAAGTACATACAAATCATGGATATTAAATTGTTACAAAAAAGCCTTACATGTCTAACCATATGAAACATAATATGCGAACATGCATATTTAAAGTGTAGTCCAAAAAAGAGCGAAAGAAAGAAAGAAAACACTCCATTAAATAACACAAAAAATATATACATGTATAATTTTATATATGAGATAAAGATATATGCATAATGTAAAAAACATTTATTTAAAGCAATACATTTCTCAATGTTATTAAATGGAGCATTACAAGGACCACTTTACTTATTGATTCAAAAAGGAAGGACAAGTAAAGAACATCAGTCTAACAATATTAATCTAACAATGTCAATGTAACCAATATTAGGCTGACCTGTAACCAGTGTTGTTTGTACCATATAGTACAGTGGGTGGCATATAAAGAGAATACTACTCAACAAAGTAGCTCATATCCCACTCCTTGTTCAAACCCAGGGGTGTGATAGTTCTGAGCTTATAGATCCAGTATAGTTCTTGTTTCTGTAATAGTTTACATCTATCACCACCCCTGGGTGGGAACATGACGCGGTCAATTACCTGTACCTTCATATTAAAGACACTAGTCATGTGTACAAGATTGAAATGTCTTGCAACCGCTGATTCTTTGACATACTCTCTAGTGTCCCTCACATGTTCCCTAATTCGAGATCTTAATTCTCTGGTCGTTTGGCCAGTATATTGCAGAAAACATTGCTTACACTCAAGCAAGTACACAACATAGGTACTTCTGCAATTTGCATAAAATTTATGAGAGAATTCCTCATCAGTTTGGGTGCTTTTAAAGCCATTACCTATACCAATAAAGCTGCAAGTGACACAAGGGCCATGTCCACATCTATAGGTCCCCTTCCTATAGGGCTTGGTTTTGCACCGACTAATACCTTTTCGGCGTTTAAAACGCTGTTAGATGTAAATAAATTCGTCAGGAAGCTGACTTTAAAAAGGTTTTTTTCGGTGCATGAACATAGCACTAATCAGACGCATGATAGTGAACAGGCTGTGGGAATTAATGTTGGTCAATTTGTGAATTTTGAAGACAATATTTTATTACAGGATTTATGTGAATTGGAAACAGAGTATGGTCCACAAGATGTAGATATTCCGATTCCTGTTAAACATTCATCACATTTTTATCCTACACAATTCAGAGGACCAGCACTTAATATGTTTCAGAAAAGGGTTGAGAGAGAGATTTTAGCACTGGAGGATAGTGTTGGACAGATGAGGAAAACAAAATTCAATTTAACATTAAAAGAAAGGGCTGCATTAACAACCCTAGAAAATAACGAATCAATTGTAATTCGTAATTCAGATAAGGGTGGGAATGTTGTCATCCTGGACAAAAGTGATTATATTTTGGAAAGCAATAGACAGCTATGTGATACAACAACATATAGGAAGATTAGCTCAGACCCCACATCTTTATTCAAACTAAAAATGATTAACATTTTGGAGCAAACGGTGGCTATTGGACTCCTCACCAGGGAGCAGGTTGAGAATTTGGTTCCTGGGAATCCAAGGATTCCGATTTTTCACTATTTACCTAAGACACATAAAAGATTGACCCAACCCCCGGGACGCCCTATTGTCTCGGGGATTGGGTCTCTATTTGAACCAGTCTCAGAATGGATTGATTCAGTTTTGCAGCCCCTGGTGAGGAGTCTAAAAAGCTATCTGAGAGATTCCACACACCTCTTACAGCTATTAAAAATGGTTAAATGGGAGAAAGGATATAAATGGGTAGTGGTGGACGCCACTGCCCTTTATTCAAGTATCCCGCATGACATGGGCATACAAGCTATGAAGTATTTCTTTGATGGACACACCAGATTTTCTGAAGAGACCAAAATGGTCCTTTGTGACATAATTGACTTTTTACTTAAGCATAATTATTTTATGTTTAATAAGGAGTTCTACGTGCAGGTTTGTGGGACGGCTATGGGGGCGAAATTCGCCCCCTCGTTCGCAAACCTGTACGTGGGACTCTGGGAGGACAAGTACCTATATAGCCATGATAACCCGTTTAGGGATCAGATCATCTTTTTTATGCGTTTCATAGATGATCTGATATTTGTCATCAAGGAACCTTTCGATTATGATGGCTTTCTAGCCTATTTAAGCCAAAATGAGTTTAATCTTAATTTTGTTGGTGACACTTTTGGAGAAGTGGCTAATTTTCTTGACTTGACCTTAAAAGGAGATGAGGTACATGGAATGATCATCAGTGACACATATCGTAAAAAAACAGCAGGAAACACTATACTTCATGCTAAATCATGTCATCCTCCTCATTTGGTGCGCTCAATTCCAAGGGGCCAATTATTGCGGTTGCGCAGAAATACTAATTCAGATGCTTTGTTCGATGAACAAGCCACGGCCTTAATTGAGCGACTCAAGTTAAGAGGTTACAATGATTCTTTACTTCACCAGAATTATATGGAGGTAAGGGAAAAATCACAGGGAGAGTTGGTTCAGGGATCTGTGAGACACAGTAATATAACACAAGAGACAGTAGTTTTTTCAACAGAGTATTCGAGCCAATACAATGAAATTTGCTCTATTCTGAAGAAAAATCTCCATCTACTTAATGAGGATGAGGTATTGAGACCCCTTATTGGAAACTGTAAATTTGTGTCAAAAAAGCCCCCAACCTTGTCTTCTAAACTATCTCCCAGTTTAATACATTCAGGAGGTAAGGACAAAAGTGATTGGATTAGAAGGAAGGGGACCTATAGATGTGGACATGGCCCTTGTGTCACTTGCAGCTTTATTGGTATAGGTAATGGCTTTAAAAGCACCCAAACTGGTGAGGAATTCTCTCATAAATTTTATGCAAATTGCAGAAGTACCTATGTTGTGTACTTGCTTGAGTGTAAGCAATGTTTTCTGCAATATACTGGCCAAACGACCAGAGAATTAAGATCTCGAATTAGGGAACATGTGAGGGACACTAGAGAGTATGTCAAAGAATCAGCGGTTGCAAGACATTTCAATCTTGTACACATGACTAGTGTCTTTAATATGAAGGTACAGGTAATTGACCGCGTCATGTTCCCACCCAGGGGTGGTGATAGATGTAAACTATTACAGAAACAAGAACTATACTGGATCTATAAGCTCAGAACTATCACACCCCTGGGTTTGAACAAGGAGTGGGATATGAGCTACTTTGTTGAGTAGTATTCTCTTTATATGCCACCCACTGTACTATATGGTACAAACAACACTGGTTACAGGTCAGCCTAATATTGGTTACATTGACATTGTTAGATTAATATTGTTAGACTGATGTTCTTTACTTGTCCTTCCTTTTTGAATCAATAAGTAAAGTGGTCCTTGTAATGCTCCATTTAATAACATTGAGAAATGTATTGCTTTAAATAAATGTTTTTTACATTATGCATATATCTTTATCTCATATATAAAATTATACATGTATATATTTTTTGTGTTATTTAATGGAGTGTTTTCTTTCTTTCTTTCGCTCTTTTTTGGACTACACTTTAAATATGCATGTTCGCATATTATGTTTCATATGGTTAGACATGTAAGGCTTTTTTGTAACAATTTAATATCCATGATTTGTATGTACTTGTTCCCCTCCTTTTCTTTAGGGGGACATTTTCAATAATTTTAGAATTTATTTTTAAAATATATCTGTATACATAGATACTTACTTACATACATGGATATTTATTGTAATTTGTCACCTACAATTACAAATATTGTTTTTGGTCTCTGACATTATTATCTTTTGCAGCGTTTGTACATATCGATCCTTTTTGCAATATGTTATTTTTAACAACGTTTTCTCCTTATACATTGTGCATATGATTTGTAACAGATTTTGTTTGTTTTGTGATTGATTGATTTTTCAATGTGTATGTGCACTCATAGGTTCCCATACATACATTGAATTTTAATATGCATGTAAATTTAACTAATCACTAACAGGTGTTTCTTTCCCTTTAAAGAGGGAGGGTTCACACCTAGCAACTTACCCTATGATTAAGTGCTCTGGTGAGCACGAAACTAGTCAGGGAAGCTCATTTGTGTACTTATGTAAATCGTTATAATAAAGGTAAATTTTGTTTTACTTTTTTGGCCCTGGATTTTCCTTGCACCAGTGCTGCTGTGTTTCCTTTTTGTACTTTCTGGTGTTTTAAGTCAATATTGTATTAGGATAAATTGCAGTTAAATAGCAGAATATATATATTATCCTATTGTTTAAGAGCACAGTTTAGAATTGTATTGCTTGGATGTTAAAGGCTATTTATAAATAAAGATAAGCGTGTATAAACTTTGCATAGCATATTTAAATAGTTTTCAAGCGCATATAAATTTATTTCATATTCCTTTTATTGCAAATATATTTCAAAAATGTTCATGGATATTAACTAAATAAAAGAGTTAAGGTATTTATATACATTTTATTGTTTATTAAGGGTTTCTATTTTTAAGGAAAATTATTGTTTGTATTGTGTCATAACCCTGCCATAAGCTGATATATTATTTGGATAGCACTACTAAGATTTTCATAAATATACTGACACTTAAAAGGCTTGGATTTATTCCAATTTGAGGAAGGCTTCCAATTGCAAACAGTTTCCTTGGGGGAAGGATTAGGTTTTTATTCCTTATTTTGACGAAAGGAACAAAAACGATTAGAAGCCTTAGATTTACCCTTAGGTTTTTTTATCCTGAGGCAAAAAAACTCCCTTCCCCCAGTAACAGTTGAAATAATAGAATCCAACTGAGAACCAAATAAATTATTACCTTGGAAAGAAAGAGATAGTAATCTAGACTTATATGTCATATCAGCATTCCAGGATTTAAGCCACAAAGCTCTTCTAGCTCAAATAGCTTAAGACATGCATCTAACATCAATTTTGATCATTTCAAAAATTGCATCACAAATAAAATGATATAAGTCAGAATCCAATTCTTGCTGCGCTAAATTCTCCAACCAAAAAGTTGAAGTCGCTGCAACATCAGCCAAAGAAATTGCAGGCCTAAGAAGATGACCTAAATATAAATAGTCTTTCCTTAGATACGATTCAAGTTTCCTATCTAAAGGATCTTTAAAGGAAGTACTATCTTCCATAGGAATAGTGGTTCATTTAGCAAGAGTAGAAATAGCCCCATCAACTTTGGGGATCTTTTCCCAAAACTCTATTGAAATTGCTGGTAAAGGATACAATTTTTTAAACCTTGCAGAAGGATTAAAAGGAGTACCCGGCTTATTCCATTCCTTAGAAATCATATCAGAAATAGCATCAGGAATATGAAAAGCCTCTGGAGTAACCACAGGAGGTTTAAAAACAGAATTTAAACGTTTACTGGTTTTAATATCAAGAGGACTAGCATCCTCAATATCCAAAGTAATTAACACTTCTTTTAACAAAGAACGCATAAACTCCATTTTAAATAAATAAGTAGATTTGTCAGTGTCAATATCTGAGGAAGGATATTCTGAATCAGATAGATCCTTATCAGAGGTGGATAATTCATTATGTTGTCGGTCATTTGAAATTTCATCAACTTTATGAGAAGTTTTAAAAAGACCTCTTATGCTTATTAGAAGGTGGAAATGCAGACAAAGCCTTCTGAATAGAATCAGTAACAAATTCTTTAAAATTCATAGGTATATCATGTACATTAGAAGTTGAAGGAACTGCAACCGGCAATGTACTATTACTGATGGACACACTATCTGCATGTAAAAGTTTATCATGGCAACTAATACAAATGACATTAGGAGAAATAATCTCCACAATTTTACAACAAATGAACTTAGCTTTGGTAGAACCGATGTCAGGCACCAAAGTTCCAACAGATACTTCTGAGGCAGGATCAGATTGAGACATCTTGCAGAATATAAAAGAAAAAACAACATATAAAGCAAAATTATCAATTTCCTTATATGACAGTTTCAGGAATGGGAAAAAATGCAAATAGCATAGCCTTCTGACATAGAAAAAAGGCAAGAGGCAAACAGCAAAGGGGCAAATAAATAATGAAAAAAGTTTGGCGCCAAGTATGACACACAACGTAACTTAAAAATTTTTGTCGCCAACCATGTCCGGAAATGACACACTCGCGTCACCAACGATGCAACCCTGTGTGAAACCTCTGCGTCAATTACGACGCCAGAAATGATGAACTTGCGTCAACGGACGTGCCTTTCATGCCAAAAAATTATTGCGCCAAAAATGACGCAATAAAGTGTAGCATTTGGCGCACCCGCGAGCCTAAGTCAGCCCGCAATTTGAAACAAATAGTCAATTGAAAAAGACTAAACCCCAGGTAAGAAAAAAAATTCTTAATATTAACTTTCACAAATATGAAACTGACAATCTGCAAAAGGAAATACATGAACCTGACTCATGGCAAATATAAGTACAATACATATATTTAGAACTTTATATAAATGCATAAAGTGCCAAAACCATAGCTGAGGTGTCTTAAGTAATAAAAGCATACTTACCCAAAGATACCTATCCACATATAGCAGGTAGCCAAACCAGTACTGAAACAGTTATCAGTAGAGGTAATGGTATATGAGAGTATATCGTCGATCTGAAAAGGGAGGTAGGAGATGAATCTCTACAACCGATAACAGAGAACCTATGAAAAAGACCCCCGTTAGGAAAATCATTGCATTCAATAGGTGATACTCTCCACGTCCCTCTGACATTCGCTGTACTTTGAGAGGAATCGGGCTTCAAAATGCTGAGAAGCGCATATCAATGTAGAAATCTAAGCACAAACTTACTTCACCACCTCCATAGGAGGCAAAGTTTGTAAAACTGAATTGTGGGTGTGGTGAGGGGTGTATATATAGGCATTTTGAGGTTTGGGAAACTTTGCCCCTCCTGGTAGGATTGTATATCCCATACGTCACTAGCTCATGGACTCTTGCCAATTACATGAAAGAAATAGTATTTTTTGTTAATATTTTTTTTAAATAAATTAAGTTTTGAAATGTTGGATTTGTATCTGTATATAAGAAAACGAATGTTAAAAAAGGCAAAAATGTTGCACATCAAACACACAATATGTTAAATGTTAGTGAACTACAATAATAATAATATTATTATTATTATTATTATTATTATTATTAAGCAGCAAGGTGATAAGCCGGCATTCATAAAGGGTAATGCACAGTGATTAATGTAACTTGCCTCGATAGTTTTGTGAGACATCAAAGCTTTCCATTTGTAGTTGTGGTGATTAAATTTATGTTTTCTTTAGTAGAATTTAAATATATAGGTGGAAAATCCATTTTTTATTGAAATTGAGCTCAGTGCTTTGTCCCGGTTCTCCTCCTAGACTAAAATCAGGACAAGGTATGCAAACTAAAGTTAACGGGACATTAAACCCCACATTTTTCTTTCATGATTTAGATAGAGTATATCATTATAAACCAATTTACTTCTATTATCAAGCTTGCTTCATTCCCTTGGTATCCTTTGTTTTAGAAATAGCAGTGCACTATTGAAAGCTAACTGAACACATCTGGTGAAGCAGAACCCGCCACTGACTCAATCAGCAGCCCTTTTTTTTTAATTCTTTATTTATATATCCAACAGCAAACATAATTATATACGTTTACACCTATTATGCACCACGCAGGGTCAGGTGTAAAAGAAAGAACATAAGGAGATAGCATAAGATTTAAATAAAAAGATCTCTCCTTAAATACAGCATTTTGTAGAAAAAACAAAAGAAAAACGAGAGTTAACAATATATTCTCCTGTCATTCATTTGCATATGCTGTTGGAAATTTTTCACATACAATAAACGGTGGATCCATTCAAACTATCAATCAAACAGAGGAAAAAAAACAAGAACAAAGAAAAAAAAACGAAAGAAAGAAAAGAGAGAGAAAAAAAAAAAAAAAAAAAAAAAAAATAACAATAAAAAGAAAATATATTTTTCCTTTCTTATCTTATCCTATCCCCCCTCCTCCGCCTCCGAGCATTATTACATGTAACCATCAGGCTTAATATTTATTGTCTTGTCTCTACCTTAACTCCCTTCTTCCTTCCTTTACTTCTTTCCTTCTCTTGTCTCGGTCCTTTCCCGTGCTATTTCCCTTGATCTTATTTTCTTTCGCTGTCCTTCTCCCCCTCCCACTCCCTTTCTCTCCCCCTCCCTTTCTCTCCGAAGTATTCCTTAAATCTTCTCTCATGTAGTAACCTCCCCATAACCAGATACCCATAATGGGGGAAACAGTCCTAATATAACCAATTCCAAAAAAGCTATCGTATTTAAAAAAGGCTGTAAAATACGCCTCTGAACCTGAAGCGGATAAGATGTAATTAACGGAAGCCAATCCATAAGAAAAACTCCTATTCTGCTGTCCGTCAGAGATTTAGTATGGAAAGATTCAAATAGGATTTGAAACTGAATTTCTTTAAGGAACTCTGAGACCCTGGGGGCTGTGTGGTCTTTCCAGCCCTTGACAATTAACTGTCTTGCAGTAAAGATAATAGTATTTAATATTTTTATCACACGTTTAGGGCGTAAATCAGCATTAGTTAAAAAAAATATCTCCTCCGCAGCCAACGGAATCATATCTTTATAGTGTTTACTATACCAATATCTTATCTTTTGCCAAAATTGTTGAATCTTAGGACAAGACCAGAATATATGAAAAATATCAGCCCTATCCAAAGAACAACGTGAACAAGCATACTTTTGGGTGGGAAAGAATCTAGCCATCTTATTGGGAGAAAGATAGTAATTATTAACTAGTTTTAAATGTGTTTCTCTCCATGATATAGAAATTTGTAATTTTACTGACTCTAAGAAGCTTCGCTCTATCCTATTCTCCTCCAATTGTGGAAAGTATCTCTTCCAGTAATTGTATAGTTTATCCATATTGAGTTCTCCCTGTTTAGCCAAGAGAATATCATAAATTAAAGATATTGTGGAACGACCCAAGGAAAATTGACGAATTATATTCTTAATATCCATCCAATCCACAAACACCTCTGTATTCCACTTTTGCGAGAATATATAATGACGTAACTGGAAATACGCAAATAAATTTGAATGGGGTAAATTAAACTTATGGAATAATAATTCTGAAGAAAATAGCTGATTAGAATCAAATAACTGGTAGACATATATCAATCCTGCCTCCGCCCACAATCTAAACACTCTCTGCTTTAAACCCGAAATAAATTCGGGATTACCTATTATCGGAAGAAATTCAGAAAATAATGGAGAAATTTTTAATACTCGGCACATTTTATGCCAGGCTATAATAACATTTTTGAAAGAGATCAATTTATTGAGATTCGAGGGCAATTTTTTTACCGGGCAGTGGAGAATAGCTTTTAGAGAGAAGGGAGTAATCATAAATGTTTCCATATCTACCGAGACAAATTTATCTATCTCTGTAATCCAATCAAAGGCCAATTTAACTAGACAGGACCAATTATATAACCTGAAATCTGGCAATGCCAGCCCTGCCTGAGGACGTTTCTGCATTAACCTGTTCAGACTAATCCTAGGCTTTTTATTGCCCCATATAAATTTAGATTGCCAGGACTGTACATCACTAATATCTTTATTAGTCATTAGTAATGGGAGATTCTGAAGAAGATATAAAACTCGAGGGAACATAATAGTTTTAATCAAATTGACTCTTGCAGATAATGAAATTGGTAGAGAGGACCAATTTTCTAGATCATTTTTAATTTTCGACAAGACTGGTGGGAAATTTAATTTGTACCAATTTGCTGGATTCCTATGAAGGATGATACCTAAATACCGAAAAGACTCAACTACTTTAAAAGGATGATCTCCCCAATTGAGACTGTTCTTATATATCCATAGGAGTTCGCTCTTATCAAAATTAATTTTATATCCTGAAAAGGAGGAGAAAGCCTTAAATAATTGTAACACTATAGGAATATAGTGTTGAGCCTTATCCAGAAATATTAACAGATCATCGGCATACAAGAGCGTTTTTAATCTAGTAGGGCCCAGTGGGATTCCTGGCAACCTATCCCGTAATAGAGTAGCAAATGGTTCCAACGCCAAGTTAAAGAGCAAGGGGGACAGAGGGCACCCTTGCCTAGTTCCTCTTTTGAGTGATATATACGGAGAAGAGTGACCATTGATGCAGAGAAAGGAAATCGGATTTTTATATAGATTTTTAATAAATTCTAAAAACTGATTCTTAAATCCAAAATGCTCTAAAGCCGTAAACAAGTAATTCCAATTCACTGCATCAAAGGCTTTCTCGGCATCTACTGTCAGAATAGCTGCTTCCCTGATCTTCTTAAATTCTTCATTTTTAGGATCTAAGTTCCAGGCATAGTCAAGAAATGTAGAAACTTTACGGATATTCTTAAGAGAGTTCCTGTCTTTCATAAATCCGGTTTGATCTGGGTGTATGATCCCATCTAATAATTTAGCCAACCTTGTCGCGACAATAGCCGTCAACAATTTATAATCCGCATTGAGTACAGATATAGGTCTATACGACCCAGGATCCTCCCGATCCTTACCTTTCTTAAGAATCAGAGATATACGTGCTGCAGAAAAATAATTAGACATTGGCTTACCGGAGGAAAAGTAATAATTAAACAAGTTAACTAGTGGTAATTTGATTTCTTCCTTCAAAATTTTGTAAAACTCTACCGGGATCGAGTCTGGTCCGGGAGATTTATTAATATTAGCAGATTGTATAGCCACCAAAACTTCCTCCTCTGAAATAGGTCTGTTAAGATCTAACAAATTCTCTTCCGCGACACCCGGGAGTTTCACATCGGCCCAGAAATTTGATGCATTATCCAGATTTACCTCTGATTCTGAGTACAGCTTTTCAAATACCTTGAAGAAAGCCTGACTAATATCCTCCGTATTAGAATATTTTACATTGTTAAATTTTATAGCCGAGATCAAATTCTTGCTTTTCCTAACTTGCACTACACTAGCCAAAAATTTAGCGGAGTTCCCATAATGACCTCTAAATTGATAATTTATTTTTAATTCTTCTTCTTGGGACCTTTGTTTTAAATGGATGTCTCTTTCCCTTTTTAATTTGCAGTATCTATCCCAATTATCCTTTGTCTTGTCGTTATAGAATTTCCCGATCGCATTTCTGACTTGAGCAGCTAACTGTAATTCCTGCTCCAAAGTTTTCTTCCTCCACGTAGCTAAATAAAGTTTAATTTCCCCCCTCAGAACAGCTTTTGCTGCTTCCCAAAAAATCTCTGGTTTACTAGATTGCCCCACATTGAACGTAACATAATCCTTCCACTTTTGCTTTAACCAGTTGCAAAACCTAGGGCTGTCAGCCAAATACCGCGGAAAAAAAAAAGATGTATTCGGAATCTTGGGGGGGGAAATAGCCATCAATGTGAAAGAGATTACTGCATGGTCAGAAATGACAATATCATAGATATTGGCATCGGACCTACAAAGAGCAAGTGACTTAGAAATTAAGAATAGATCAATTCTAGAGAATGTCATATGGGATTTAGACTCACAGGTGAAACTACGTTGTTCTGGATTTTTAAATCTCCATATATCAATCAGTCTTAATTCATGACAGAAGAGTTTGAAATATTTTGCTAGTTTGGCATTTTCACGAGAATTTTTTGCCGATAATCTATCCAACATAGGGCACAGTGCCATATTGAAATCTCCCCCTAAAATTAAATTAGCTGCTGAGAATAAAAATAGTTTACTTCTAATATTGTCCCAAAAAGCAGGAGAAAAGGAGTTGGGGCCATAGAGATTACATAAAACAAAGTTGCAGTTATTAATCTGGATATGCAGAATCAAGAATCTTCCCTCTGGATCAGCCTCCGTTTTTATAATATTATAAACTAAATTTTTGTGTAACAATATTGCTACTCCTGATTTTCTTTTAACACCTGACGCTGCTACGCATTCGCCTACCCATTTACATTTCAGTTTAGCTGCTTCAACCATACTAAGGTGTGTTTCCTGTAGCATCACAAGATCAGGATTAAATTTAGAAAGATATTTGATAATTAACTTACGTTTTCTAGGAGTCGTAATGCCCCCCACATTCCAAGAAAGTATATTAATCTTGGATGCCATCAATCCTCAACATAAGACAATGTTCCGTGGCATTTTAGGCTGGTCGTATAACCAAGGGCGGGAGGAGGGGAGAGAAGAGAGAAAAGAAGAGGAAGAGAGAGAAAGAAAAAAAAAAAAAAAAAAAAAAAAAAACACAAAAAAAAAAAAAAAAAAAGGAAAAAGAGAAATCTGCCATCCTGAACCAACACACTTAAGCCTAAAAGGTGGTTAAACTTAAAATAAAAAACATTCAGTTCCCAAAAAAGTTTTTTTCCACTTTTAAAAATATTAATAAACAGTGTATCCAAGCAAGATATAACTAAAACAGTATAACCAGTCAAGTAACACATCGATCTTGTTCAAAACAAATTTACCTTCTGGTAAGAATTAATTCTCCTAAGATACTATAGGGTGCTGATAAACTCGAGGGCCTCTTGGGGATTATTGAAGACTCGCCTAGCACCATTCTCTTCCATTACAATCTTTGCAGGGTATACCACCCAAGCTTTAAACCCTTTATCAATAATCTTAGTGCATAACGGAATCATTTGTTTCCTTTTGGTGGATGTTTCTATTGAGAAATCTTGAAACATCAACAGCTTGTTTCCCTCAAATACAAATTCCCCTATCTTTCTATATGCTTTTAATAAGTCTACCTTATCCTGATATCTGAGAAGTTTGAAAATAGACATTCTACTTCTATTACCCATAGATGTATTTGTTCTACTATATCCAACTCTATGGGCTCTTTCGACTGCCAGAGGGAGTTGTTGTTCTGGGAAACCTAATGCCTTGGGGAGTAATAAGGAGGTAACTTTAATAAGGTCCTCATACTCGGGGGATTCGGGGAGACCGATAATTCTAATGTTATTCCGCCTGGAGCGATCCTCCAGATCCTCCAGACGGAATTGTAAACTTGAGATTTTAGCTTCATGGTCTTGTACAATTTTATCTTGACTATTAACCTGGTCCTCCAAGTCAGAGATCCTATTTTCTGCCTCCTCTATCCTTGTGGCAAATTGCTTAACCTCATTTGACAATGAAACAATATCTGTAGATATAATGCTAAGCTCTTTCTTGATAATATCAAACTGTGGAGTGAATATGTTGGTTAATTGCAATACTAGATTACCTGTGTCTAAATGAGCCATACCCCCCTCCACATAGGGGTCCAATGAGGTGTCTGCACTCCTAACCTTTCTGTCCTTACTTTTTGGCGGCATTATGGGGGAACTCTGTTTCGTATGTATAACAAATCTTTCCATATACCCTGTGATTACAAACAATATTTACCGAGCTGCAAATGCAGCGAGAGAAAAAAGAATAACACGTGCAATAAATCCAAAAGAGAGAGAAAAGAAAAAGAAAAAATCAAACTCTGTGTAATTTCTAAGTGTTCCAATCCAGGGAGGATTAGTGTCTCTTTAAGTGGGAGCCATAATAATGAGCAAAAAAGGAAAATACAATTTCAGGTGTGAAGGTGTTTTTTTTTTTTTTTTTTTTCTTTTTGTGTAGCTTTTTAAACTATGTGTAGAAAATAGGTTAGCAGTGATATTAGGGCCTGTTGGCTTTAGCAATTATTATTATAGGAGGGGAGCACCTGTGTAATTAAATAATTATAGTATACAGATAAATATTAGTATAGAGTAAACCCCTTTCTCAGTAAAAAAATTTACCAAAATATTTTTGACAGTGTAATATATTATCTCTCAAGCTAGACACTAACCTAGACAAGGAGGGCAGTAAAGACCCCTAAGAAAATCTATATTGGAGAAAAAAAAAAAAAAAGACAAGCAAACATCCATTTACATTAGTCAGCATTAAGCAGTCCCGTGATAAACATTAAATCTTTTTTTTTTTTTTTTTCCCCTCCTCTCCCTTTCCTCTCCAGCCTCTCCACTCCTCTTTCTTCTTCTTTCTCTTGGTCTGCAATAAACAAACAATCCATAGGACATATAGGGTGGGGAGCAGAGGGTCAGATAATACCGGAGTCCTGCAACCAGTACGCTGTACAAAAAGGCCTCCAAATGACTCAGACGAGAACTAGTAAAATAAAATTAGCATAATCAAAGCAAAAGTCAAGTAGAATGCTGTTTCTCCTTATATCTCAGGATTCACTTTCATGCGTTAGTAAGGACAGTGATAGATATAACCAACTCCATCATGCTGTAGTATCAGGTACCAGAATACCGCACTTCCCCCAGATATCACCCAACGACTCAGGTAGGAATAGGCCTAAGGTAGCCAATGCAATATAGATAATCAATGAGGGCCTCTTATCATTGTCTCACTTCAGGTCAAAACAAAACCCCTTTGGCAGAGGTACAGTGCCTCAGCTTAAATGCAGGTCTCAACCACCCAAGCATAAGATACAGCAGTGTAGGGGGAATATATGCCCGTAGGCTCGGTATGTCTTACCAGCTGCTATTAAAACTTTTTGGCAGTCCGCCTAAGAAGAACCGCAGAGGGGTAGGTCGGCGTCTCCTCACTTTTCAGTCAACCAGGTGACACACTCTTCACCGCGAGGAGGGAGTGCTGTCCGCCGATCTCTCGACAGACAAACTACCCCCTCCTACAAGCGGCTATTCCAAACCGTGAGTCCAACCGCTTCACGGGTACAAATCCAGCTTACCCGACTTTGACGCCCCTCTTTTCCGCTCTGCAAGGCTCCTCTAAGGTATTTGCGGTATCCACCGCCGGGCTTTACCGCCAGTACCGGAACTTCCTCTGCATAGGCGTAGACGCCGCCTGTTAGCCTGCACCGGACCCCAGCGATTCTGGGTCACGCAGGCGGGTAAATGCTGGGAGAGATTTTTCTTGCTCCTGTTCACCAGAGCACCCGAGCTGTGCAGCCACAGCGTGTCCAACAGCTCCGCCCCCACCGGAAGTCGAGTGTTATCTCCCTAGTCGCACAACTCAGATGAGCAACTGGAGATGCAGATTGGATTAAAGAGATACTGAACCCACTTTTTTTCTTTCATGATTCAGATAGAAAGTTGCTTAAAATTACATGCTCTAATTTACTGCTATAATTTTTTTCTTTGTTCCCTTGGTATCTTTATTTGAAAAAGCAGGAATGTTAAGCATAGGAGCCAGACCATTTTTGGTTAAGCACCCTGGATAGCGCTTGCTGATTGGTGGTTACATTTAGCCACTAATCAGCAAGCTCTACCCAGGTGCTGAACCAAAGATGGGCCGGCTCGTACGCCTACATTCCTGCTTTTTCAAATAAAGACAAAATTGATAATAGGAGTCAATTAGAAAGTTGCTTAAAATTTCATGCTCTATCCGAATCATGAAAGAAAAAAATTGGGTTCAGTGTCCCTTTAATGGCAGTTCCCCTCAGGACTAAAGCATGTAATTTTTTGACTATTATGGTCTTTTAATTTACTTCACTGTCCATTTGATTTAAAGCCTCTGAAGTTAAAGGGACATAATACTCATATGCTAAATCACTTGAAACTGATGCAGTATAACTGTAAACAGCTGAAAATACCACCTGAGCATCTCTATGTAAAAAAGGAAGATATTTTACCTCACAATCTCCTCAGCTCAGCAGAGTAAGGTCTGTGTAAAAACTTATACTCAGTTACTGCCCAGCTGCAGGTAAAAAAAGAAAAAAAAAGAAATGAACAGCAGCCAATCAGCATCAACAGTGCTGAGGTCATGAACTCTTTTACTGTGATCTCATGAGATTTCACTCAACTGTCATGAGATTTCATAGTAAACTTCTTTAAACTGAATAGGGAAATAACATGAGAGTGCACAAGGCTCAACCCTTTTGCTGTTCCGAGACAGACATACTGATTTCCTTCTTAGAAATCCTTTACAATGGGATGTGGCTACTGAGGAACTTTTGAGGTAAAATATCTTTATTTTTTACATAGAGATGTTCAGGTGATATTTTCTAGTCAGCTTTTTACAGCTATACTGCATCACTTTCATGTGTTTCAACATTTGGGTATTATGGCCTTTTAACTGACTAGTAAAATAAAAACAAATTTCATATCATTGGAATATGATTAGTGAGGCGCCATTGTGTGTGTGTTTACCTTTAAAATTTTTATTCATTTTAATATGAAGGGATAATCAAGATAAAAATAAAAAATAAACATTTTAGCTATAAAGGAAAATTAAGATACAAAATGATTTATAGAAGTTAGATGTGACACATTCTTATTTATTTACAATTATATCCTGCCAATATACAAAACAAGGTGGAATAATTCAGAATGCGTGTAACCTCTAACAGCTTCCTGGTTACACAGTATACATTTTCATGGTCTGGAGTGGAAGCTGAAAATGAAGCCCACCCCTCCTCAAGATTATATTCCCAGTGAGAGGAGGTGCCCTCACAGAAACATAACAGGAAATAGCGAATAAGAATAGTAAACTATTGTGATAGATCTGGACTGTAAGTGAGCAATAGACCAACACTTGACTGGGAAATATATAGTGGAATAAAGGCGCAAGTTTATACACTCATTTAACAACATTTTAACTAGTGTAGTGAACAACTGTGAAGGGAACGTCATAAGGGAGGGGCTGCTGGGAGAGAACAATGGTGTAGTTGGTGTGCTAGGTGTGGGGGTTGCAGGAGAGATAAGGAGAGAAGGCATTGGCCAGGAGAAGGCTCAGGGGGGGGCTGGGGGAAAGGTGTTATAAGGAGAGGGACTGCAGGAAGGAGTCACTAACCTTTTTTCTTTGTTTGGGAAAGAACTTTGGAGGTTGAAAGCTCAATCATTGCTAAATTGCTGCTGGTAACGTATAAAATTGTACTACTGCTTAAGCTTTCTTTATAGCAATAGCATAGCCGAAGCTGTGATTTAAATGTGTATTGTTATGTCTATAAATTTATATTAAATATATTAGTGTATCCTATATAATAATTATCCTAGCATTAGTGAATTTATCACTGTGGAAAAAGTTTTGTTTTTTTTTGTATTTTATAGCATAAGTTTATTTTTAGGTACTGGTAATGTTTTTAAAAATTGTATTGTGGCTAGATCAGACTTATTAGGCTGTATTGGTTTATATATTTATCCGTTAGTAAGGTATACATTGCTCTGATTGATTATTTAAGTCATGTAAGGCTATTTTGGTTCGATAGCTATATTATACCGCCGGGAATTCTATTCGGTTTGGATATTTGCTAGCTAAATGTTGTTAAATAAGCCATATGCTGAATCGGTTATTGTTACTAGCTAATTATAATTGTTATATCTAGTAGCATTAAATTGTGATATTTATAGTTTATTAGTTTTATTTAAAGTTCAGGGGACGCTGGGCCCGGGTTTTTTCTTTCGTGATTCGGATGGGGCACAAGATTTTGGCCGGCTTATCTGGTCCGCTCCGATAGTCGGGTTTTCTTTGTTCTCTTGGTATCTTTATGTGAAATGCAAGAATGTAAGTTTAGATGCCGGCCCAGTTTTGGTGAACAACCTGGGTTGTCCTTGCTGATTGGTGATAAATTCTTCCACCAATAAAAAGTGCTGTCCAAAGTTCTGAACTAGGAAAAAAGCTTAGATGTCTTCTTTTTTGGATAGGGATAGCATGAGGGCGTGGAATATTTAATGGGGGGAGTAGATTAGGGGGTTGCTTGGGGTTGCATGCTTGGTCTAAGTCACGGGGGAGGGGTTTTTTGTTCGGTGTCCCTTTAATTCCTAATAATATGGTGACCATATCCAGGATACAGACGATTTCATTGAATATTAATTAATATTAATATTTCTATACCTTGCTTTATATTATAACTTTAATATGGTAAAAATCAATTAATATGTATCTGGTCATAATCAATATTCTATTTACTGCATAAATATAATCACTGGGTTTATAAAATAAAAAAATAACCTGTTCAGAAATTAGGAAATATTTTATTTGGGTTAAATATTAATATTTGGTAATAATCGTATTGTCATTAATGGCTAGATATCTCAATAGTATTATTTTGGAGTGCGCTACTGAGATTATATAACAATTTTCTGGGATGCACTGCTAAGATTCTACTATATGAATTGGAGGTATTGCTGACAAAAAAATTATTATTGTAATTAATTATTGATATTTATAATCCATAAATAATCTCATTAGGAGGGCACTCCTAAATTGTACTAATATTTATTGAATACACCTCCAAGATATTCTAATGAACAAAATATCTAATGGAGGGGAGAGAACGCCAAACTTTTGTGTCGGTCTTTATTATTATTAATTAAAGAAAATCAGTCGGGAGAAGGGAAGGTTATAAATTAATGGGATTACAGGGAATGAAAAACTAAAGTTTAAATTCCTTAGTACAGTGTACTGACAGAATACTAAGGGAACAGCTTAAGGAGGTTACTTTGTTAGCAAAGGGAAGTAGGGGGTGGATTGTTGTTTTAAGCATTGTTTTAGAAGCTATGTAAAATAGATAAGCCAGGTTTACAGTTTCAGATGCGATAGGGGGGGAGCATACTGTAGCGGGGCGCACCCGGGCGTAGATTGCAGAAAAAAATGGAGGTAACAATGGGTATGGGAGGCAGTCCTTTCGGAGCCAAGGAACGCGGGGGAGGGCAAGCTGGGGGGATTAGCGCCAACCCCGCTGAAAATAGACTGGTTTGTGAGCTGCAAGCATACCCTATCATAAAGGATAGAGATTTATTAATTGAGGGGCTGAGTAGGGGTTTTACAGAACAGTGAAAGGAGCGGTAACGGGGGCAGTAAAAGCTAGGAACTTAAAATTGGCAGCGGAGCTCCCCGGGATACTGTAAGAGAAGCTAGCGAAGGAGGTTGAGGGGGGGAGGATGGACGGCCCTTTCCCAGAAAAAACAATAGCAGATCTAGTCATTTCCCCCTTGGGGGTGGTTCCCAAGAAGGAGGAAGGGAAATATCGCATGATACATCACTTATCATACCAAAAGGGTAGGTCGGTAAACGATGCTATCAATAAAGAGGAAGCAACAGTGCAATACCAATCATTTGACAGTGCAGTGCAGCTGGTAAAAAAGGCAGGGAGGGGGACCATGATGGCTAAGATAGATATTGAATCGGCTTTTCGGCTATTGCTGCTGAATCCTGATAGTTTTAAACTGATGGGGTGCAAATTTGAAGGGCATTATTATGTGGATAAATGCCTACCAATGGGGTGCTCCATATCATGCTCAATCTTTGAGAAGTTTAGCACTTTTCTGCACTGGTTAGCGGTAGCAAGGCAAAAGAGGGATGCAATAGTCCACTACTTGGACGATTTCATGGTGGTAGGAGGGGCGGGCACCGACAGGTGCGAAAGCATGAAAGCAGGGCTGATAGATTTGTTTGAAGAGATGGGGGTCCCAGTGGCAGACAAAAAGACAGAGGGTCCTTGCGCGAGACTAGCATTCCTGGGCATAACAATAGATTCAGTGAAAGGACAATGCGAGCTACCCGAGGATAAGGTGAAAAAGGCTAGGGAGCTGATAGCATGGATGGCGACACGAAAAAAGGTAACGCTAAGGGAGATGCAGAAAACTTTGGGGGTATTGAACTTTGCGTGTAAAGTGATACCAGTAGGAAGGATTTTTTAAAAGGCGATTGGAGATTAGCACAAAGGGCGCAAAAAAGCCAGAGCATATGATTAGGGTGACAAAGGAGATGAGGGAAGACCTGAAAGTGTGGGACCAATTTTTACAGGATTTCAACGGGGTGCGCATATGGCAGGAGGTTGCGCCCGCAGTTGAGTTGGAGCTATACATGGACGCGGCAGGGGGAATGGGGTATGGAGCATACTTTCAAGGGAGGTGGTGTGCGGGAGGATGGCCCGAAAGATGGAAGGAGATAGGATGGGTTAGAAACTTGGTGCTGCTGGAGTTATTCCCCATAGTGGTGGCCATGGAGCTATGGGGTGGGGAGCTAGCAAATAAGACAATAATATGTTGGTCAGACAATATGGGGGTGGTCGAGGTCATCAATCAGCTGTCCGCCTCATCACTGCCAGTAGTTAGGTATCTAAGGTACTTGGTTTTGAAATGTTTAAAGCATAATATCTGTGTCAGGGCCAAACACATTCCGGGTTTCAGAAACGTAGTTGCGGACGCGCTATCCCGTTTTAAATGGGAGAAGTTTAGGGAGCTTGCACCCAATGCCAGACAGGAAGGTGAATGTTGCCCTATGCTTCTTTGGCAGATTGGCAACGGATAGAAGGAATCGAGGAACTGGTCGAGAAAGCCTTGGCACCAAGTACATGGGCAGTATACAGGAAATATTGGGGACAGTGGTGCAAATATAGGGAGGAAGCTAAAGGAGGGGAGGAGGGAAGATTCCTAGAGTGGTTGATGGTGCTACGGAGGGAAGGCGTAAGAAAGGGGCGGATGAGTGCAGTACTAGCAGGGATATCATATTGCGCACAGCTATACGGGGGAATGGATTGGTCCAGGAAGTTTATAGTAAAGAAGATTGCGAGGGCATGGGGAAGAGATGAAGAAAAGGGAGCGGATAGAAGGGAACCAATAACGGAAGACAAATTACAGAAAATGACAGGGGCGCTAGAAGGGGTGTGCGCAAGCAGGGACGAGGCGCTAATATTCAGAACAGCGTTTATAGTGGCTTTTCATGGAGCAATGAGGATAGGAGAACTGTTACCAAAGAACAGAAAAATAGGTAAAGGAGGGATAGAGATAGGGGATGTAAGATGGGGGGAGGAAGCAGTATTGATATTGGTGAGACGATCCAAAACAGACAAGGAAGGGAAAGGGGCATGGCTGAATATGGCTGGAACAGGGGGAGCACTGTGCCCGGTGGCCTGTGTCAAAGAGTTCCTGTTAACAAAGAGGGAGGGGGGCCGCACATTCCTGCGGCATGCGGATGGATCAGATGTAACAATTTTTCAGTTTAAGAGCGTGCTACAAAGGGTAGTAAAGAAGCTGGGGTGGGAAAATGCACACTTCGCACCGCATTCATTCAGAATAGGGGCAGCGACCGCCGCAGCAGGTAGGGGCTGTTCAGAGGAACAGATTAAAAAGCTAGGGAGATGGAAATCCGCAGCATACAAATCATACATAAGGTTGCAAAAAGAGTAAGGCTTCATATCAAATTGTTCTAACTGTTAAAAATTGTTTTTTCTTTGTGTGTGTGTTACAGGCAAAGCATTAAGAGTGTGGATAGTAGGACATTCCTACATTTACTGGGCGCAGGCTAGGGCGGCGGCATCAGCGCAGGGATTAAATTTAGTTTTTTCGCACAGGGAAGCTAGCATTAGATGGATAGGAAAAAGAGGTATGATGTGGGACGAGTTAGTGCCAACAATACAGCAGGCAAGGCGGAGATGGGGGTGTTCAGACGCCCTGATTATACATCTAGGGGGGAATGACATAGGAGCATACCCGCTCAGAGAGCTAGAGGAGAAAGTAGCAGGGAGTATGAGTTGGTTAAAAGTTGCATGGCCATCGGTGCGGGTGATATGGTCCAATATAGTGTCCAGGATATACTGGCGGAACTCGTACACGAGCAAGGCAGGATATAGATCGAGGAGAAAAGTGAACCAGGTAGCGGCGAAGGTAATGAAGGAGATAGGGGGCGGAGTGGTAGAGCACCCATTGATAGCAGCCAAAAAGGAGGAGCTATTCAGACGGGATGGAGTACACCTCACGGATGAGGGGAATGACCAAATGCTGGCGGACATCAGAGGGATGTGCCAAGAGCTGGTGGAGGTAAGGAAA
Organism: Bombina bombina; assembly: GCF_027579735.1. Taxonomy (NCBI): domain Eukaryota; kingdom Metazoa; phylum Chordata; class Amphibia; order Anura; family Bombinatoridae; genus Bombina; species Bombina bombina. The sequence continues at coordinate 794,151,680 of NC_069501.1, read as the reverse complement.
GGTCACGAATGACGGAGAATGGTGGGCCGAAAGAGGGGCTCTTTTGGTGGCGGTGAAGTTTGTGCACGACATGTGGGCGGGGCAGATTAGGGGGTGGGAGGATTCCGCGGCATACTCAGCCCTGAGGGGTGATCCGGTGGTCTATCTAATGGGGGGGGGCTATGCCGTGGGTTCTCCCATCTCCAACTGCCCTGCCAGGGGGGGGTAGTGGTTACACCCCCCTAGGCGTGGTCCCCAAAATTCTGGTTTAATGCAGTGGCATTATTTGAGGTTCTTTTGAAGTTGATTTTATGGCTGAATTTTGCAAGATATAGTTTAAAGGTGGCAAAATTCAATTAAGTAATAAATTGTGACCTTTCCACATTTTGCAATAACTACTGTGTCTGTGTTTTTATTTTAGATAAGTCTTAGATAAGTTAAAATGGGGTTCGGGGGTTCAATGGTTTTATACGATAATTTGTTCAAAGGAATGCAGCCTCCTCACCTTAAACTAGTGTAGTGAACAACTGTGAAGGGAACGTCATAAGGGAGGGGCTGCTGGGAGAGAACAATGGTGTAGTTGGTGTGCTAGGTGTGGGGGTTGCAGGAGAGATAAGGAGAGAAGGCATTGGCCAGGAGAAGGCTCAGGGGGGGCTGGGGGAAAGGTGTTATAAGGAGAGGGACTGCAGGAAGGAGTCACTAACCTTTTTTCTTTGTTTCCCACCCACCCACCCTAGACGCAGCAGAGCACAATGCAATAACCGGAGAGGTCACGTGAGAAAGCAGTAGCAGCATGGCTAAGGGCAGGACGTTGACTAATTTGTTGAGTTGCAGTAAGACCGCCCGTGCGCCTCAATAAGGGGAAGAACACAGCGCAACCGAAGGGCAGCAGGTGACCTGGCGGTCTACGCTGGCTGGAGGATAGAAAACGGCAGCTGTTTTTTTTTGTAGTATAGAGAATACAATCGCAACAAGCGGTGAAGTTTGTGCACGACACGTGGGCGGGGCATATTAGGGGGTGGGAGGATCCCGCGGCATACTCAGCCCTGAGGGGTGATCCGGTGGTCTATCTAATGGGGGGGGGCTATGCCGTGGGTTCTCCCATCTCCAACTGCCCTGCCAGGGGGGGGGGGGGGTAGTGGTTACAACCCCCTAGGCGTGGTCCCCAAAATTCTGGTTTAATGCAGTGGCATTATTTGAGGTTCTTTTGAAGTTGATTTTATGGCTGAATTTTGCAAGATATAGTTTAAAGGTGGCAAAATTCAATTAAGTAATACATCGTGACCTTTCCACATTTCGCCATAACTACTGTGTCTGTGTTTTTATTTTAGATAAGTCTTAGATGAGTTAAAATGGGGTTCGGGGGTTCAATGGTTTTATACGGTAATTTGTTCAAAGGAATGCAGCCTCCTCACCTTAATCTAACACCTACCTCCATTTTATTACACACTTGAAGTACTCTCAGCACATTCTTGCAGACATGGTCAATGGTTGCATTTCCAAAGCAGCATGTAATTCCCAGAACTTCTGCTTCAGGACTTGCCAAAGCTATCATCAGAGCCTGGGCATCATCTATTCCACAATCCACATCTATCAGCAGTTTCCTCTTGGCCATTATACTATTGGAAAAAGGGAACATAACCAAAAAGCACAACTGTGAGTGCTGACATCTGCAAGCTTTTCTAAAAATGACAAAGTTTTATTAAATTCATTAATTGATATGCAGAGCAGGGCACTAGGAGTTCAGCCAGTGTTTGAAAAACAAAATAAATATTCTGACTGAGATTTGCCAAATCTGTGAGTCAACACAAGCAGATTCAACAAATACTGTTCAACTGTTTGTTCTCATATAGGAGGATTTTTAGTGCCACTGAAATTTCTACTTGTCCGTATTAAAGAGTTCCATATATATACATATACATAATACACACACATATATATATATATATATATATATATATATATATATATATATATATATATATATATATATATATATACATATATATATATATATATATATACATACACACACACACACACACAGTTAAATAGATATTCACCCTATAAACTTGATAAACTTGTATAACCTAAGACTTATCTGTTGCATATTTTTTTTTTTCATTGCTTCAGGACATGTGATTTTGTAATTTGAATATTATCTAATTCAACAGTGTAGCCATGTGGATAAACTATTGTACTGCAATTTAGATTATAACAAAATAAAGCTTTAATAATTAAAGCCAGAAAGGTTATTTTATTTCCACCAGAATTATTTTCTGTAACGGACGCTAACAAATTAATATGACTGCATTTACCATAACAAACATTAGACCTATTTTGAAGGGACATTAATGTAAAACTATAAAGTTTCATGAGTCAGAGCAGATCTGCTCTTAAAAAAAAATTATACTAAAAAACAAAATTAAAACTTAGGAATGCTTTTTTTTAATTGTACTCATGTTTTGTTTTGTTTTTTAAATATTGTTATTGAGGAATTAATTGCACAGTACAATAAACAAAATGACATAGGAGTATGCTGTATACAATAGTTGGTTAGAGAACATGTTTGTACATCCTAGCTATCTAGCCTCATGTTTGCACCTATTATTGGTGATATAGTATTGGTGAATGCCAAAGATATAAGGAGCATTTAGGGTAACAAAGAAACAAAGTTATTTAACTAGAGAATTATGAAATATGTTGGTTGAGAGCCATAACTAATCTTTTTTGACTTTAAAATAATAACAATAAAAGTCAGATTTCCCCTTGCTTGGAACTGCTTCTTACTGAAGATAAGAAATATTTATTCTTTTAAAATATTGTGGAAGGGGGCAGTCAGCCACTCTTAAAAGTATGAATACATTACCAGCAGCACTGTGACCTTGAGATACAGATACTCAACTTTATTCCAGCATAGAGGGAACAGAAAAAGACAACGTTTCAGCACTGTGACCTTGAGATACAGATACTCAACTTTATTCCAGCATAGAGGGAACAGAAAAAGACAACGTTTCGGGCTATCTGCCCTTATTCATGTCATCACTCTTAAAAGTATGCAAAAGTGTCCTGTGAAAATTGCTAAACCTAACAAGTGAGTTCTCAAGGCTTGGGCAAGGGTGCTTCATAACAACAATAAATATTTTATATTGTAGTTTCCAGATTGTTGAGACATCGACTGGTGTGTGACATATAGGGTATCTTTTTTATTCCTCTCCCTCGCAGCTCCGATGCCACTAAGAGGGAATCAATATTATATTAACACTACATACATGAATGCTGGTGACATGCAATTAATAATGCCTGTCTCACGGTCCTTATAAAATATATGGCCATGTAAACTGCATCAACTGTGCTATATAACCAAGAGTAATATCAAAATTAGAACTGAGTAATAATTTGGGCTTCAGCAGAGTAAGAAATACCGTACATCCATCAGTTTCAGTTGTGTTAGCAACATCAGTGTAAATAAGCGGACAGATCAAGAGTAACAACTCCAACAATGTATGCTAACCCCTAATATAGAAAACCTGGGTTGGTTACTCTGTTTTTCTTGTATCTTCAGGTCCCTGTCAGTGGTCGTATGAGGCTCACAGACCTGGAGCTGCTGTGACTGCTCCACAGCAGAAGACCCTGGAGGGCAAGTCCTTTCTTATTTAACTCATAAAGACAGGAGAATATCTCTGAGGAAGGACTGCAATATTATATAGGGACCTAGTGGGACCTGCTACCCTCAGAAAGGGTTTGTATTTATATTATATATCCGCTGTTTTGGGATATTTTGTGGCCTAGCAGCTATCTGGCTTTCTGCCAGGGTCAGGGATTTTGCCACTTACATTGCCAGGCAATTCTACTGTTAGCCCAGGTTATACGTGTGTGTGGGGACCGGGTGTCAGGGCGACATTTCTATTCTCACATTCAATCCCTGCATGGTCTGTTACTTGTTACTACAGACTTTAAGGTCCATGTAACAGTAGGGGCTCAGATTTTAATGGGTTTTACTTCTTATACCCTCTTTTATTGCAGGTTATGGTCATTTGTGCTCAGGCCGTTATGCCTGTTAGTTTTTTTCCCCTCGCTCTGCTAACCCCGACTGCAGCAGTGTGATCGCTATGCACACATCACATCTAGTGTACTCCACTAATCCCATATTTTCCACTTTCGGCTGTTTTTAAACTAGCTTTAGTCTAGGAAAACCACCATTGTTGGCAGATGCAATAGCGCCGATATGCGAGTCATACAGTGGGGGCTCTGCCGGCTTGTCAGCCTGATATGTGTACTGCTCCTATCGGGGCTCTTATATCTTATGTGGACGCATTAAACGTCATTGCGTCTATTTTCAATATATTCAACATGGTGCAGTTAGCGTTGAGAGAGAGAGGCCCTTTTTGTGGGCGTGACCTATTTCAATGCCGATGTTCAGCATAAGCTCTCTATCTTACTCTTATCCCCTGTTAGTGGCGATCGCATTGCACGCCCTTACTTTATTTCTCTGCCCTTTCTCCTCTTCCTTTGAGTATTGGTATGGTGGATTTCGATGGGGTATAGCGCCAAGGACGAGCACCTATAGCTCTGAACAGTGGGCTAACTAGCTAGCTTGGAAAATGTACTAAGAAAATAAATGTGTTCAGAGTGCCTTAAATGGGCTAGGTGTTGTACAATGTGTAGAGTGTGTTTTTAGAAATATTTTAATTGTAAATCTAGTACTTTACACAAGAATAAAACATGCCACGGTGGGTACAGTGGTAATAAATGTATGGATTGCTGATATCAACTAGGAGGACGATACCGTAAGAGATATTGTGTACCAGTGTTGGTGGTGATAACGTGTATAAAAAAGGAGTGAAAAATTATCCTTAGTGATTGCAAATATAAAGAAAACAGACAGTGTCAACTTGCTTATTCAAAAGTGAAGAAAATGATGTGAAAAATCGAAAAAATTACAAAGGAAAAAATGAAAAAATGCTGCTCAAAAAATGAAAAAAAGAGAACAAAGTCAGTGATAAAAAAAAGGAAAAAAGAGAACAAAGTCAGTGATTGTAATCCAACAAACAAGAACCCTAAAAAAGGCTAAATGTGAAGATCCAAATAAAAGTCAAAAGTTAATAATGTGTGGAAAAGGAAACCTTATTTTCCTAGTGGTGAGAGTCCGTCTGAGGTTCCTGATGGTGAGAATAAAGTCAACGGTCTTTTAGGTCAAACCCAATTAGTGGGCTAGTGTTCCTGTTCCTGATGGTGAGTACCTTTGGTGGTTGGGAGAAACTCCAATCCAAAAAATTTTTTTTTTTTAAATCATAAATTAATCCTAAAGGCAAATAAAAACAACAATAGTGTAGATGGTACAAAAAACGTATATAAAATCAGAATAGTGCTTACCAGCTGTGGTCAACGCGTTTCGGCCTCCTCTAGGCTTTTCTCAAGACTCAGTCTTGAGAAAAGCCTAGAGGAGGCCGAAACGCGCTGGTAAGCACTATTCTGATTTTATATATGTTTTTTGTACCATCTACACTATTGTTGTTTTTATTTGCCTTTAGGTTGAATTTATGATTTAAAAAAAAAAAAAAATCGATTGGAGTTTCTCCCAACCACCAAAGGTTCTCACCATCAGGAACAGGAACACTGTCTGTTTTCTTTATATATGCAATCACTAAGGATAATTTTTCACTCCCTTTTTTATACACATTATCACCACCAACACTGGTACACAATGAGGCCTAGTTATCAACGTGTCTACTTACCTGCCTTTGCCGGGTAAATACACCCGCCTAAGCTCGCCTACCATCGCCACCGCGGACCTGAAAAATCTCGCCAAAGTTATCAAAAAAGCTGTCAAAAAGCCGCGCACCAAGTACGGGGCGGTGAGCAGCAGACTGTGATAGTTATCACTCATCCAATCTCGCTGCTCTTCGGCTATTTTACAGCTTTATTGATAAGCTGTCACTAAGCACCCACACTAACTATGCTGTTCTACCCCCTATACCGGCGCCCCCGGAGCCCCCGCAACTAAATAAAGTTATTAACCCCTAAACAGCGCTCCCGGAGCCCACCGCCACTCTAATAAACTGATTAACCCCTAAACCGCCGCTCCCGGACCCCGCCGCCACCAATATTAAACATATTAACCCCTAATCTGCCCCCCTACACCGTCGCCACCTATAATAAATTTATTAACCCCTATCCTGCCCCCCCTACACGCCGCAACTATAATAAAATTATTAACCCCTAAGTCTAACCCTAACCCCCCCTAACTTAAACATTAATTAAATACATCTAAATATTATAACTCTTATTAAATAAATTAACCCTATTTAAAACTAAATACTTACCTTTAAAATAAACCCTAATATCGCTACAATATAAATAATAATTATATTGTAGCTATCTTAGGATTTATTTTTATTTTACAGGCAAATATCAATTTATTTTAACTAGGTTCAATAGCTATTAAATAGTTATTAACTATTTAATAGATACCTAGTTAAAATAACGAGAAATTTACCTGTAAAATAAAAACTAACCTAAGTTACAATTACACCTATCACTACACTATCATTAAATAAATTATTCCTATTTAAAACTAAATACTTACCTGTAAAATAAACCCTAAGATAGCTACAATGTAATTAATAATTACATTGTAGCTATCTTAGGATTTATATATTTTTTACAGGTAACTTTGTATTTATTTTAGCTAATTAGAATAGTTATTAAATAGTTATTAACTATTTAATAACTACCTAGCTAAAAGAAATACAAATTTACCTGTAAAATAAATCCTAAGCTAAGTTACAATTAAACCTAACACTACACTATCATTAAATTAATAAAATAAATTACCTACAAATAACTACAATTAAATACAATTAAATAAACTAACTAAAGTACAAAAAATAAAAAAAACTAAGTTACAAACATTTAAAAAATATTACAACAATTTTAAGCTACCTACACGCCCCTTGGAAGAAGAACGTAAGAAGAACGTAAGAATCGATCTGTGTCGGACTTAGTCCGGCGGATTGAAGCTTACGTCACTAAATTCTACTTTTGCCGGTGTGTAGGGCTTGATAACTAAGGCGAATCAGCCTCGCCACAAATACGCTGCGGAATTCCAGCGTATTTGAGGTTGACGGCTTGATAACTAGGCCTCAAAATCTCTTACGGTATCCTCCTCCTAGTCGATATCAGCAATCCATACATTTGATTTACTGTATTTTTTAATCCACACATTGGATTGATTTCTTTCAGACATTGTTTGGAATTTTAACTTTTTCATATTTTTATTGGGGCAAATATTATTATTGCCTCTGCATCATTTTATTATTCGGTGTTTTTATATAGATATATTCAATATTTAATTTGTACAAGAGTGGATCCACATCTTATTGTTTTTATTGTCATTTATTACCACTGTACCCACCGTGGCATGTTTTATTCTTGTGTAAAGTACTAGATTTACAATTAAAATATTTCTAAATACACACTCAACACATTGTACAACACCTAGCCCATTTGAGGCGCAAACACATTTATTTTCTTAGTATTGGTATGGGCTAGGTGTTTTGGATCTCCAAATGTTTTTAGGAGGTAGATATGTTTTAGAGACTGCTGTGACTGAGAAATCTCTGTTGTGCTTATACTTATTTTTCTAGAAGTGTTTCTCTGCAAATAATTGTGTTATCTTGGTATTTGCCACCATCTGGTGGCAGTTAATTGTACATTTGCACAACTGCTGTAATATTCTACTTTTTGACATACTGTATATATAAAAAAGTTCCAATATCATTAATACTGGAGGATTTATAATTGTGAGGAGCTTCCATGTAAATATTTTGCATCATACAATGTTTAATAATGTGTTTTACAAATTTTTTAGCAGGAACTCTGTATTTTCCTTCTCTCATTCTGAAGTAAATATTTTTGATCTGTCTTTGACATGTATGAGGCCCTATGTTATAGGGACTTATATTTCATTACTCTCTCTCTTTTATGAGCTGAGTTTTCCTCATGTCTGTGACATGTTTATAGTCCTATTTGTTATTTAGGGACTTATTTTATTCTCTCTCTTATTGAGAATGAAGCCTTTGTGGCTTGGCAGGCAAGTGCAGCCTTTCTGCTAGATATCAAAGATTAATCTTTATATCTAGGACCTTATAGTTTTCACTCTCTTATTGAGGGGATGTTTCCTACAGGTTGTGATAGGTACGATTTCATGCATATACTTCATTCTTAGGCCTAGATTTAGAGTTCGGCGGTAGCCGTGAAAACCAGCGTTAGAGGCTCCTAACGCTGGTTTTAGGCTACCGCCGGTATTTGGAGTCACTCAAAATAGGGTCTAACGCTCACTTTTCAGCCGCGACTTTTCCATACCGCAGATCCCCTTACGTCAATTGCGTATCCTATCTTTTCAATGGGATCTTCCTAACGCCGGTATTTAGAGTCATTTCTGAAGTGAGCGTTAGAGCTCTAACGACAAAACTCCAGCCGCAGGAAAAAAGCAGGAGTTAAGAGCTTTCTGGGCTAACGCCGGTTCATAAAGCTCTTAACTACTGTACTCTAAAGTACACTAACACCCATAAACTACCTATGTACCCCTAAACCGAGGTCCCCCCACATCGCCGCAACTCGATTAAATTTTTTTAACCCCTAATCTGCCGACCGCCACCTACGTTATACTTATGTACCCCTAATCTGCTGCCCCTAACCCCGCCGACCCCTGTATTATATTTATTAACCCCTAACCTGCCCCCCACAACGTCGCCGCCAGCTACTTACAATAATTAACCCCTAATCTGCCGACCGCAAAGCGCCGCCACCTACGTTATCCTTATGTACCCCTAATCTGCTGCCCCTAACACCGCCGACCCCTATATTATATTTATTAACCCCTAATCTGCCCCCCTCAACGTCGCCGACACCTGACTACACTTATTAACCCCTAATCTGCCGAGCGGAGCTGAGCGCTACTATAATAAAGTTATTAACCCCTAATCCCCCTCACTAACCCTATCATAAATAGTATTAACCCCTAATCTGCCCTCCCTAACATCGCCGACACCTAACTTCAATTATTAACCCCTAATCTGACGACCGGAGCTCATCGCTACTATAATAAATGGATTAACCCCTAAAGCTAAGTCTAACCCTAACACTAACACCCCCCTAACTTAAATATAATTTAAATCTAACGAAAATAATTAACTCTTATTAAATAAATTATTCCTATTTAAAGCTAAATACTTACCTGTAAAATAAACCCTAATATAGCTACAATATAAATTATAATTATATTGTAGCTATTTTAGGATTAATATTTATTTTACAGGCAACTTTGTAATTATTTTAACCAGGTACAATAGCTATTAAATAGTTAAGAACTATTTAATAGTTACCTAGTTAAAATAATAACAAAATTACCTGTAAAATAAGTCCTAACCTAAGTTATAATTAAACCTAACACTACCCTATCAATAAATTAATTAAATAAAATACCTACAATTACCTACAATAAAACCTAACACTACACTATCAATAAATAAATTAAATACAATTTCTACAAATAACTACAATTACATAAACTAGCTAAAGTACAAAAAATAAAAAAAGAACTAAGTTACAAAAAATAAAAAAATATTTACAAACATAAGAAAAATATTACACCTACTCTAAGCCCCCTAATAAAATAACAAAGACCCCCAAAATAAAAAAATGCCCTACCCTATTCTAAATTAATAAATTTAAAAGCTCTTTTACCTTACCAGCCCTGAACAGGGCCCTTTGCGGGGCATGCCCCAAGAAATTCAGCTCTTTTGCCTGTAAAAAAAAAAACATACAATACCCCCCCCCAACATTACAACCCACCACCCACATACCCCTAATCTAACCCAAACCCCCCTTAAATAAACCTAACACTAAGCCCCTGAAGATCATCCTACCTTGTCTTCACCATACCAGGTTCACCGATCGGTCCAGAAGAGCTCCTCCGATGTCCTGATCCAAGCCCAAGCGGGGGGCTGAAGAGGTCCATGATCCGGCTGAAGTCTTCATCCAAGCAGGGCAGAAGAGGTCTTCCATCCGATTGAAGTCTTCATCGAAGTGGCATCCATCCGGAGCGAAGCGGCAGCATCCTGAAGACCTCCACCGCGGAACATCCATCCTGGCCGACGACTGAACGACGAATGACGGTTCCTTTAAATGACGTCACCCAAGATGGCGTCCCTCGAATTCCGATTGGCTGATAGGATTCTATCAGCCAATCGGAATTAAGGTAGGAATATTCTGATTGGCTGATGGAATCAGCCAATCATAATCAAGTTCAATCCGATTGGCTGATCCAATCAGATTGAGCTCGCATTCTATTGGCTGATCGGAACAGAATACCAGAGTTGCTTACGCAAGCGGCCAGCCTCAAAAACATGCTCGTGCACGATTCCCCCATAGAAAACAATGGGGCTGTTTGAGCTGAAAAAAAACCTAACACCTGCAAAAAAGCCGCGTTCAGCTCCTAACGCAGCCCCATTGTTTGCTATGCGGAAACACTTCCTACGTCTGCACCTAACACTCTAACATGTACCCCGAGTCTAAACACCCCTAACCTTACACTTATTAACCCCTAATCTGCCGCCCCCACTATCACTGACCCCTGCATATTATTATTAACCCCTAATCTGCCGCTCCGTAAACCGCCGCTACTTACATTATCCCTATGTACCCCTAATCTGCTGCCCTAACATCGCCGACCCCTATATTATATTTATTAACCCCTAATCTGCCCCCCACAACGTCGCCTCCACCTGCCTACACTTATTAACCCCTAATCTGCCGACCGGACCTGAGCGCTACTATAATAAAGTTATTAACCCCTAATCCGCCTCACTAACCCTATAATAAATAGTATTAACCCCTAATCTGCCCTCCCTAACATCGCCGACACCTAACTTCAATTATTAACCCCTAATCTGCCGACTGGAGCTCACCGCTATTCTAATAAATGTATTAACCCCTAAAGCTAAGTCTAACCCTAACACTAACACCCCCCTAAATTAAATATAATTTTAATGTAACGAAATTAATTAACTCTTATTAAATAAATTATTCCTATTTAAAGCTAAATACTTACCTGTAAAATAAATCCTAATATAGCTACAATATAAATTATAATTATATTATAGCTGTTTTAGGATTAATATTTATTTTACAGGTAACTTTGTATTTATTTTAACCAGGTACAATAGCTATTAAATAGTTAAGAACTATTTAATAGCTAAAATAATTACAAAATTACCTGTAAAATAAATCCTAACCTAAGTTACAATTAAACCTAACACTACACTATCAATAAATTAATTAAATAAAATACCTATAATTATCTACAATTAAACCTAACACTACACTATCAATAAATAAATTAAATACAATACCTACAATGAAATAAACTATCTAAAGTACAAAAAATAAAAAAGAACTAAGTTACAAAAAATAAAAAAATATTTACAAACATAAGAAAAATTCCATCAGCCAATCAGAATCAAGTTCAATCCGATTGGCTGATCCAATCAGCCAATCGGATTGAACTTGATTCTGATTGGCTGATTCCATCAGCCAATCAGAATATTCCTACCTTAATTCCGATTGGCTGATAGAATCCTATCAGCCAATCGGAATTCGAGGGACGCCATCTTGGATGACGTCATTTAAAGGAACCGTCATTCGTCGTTCAGTCGTCGGCCAGGATGGATGTTCCTCGTCGGAGGTCTTCAGGATCCTGCCGCTCCGCTCCGGATGGATGACCATAGAAGATCCCGCTTGGATGAAGACTTCAATCGGATGGAAGACCTCTTCTGCCCCGCTTGGATGAAGACTTCAGCCGGATCATGGACCTCTTCAGCCCCCCGCTTGGGCTTGGATCAGGACATCGGAGGAGCTCTTCTGGATCGATCGGTGAACCTGGTATGGTGAAGATAAGGTAGGAAGATATTCAGGGGCTTAGTGTTAGGTTTATTTAAGGGGGGTTTGGGTTAGATTAGGGGTATGTGGGTGGTGGGTTGTAATGTTGGGGGGGGGGTATTGTATTTTTTTTTTACAGGCAAAAGAGCTGAACTTCTTGGGGCATGCCCCGCAAAGGGCCCTGTTCAGGGCTGGTAAGGTAAAAGAGCTTTGAACTTTAGTAATTTAGAATAGGGTAGGGCATTTTTTTATTTTGGGGGGCTTTGTTATTTTATTACTAGAGTAGGTGTAATTAGTTTAAAATTGTTGTAATATTTTTCTTATGTTTGTAAATATTTTTTTATTTTTTGTAACTTAGTTCTTTTTTATTTTTTGTACTTTAGATAGTATATTTCATTGTAGTTATTTGTAGGTATTGTATTTAATTTATTTATTGATAGTGTAGTGTTAGGTTTAATTGTAGATAATTATAGGTATTTTATTTAATTCATTTATTGATAGTGTAGTGTTAGGTTTAATTGTAACTTAGGTTAGGATTTATTTTACAGGTAATTTTGTAATTATTTTAACTATTTTAGCTATTAAATAGTTCTTAACTATTTAATAGCTATTGTACCTGATTAAAATAAATACAAAGTTACCTGCAAAATAAATATTAATCCTAAAATAGCTATAATATAATTATAATTTATATTGTAGCTATATTAGGATTTATTTTACAGGTAAGTATTTAGCTTTAAATAGGAATAATTTATTTAATAAGAGTTAATTAATTTCGTTAGATTAAAATTATATTTAATTTAGGGGGGTGTTAGTGTTAGGGTTAGACTTAGCTTTAGGGGTTAATACATTTATTAGAATAGCGGTGAGCTCCAGTCGGCAGATTAGGGGTTAATAATTGAAGTTAGGTGTCGGCGATGTTAGGGAGGGCAGATTAGGGGTTAATACTATTTATTATAGGGTTAGTGAGGCGGATTAGGGGTTAATAACTTTATAATAATAGCGGTGCGGTCCGCTCGGCAGATTAGGGGTTAATAAGTGTAGGCAGGTGGAGGCGACGTTGAGGGGGGCAGATTAGGGGTTAATAAATATAATATAGGGGTCGGCGGTGTTAGGGGCAGCAGATTAGGGGTACATAAGTATAACGTAGGTGGCGGCGCTTTGCGGTCGGCAGATTAGGGGTTAATTATTGTAGGTAGCTGGCTGCGACATTGTGGGGGGCAGGTTAGGGGTTAATAAATATAATATAGGGGTCGGCGGTGTTAGGGGCAGCAGATTAGGGGTACATAAGTATAACGTAGGTGGCGGTCGGCAGATTAGGGGTTAAAAAAATGTAATCGAGTGGCTGCGATGTGGGGGGACCTCGGTTTAGGGGTACATAGGTAGTTTATGGGTGTTAGTGTACTTTAGAGCACAGTAGTTAAGAGCTTTATAAACCGGTGTTAGCCCAGAAAGCTCTTAACTCCTGACTTTTTTCTGCGGCTGGAGTTTTGTCGTTAGAGTTTTAACGCTCACTTCAGACACGACTCTAAATACCGGAGTTAGAAAAATCCCATTGAAAAGATAGGATACGCAATTTACGTAAGGGGATCTGCGGTATGGAAAAGTCGCGGCTGAAAAGTGAGCGTTAGACCCTTTTTTTAATGACTCCAAATACCGGAGGTAGCCTAAAACCAGCGTTAGGAGCCTCTAACGCTGGTTTTCACGGCTACCGCCCAACTCTAAATCTAGGCCAGAGATAGGTAAAATGCTGAGATACAAATTACTTTAGAAACAAAAATATACATTCAGCTCTTATGAACCAATCACACTCTTAGCCAACTCAAAGCATCTACCATTATCCATTTTTGGGTTGTATTAGCTGAAGAGGCCTGTCATTATAGGTATATAAGGTATAGGGAGAAGAGAGTAAGTAGAGTAGAAGAGAAGAAAAAGGAAGGAGAGAGAGGTTACAACCTCTTACTGGGCCTCAGAGGTAATTATATTATGCACTTATTTACTTTATAGCTATAAGATTGTTTTTATCTGTTTGCATTTGATGTAAGAAATTGTATACAGTTATGTCAATGTGTTTTAAGTAATGTATTTAATGTAACTCAATTACACTTGGGGCTTGGATGCATCACATGGTCACCCAGAATTAAATGCAGAATATAAGATCATTCTGACTAAACTGTCTGCCCTAGAAAGTTTGTTTCAGGCTCCACAGGAAAAACACTCAGGAAATGGAATGAAACAGCAGCAAAGGCACCGCAAACACTCATCTATGGACATAAAAGAAATAGGAAGTCTGCCTTCAACCACGGGGGGGTGCATTGATATTGGTGTCATTCCTGATAGTAATATACCATTTGGTCCCAAATATATTTAGATATCCCCATTGTTTCAAGCAACAATCGTGCCCAAGCGGGGGGAGAGGGTCACTTGCTTGAAACAGAGTGTTCCCATTTGGGCACTCTTATTTGCTAAACGTTAACAACAAAATAGTCTGTACCTGACTTGAGTATTGTAAAACTTATGCCATTCAAACACCATTTTATTCTGCAAGACAGATTCAGGACAGACCAAACCCCAAGTTAGTTTAATGTATATATTATATGTAGATTTACATTTTATATTTTTGTTTAACAGGTATTACAAAAAAGGAATGACTGATACCAAAAGCAGAGCCATGACTGACATCAGATACCAGCGGCACAATTGCATCTAGAGAATCTCCATCTTAAAATAACAGAACTAAAGCTGATTGCTATAATTTAGTTTGCAATAGAACATAACCATATAAAGGTTACTAACAAGTACCTTTACAATGAGTCAATTAATCCTTGTTCCAGCATTTACTGAAAACTCTCACATATCTATGATGATTAAACTACTGTTCCTATATGTAAATATATATTTTTTTTCATTGTTCATCATACTATTCCATGTAAAATCACAATAGATGCTAACAGGACTCAGGTAAACTAAGCAGACTGATATACCCTATAGTTTAATAGTCTAAATTTGCAGATTATTATTTTATCTTTAGAATTTCTAGGTCTTAAGATAAAATAATTAAACAACATAGTTTTAAAATTGGTAATTATTTCTTGCTTGTTTAATTCAAGAGGGGTTTCCTTTTAAATCATCATTGCTACAGTCCTGTTAAATATTATGTTAAGCTATTTACCTGGTATTTCTCAGTAACTGCTGAATATATATGTAATGGAAATTGTGATGAGAGCAGGATGTGATGTCACTAGCTGGTGGGCGGGGCTTAGGTCCGGTGTCTGTGTCGCAGTTAGTTTAGTACAATCAACCTGTCTGGATGTGTATTGCTATGCTCTGTAATAAAATAGAGTTGTACCATCATTGCTGTGTCCTGCATATGTCCTGCATCTCATGACATGGTGTCAGAAGTTCTGGACTGCGCTTCTGTTTCTGATCGATTGCAATGTCAAAGTTTACCCCACCTGAGCCTTTTGACTTTTCTCAGCCTGCAGCTTGGCCCACATGGCGTCAGCGGTTTCAGCGCTTCAGGATTGCATCCAAACTGAACAAGGAGAGTGGTGAAGTACAAGTTAATTCTCTTTTATATTCTATGGGGAAAGATGTAGAGCCAGTGTTCAATGCTTTTACTTTCCAAGAAGGGGAAGAAGTTAACTTTGATATAGTTATGGATAAACTCAGTGCCCACTTTGTGCCCAAAAGAAATGTGATTCATGAGAGAGCTTGTTTTCACAAACGTAATCAGCGTGTGGGAGAATCTGTGGAGTCATTTGTGCGCAGCCTGTATGAATTAGCTGAATTCTGTGAGTTTGGTGTTGCTAAAGAAGAGCAAATCAGAGACAGAATAGTTATTGGAATTGCAGATGCTGAAGTCTCCCTGAAGCTGCAGTTAGAGCCTGATTTAACGTTAGACGGGGCTATTAGGATGGCCCGCCAGAGTGAACTGGTGAAAAAGCAAAGTGCTGATCTGAGGTCTGAGAGTATTGTGGATGAAGTGCAACAGTCTAGGAAAATTACTAGTGAAAGGCACAGTGTGAGCGGTAGATCTAAAGTACTGGAAAGGCCTAGAAGTGGATGGGCGCAACATGGCCGATGCACACGGTGCTACCGGGCTCATGATCAGAGTGCTATATGCCCGGCCAGAGATAAAAGATGCAGAAAATGTAACAGAATAGGCCATTTTGAAGTGGTGTGTAAAACTGAATACATTAAGGAGATGCAGGTGGACAGTGACCAGGAGGGCCAGGAAGTGTCTTTTGTGGGGTCTGTTGTGGAACGGACAAGCTCAGAGGAAGATTGGAAAGTTACTTTTACTGTAATGGGAGCCAAAGTTGATTTTAAGATTGACACAGGAGCAGATATCACTGTAATGTCTTTTGCTGAATTTATGAAACTGCCTCGACAGCCCCAGCTGGCGAAGGTTACTACAAATGTTCATAGTCCTGGTGGCCGCATTGATTGTGTGGGGAAATTTTTTGCCAGCTGTGAGTACAAACAAAGGAAGTTCACCATGTGGGTGCATGTGATCCGAGGTCAGTGTGTTAACAGTTTATTGAGCAGAAAAGCAGCCTGTGACTTGGGCCTCGTGGCCAGAGTGAATGAGATCTCTGAAGATATGTTTGGCGAGTTGGGCCTACTGAGCTGCAAACCTGTCCGTATAGCACTTAAAAGTGACGCAGTCCCGTACAGTATTTCTACTCCTCGTAGAATTCCGTTCCCGCTCATGCCTCAAGTGGAGAAAGAGCTCATGCGCATGAAGTCTATGGGGGTTATTGAAGAGGTTGTTGAAGCAACTGATTGGTGTGCCCCCATTGTTCCAGTTGCAAAGAAAAACGGAAAGGTGCGCATCTGTGTGGACCTGAAAAGGTTGAATGAGGCAGTGAAGAGGGAGAGATTTGTGCTGCCGACATTGGAAGATATAGCCCCGAAGTTGGCTGGGGCGAAGTTCTTTTCCACATTAGACGCTTCTAGCGGCTTTTGGCAGATCCCCCTGGATCCAAAGTGCCGCAAACTGACTACCTTTATCACTCCGGTAGGTCGGTTCTGCTTCTGCAGACTTCCCTTTGGGATATCCTCCGCTCCTGAGATCTTTCAGAGGGAAATGAGTTCTCTCCTGAGTGGCCACGTGGGCACAGCAGTCGTCATGGACGACATTCTAGTGTATGGGTCTACAGTGGAGGAGCATGATCAGCGTTTGAGTTGTGTGCTGCAGGCTATCAAAGAGTCTGGGCTGAAGCTGAATAAAGAAAAATGTCATTTTAGGAAAACTGAATTATGCTACTTTGGGCATATCATCAACGGGGATGGCATCAAGCCGGACCCCGAGAAAATTCGGGCTATCGAACAGATGAAAAGCCCTTCTGATGTACATGAGCTGAGACAGATATTGGGCCTTGTAAATTACGTGGGCAAGTTTCTTCCAGATTTATCTACAGTTTTGCACCCTATCACAGAGTTGCTTAAGAAAGATGTTGCCTGGGTCTGGGGACCCTCACAAGAAAAAGCGTTCCTGCATGCTAAGTCCCTGCTGGGGTCTGCCCCAGTGCTGGGGTTCTACGACCCTTCAAAAAAGACTGTGGTTAGTGCTGATGCAAGCAGTTATGGGTTGGGGGCTGCACTCCTGCAGCTGAATGACAACAAACTACAGCCCATCGCCTACTGTTCCCGCACACTGACGGCTGCAGAGTCAAAATACGCTCAAATTGAGAAAGAGTGCCTGGCTGCAGTTTGGGCCTGTGAGCGCTTTCAGCGTTATCTAGTGGGTTTGGAGAAATTTAGTCTGGAAACTGACCACAAACCGCTAGTCCCTCTCATCAATTCTTATGACATCGACAAAAACACCCTTGAGATGCCAGAGACTTTTAATGAGACTACTCAGGTTCAATGTTCAGGCAGTGCATGTGCCGGGGAAGCAGCTGGTTGTGGCAGATACACTGTCCAGGCTCCCGCTGGCTGCTGCTGAAGAATCCTCCACAGAGTCGGATGTAAAAGTGTATGTTGATTCAGTTCTGGCCTCTAAGTCCATTTCTTCAAGGAAACTGGAAGAGATAAAGAAAGAGACATATTTGGACACAGATCTGCAAGAAGTTATAAGGTACATAAGAGATGGCTGGCCCGAGAGCCGGGCAGCCTGGATGTCTTTAAATGCTTACCAGCCAGAGAGGTCGCAGCTCACGGAGCTGGAGGGGTTGGTGCTGTTCCAAGACCGTATTGTAATTCCTGTCAGCATGAGGAAGGAGATGTTGAACAGGATACACGATGGGCACTTAGGCATTACAAAGTGCAGAGAAAGAGCAGCTACAGCTGTGTGGTGGCCTGGGATCAGCTCCGACATTGCAAATCACGTGTCTAAATGTGCCTTTTGCCGGGAACGCCGGCCTACTCAGAGAAGGGAGCCCTTAATGTCTACTCCGCTGCCTGCGGGGCCGTGGCAGAAAATAGCTGCTGATTTGTGCGAACTGCACGGGAAAAAGTTTCTTGTTGTTATCGACTACTATTCCAGGTATTTGGAAATAGCACCCCTGAATGATATCACAAGTCAGGCCGTTATCATTCGCCTGAAGAGCCTGTTCGCCCGCTAGGGCATTCCAATGGAGCTGGTGAGTGATAATGGCATGCAGTTCGCTTCTACAGAGTTCAGTGCTTTCAGCAGGGAATATGATTTTGTACATTCCACGTCAAGTCCACATTATCCGCAGGCCAACGGAATGGCTGAAAGGGCAGTTCAAACAACAAAATTCATTCTAAAGCAATCTGAACCGTACCTAGCCCTCTTGTCATACAGGGCGACGCCCATTCAAGCCACCGGGTTTAGCCCGGCACAGCTGATGCTAGGACGCCAGATTCGCACCACTTTACCCTCAGTGGGTGTCTTCAAGCCGCCTGGCCCTGTTCCTCGGGACGAAGTCCTTAGGAGGGATGAAGAGGCCAAAAAGGGTTATCGTTTCTTCTACGACAGGAGACATTCTGTCAGGCCTTTACAGGAACTGAAAGCGGGCCAAAGTGTCAGAATTAAACTGGATGATGAGAAGAAATGGAAGACGCCTGCTACGGTAGTAGGCCGCTCTCCAGAACCAAGGTCTTACACAGTCCTTACAGAGGGAGGGACGGTTACACGCCGTAACCGAAGACATCTTCAGCCTGTACCTGAGAGTCTGGAACCGGATACCTCAGTACCACCGCCGGTGGGATCCCCTGTTCTAAGAGAGGTGCCTTCCCCTCAGCAAGATCATAGCGGGGATATATCTTTGCCTCCAGCAGACTCTTGTTCACCATCTTCTGTATCAGAGGACAGTTCATGCAAAGTTACATCAAGCGGAAGAGTGGTGAAACTTCCGGCCCGATACAGGGACTGACTTTAGCTAGAACAGTGACCGGAAGTATGGGCAGAATAATCCCATGGTCACTGTGGACTAGGGTAGTCTACCCCGATGTCCAAGTCAGGATGTAATTTATTTGTTCATGTTTTCTAATCTATCTGTTTTTATAATGTTCAAAAACAAAATGTTGTTGTATACCCTGTTGGTGTACCTTGTTATTTAATATATGCGAATGTATGCTTTGCCTTTGAAAAAGGGGAAGATGTGATGAGAGCAGGATGTGATGTCACTAGCTGGTGGGCGGGGCTTAGGTCCGGTGTCTGTGTCGCAGTTAGTTTAGTACAATCAACCTGTCTGGATGTGTATTGCTATGCTCTGTAATAAAATAGAGTTGTACCATCATTGCTGTGTCCTGCATATGTCCTGCATCTCATGACAGAAATCAGTCAGTGTTATTGATGCAATAATTCCCACTGTAGAAAAATAAGATATATGTAGATGTAGGGATATTAGTGTAGGTATTAAATAGCCTCTATTGTAATTATTAACTGGTGTTTATTTAGGTACAGGATATATGTATGAATGTATGTGGTTGATTTATACAGTTTCTGTAGAGTACCAAATGGTGTTCTGTTCAATCCTAAATTAAGAATGAGGTTTTTCTACCCTAACATTGGCCACATAGACTCTGACACCACGTTCAAATATAATCCTCAATCTTTTGCTGATAAAGAAAAATATTTCCCACAAGTTTTCCACTATTATGACAGTAGATGCTCATCCATCAGCCTTCAAAATGGTGACAACAAGAAACCCACAGACCTGCTCCAGACCAGAGAGAAGTCTACTGCCAGCAGCGACAACAAGAAATGCACAGACCAGCTCCATATAAGAGAGTAGTGTACTGCCAGTAGTGACAACAAGAAATGCACAGACCAGCTCCATATAAGAGAGTAGTATACTGCCAGCAGCGACAACAAGAAATGCACAGACCAGCTCCATATAAGAGAGAAGTGTACTGCCAGCAGTGACAACAAGAAATGCACAGACCAGCTCCATATAAGAGAGTAGTGTACTGCCAGCAGCGACAACAAGAAATGCACAGACCAGCTCCATATAAGAGAGTAGTGTACTGCCAGCAGCGACAACAAGAAATGCACAGACCAGCTCCATATAAGAGAGAAGTGTACTGCCAGTAGTGACAACAAGAAACCACAGACCAGCTCCATATAAGAGAGTAGTGTACTGCCAGCAGCGACAACAAGAAATGCACAGACCAGCTCCATATAAGAGAGAAGTGTACTGCCAGCAGCGACAACAAGAAATGCACAGACCTGCTCCAGACCGGAGAGAAGTCTACTGCCAGCAGTGACAACAAGAAATGCACAGACCAGCTCCATATAAGAGAGTAGTGTACTGCCAGCAGCGACAACAAGAAATGCACAGACCAGCTCCATATAAGAGAGAAGTGTACTGCCAGTAGTGACAACAAGAAACCACAGACCAGCTCCATATAAGAGAGAAGTGTACTGCCAGTAGTGACAACAAGAAATGCACAGACCAGCTCCATATAAGAGAGTAGTGTACTGCCAGTAGTGACAACAAGAAATGCACAGACCAGCTCCATATAAGAGAGAAGTGTACTGCCAGTAGTGACAACAAGAAACCACAGACCAGCTCCATATAAGAGAGAAGTCTACTGCCAGTAGTGACAACAAGAAATGCACAGACCAGCTCCATATAAGAGAGAAGTGTACTGCCAGCAGCGACAACAAGAAATGCACAGACCTGCTCCAGACCGGAGAGAAGTCTACTGCCAGCAGCGACAACAAGAAATGCACAGACCAGCTCCATATAAGAGAGTAGTGTACTGCCAGCAGCGACAACAAGAAATGCACAGACCAGCTCCATATAAGAGAGAAGTCTACTGCCAGTAGTGACAACAAGAAATGCACAGACCAGCTCCATATGAGAGAGAAGTCTACTGCCAGCAGCGACAACAAGAAATGCACAGACCAGCTCCATATAAGAGAGAAGTGTACTGCCAGCAGCGACAACAAGAAATGCACAGACCAGCTCCATATAAGAGAGTAGTGTACATCCAGCAGCGACAACAAGAAATGCACAGACCAGCTCCATATAAGAGAGAAGTGTACTGCCAGTAGTGACAACAAGAAATGCACAGACCAGCTCCATATAAGAGAGAAGTGTACTGCCAGTAGTGACAACAAGAAATGCACAGACCAGCTCCATATAAGAGAGAAGTGTACTGCCAGCAGCGACAACAAGAAATGCACAGACCAGCTCCATATAAGAGAGAAGTCTACTGCCAGCAGCGACAACAAGAAATGCACAGACCAGCTCCATATAAGAGAGTAGTGTACTGCCAGCAGTGACAACAAGAAATGCACAGACCAGCTCCATATAAGAGAGTAGTGTACTGCCAGCAGCGACAACAAGAAATGCACAGACCAGCTCCATATAAGAGAGTAGTGTACTGCCAGCAGCGACAACAAGAAATGCACAGACCAGCTCCATATAAGAGAGAAGTGTACTGCCAGCAGCGACAACAAGAAATGCACAGACCAGCTCCATATAAGAGAGAAGTGTACTGCCAGCAGCGACAACAAGAAATGCACAGACCAGCTCCATATAAGAGAGTAGTGTACTGCCAGCAGCGACAACAAGAAATGCACAGACCAGCTCCATATAAGAGAGTAGTGTACATCCAGCAGCGACAACAAGAAATGCACAGACCAGCTCCATATAAGAGAGAAGTGTACTGCCAGTAGTGACAACAAGAAATGCACAGACCAGCTCCATATAAGAGAGAAGTGTACTGCCAGTAGTGACAACAAGAAATGCACAGACCAGCTCCATATAAGAGAGAAGTCTACTGCCAGTAGTGACAACAAGAAATGCACAGACCAGCTCCATATAAGAGAGAAGTGTACTGCCAGCAGCGACAACAAGAAACCACAGACCAGCTCCATATAAGAGAGAAGTGTACTGCCAGCAGCGACAACAAGAAATGCACAGACCAGCTCCATATAAGAGAGTAGTGTACTGCCAGTAGTGACAACAAGAAACCACAGATCAGAGAGAAGTCTACTGCCAGTAGTGACAACAAGAAATGCACAGACCAGCTCCATATAAGAGAGAAGTGTACTGCCAGCAGCGACAACAAGAAACCACAGACCAGCTCCATATAAGAGAGTAGTGTACTGCCAGTAGTGACAACAAGAAACCACAGATCAGAGAGAAGTCTACTGCCAGCAACAAGTAATAAGCTACTCCAAAAAGATGACTGCAAAGCCAAAAGTAAGAGAGTGTTTCAAAAGGATGCTGCCTGCAAATCAAAGTCCTCACCATCTGCACAAGAGGGAAGCATATTAGCTGGGAAAAGACTTAGAAGAAAAGCCCAGACCAACTGTAGGTGAGAGAAGTTTCCAATATAATTGCTGCATCAACAAGAGCCTCTGTGAAACTACGGAAGTCATTAAGGAGAAAAGCTTTCTGAAAAGTAAAAGGACATTCCCACTTTATGTTTTATTAAATGGGAAAATAAGGGTTACAGAAGTTTATTTGTTGCTGCCAACCCCAACAGTGAGAAAGAGCCTCTGTGACATGGGTGATTACAGACATCATCAAGAAGGAAAGAACATTAAGGAAGAAAAGAACATTACCATTTTACAGGTGCCATGGTCAATGACTTATGAGAAGAAGTATTACAGAAGCTAAAGTGTTTTTGCCAAACATGAGAAAGAGGCCTACATGGGTCTGTCGTGTCCAGTTTCTATGCTAAATTATTGCTTCACCTCACATGAACACATTACCATTGGTTTATATATAAAAAATAGATCATTGTTAGTTTTGTAATTTTCTTTTAATAATTTAGATAGTGAAACTCATAAATAAATAATAATTTAGGATGTTAACAGATAAGATACAAGCAATTACTCTCATAATGTGTGGCCAATCCAAAAATTTCTCGTGGCCACATGGGAGCGACTGTTACAATATGAGTAATTTGCTAAATATGATCAAATTATATATATATATATATATATATATATATATATATATATATATATATATATATATATATATATATATATATGTGTGTGTGTGTGATGTAATTACTTGATGTCCAGCTTGGTAAAAGTCTCTCAAGGACACACCTGTTTATGTACAGAGATAGGGCAATAAATTCCTTTAGTTAAAATAGTTTAGTGAAAAAGTCCAGCCATGTTAGCAGCTGTCCAACCATCAGAAATAGCATACAGAGATAGGTAAAATGCTGAGATACAAATTACTTTAGAAACAAAAATATACATTCAGCTCTTATGAACCAATCACACTCTTAGCCAACTCAAAGCATCCACCATTATCCATTTTTGGGTTGTATTAGCTGAAGAGGCTTGTCATTATAGCATACCTCCCAACATTTCAAAATTCAAAAGAGGGACCCCCCCCCCGTGGCAAAAAATTGAAATGTGGTGGGCGGGGCTTAAAAAAATCATAAGACCAAAGTAATATAAATAAAATTCTAAATAAAGTCATATATTTTAATACACTTAGGCAGCAAATCAAACACGAGCTCAAACCATTGGTATGGCTATGTGAGCTCTGTATTTAATTAGCCTTTGCAAAGACATTGCTAAATATTTTTTATCTTAATGGGACATTTAATAATAAATTCTTTAAAACTGCTCTCTGCATTCCCCATTAATATTCTAGATTCTGGCCTTTAAAGTCAGCAAAAATGCATAGTAGCACACTACATAGCATACACTTACACATGCAGATACACACACACTACATAGCATCACTTATACATGCAGATACACACACACTACATAGCATACACTTATACATGCAGATACACACACACTACATAGCATACACTTATACATGCAGATACACATACACTACATAGCATACACTTACACATGCAGATACACACACACTACATAGCATACACTTACACATGCAGATACACACACATTACATAGCATAAACTTATACATGCAGCATACACTTATACATGCAGATACACAGACACTACATAGTATACACTTATACATGCAGACAAACACACACACTACATAGCATACACTTATACATGCAGATACACATACACACTACATAGCTTACATTTATACATGCAGACACACACACTACATAGCATAAACTTATACATACAGATACACACACACAGTTATAGATACAGATAGAAACACACACTACATCTTATATGGGTATCTGTAATTCATTGTATGGGGTCCTGGGGTTGGCAAGCACATTAGCTGGCAGTCTGCGGCTGCCACTGTTTGTTACCCTGGTATTAGCACTGCTCATTGTATAAAACTGAAGGCATGCTAGTATTATCACCAGTGGTTAGACATCATCACTACCAGAGGTAGGTTAGAGAGGTCACCATTACCCATGGTCAGAGTGTATACGCCTTCTTACTCCTGCTTAACCCACACACCATTCCTTTTCCACAGGGAATCTAACAGGTATCTAACCCTGTGAGAGCAAAGCCAGCTGCTTCTAAATATGGGCCGAATAGAATTTAAAAAAAAATATATATATATATTTTTTTTAAATGCCTGGGGCAAATCGGGACAGATGGCTAGCAACCTGGGACAGGGGGACAGACCCCTAAAATCGGGACTGTCCCGCGAAAATCGGGACAGTTGGGGGGTATGTTATAGGTATATAAGGTATAGGGAGAAGAGAGTAAGTAGAGTAGAAGAGAAGAAATGAAAGGAAGGAGAGAGAGGTTACAACCTCTTACTGGGCCTCAGAGGTAATTATATTATGCACTTATTTACTTTATAGCTATAAGATTGTTTTTATGTCTGTTTGCATTTGATGTAAGAAATTGTATGCAGTTATGTCAATGTGTTTTAAGTAATGTATTTAATGTAACTCATATTAATGGTACCATATAAAGAAGCATAGAATATTATATCGTGTGATCTAAGATTTTGGGTGCTGTGACTAATAAAAGTTGTTATATTAAGCTGTCTTTCTCACAAGCAAATTCTTTCATTAATTATATAAATATTATATTCCAAAATTAATAATGAATCTTCAATAGCAGCATGGAACTTGGAGACCAGAGATGGAGCATGCACATTTCAGACAGGGACCCAGGAACGCTCCACCAAAAAGTAATCTTTTCAGTGTATAAAGGTATTGGAGCTGCCTGCGTCTGATTCTGGAATCCAGGATTTTGGCAATCGCCATAAATTAGGAGTGGAGAAGGAAGACGTCTGCATCGAGTGTACCTGTTTGTGATGTAGGGTTTGAGCAAGGAGATATGAAAGACTGGGTGAATATGCAAGGTTTTAGGAAAGGCCACTCTGTAGGCAACAGGAGAAAGTATTTTGAGGATTTTATAAGGACCAATATACCTAGGTCCTAATTTGTGACAGGGTTGATGTAAGTGGATATGTCGGGTAGAGACCCAGACACGGTCACTTGCAGAAAAAGCACAAATATTATCTTGATGATGATCAGCAAACCTCTTGTATCTGGAGATTGTTGAGAGTAACTGAGGGCGTATTCATTGCTGTCAGGGTTTTTTCCCTGCATTGTTTGCCATGTGCCTCTGGCAGCCATTTTACTCACCTCTCTTGCTGACTCTGGTGCATAGTGTGTGATGCTGCTCATTTCCTGCCTTTTATGGCCAGGCTGGTGTACATCATCCGTGTGAGACAGGTTGCAGTCTCAGAATTGTGATGTCATCACTTATTATTTAAAGGGCCTCTGTTCAGTATACTTTGCCCTTGCGTTGTTTCAGACCTGTTTGTGAGTTCCAGTTCCTGTGTATTATCTGGCTGTCTGACATCCCTCCTGGTTCCTGATCTCTGAATGGTTCCTAACTCTGCTGTTCTAAAGGTGTGATTATTTTTGCACCCTCACATTACGCAAGGGCAATGAATCCTGATGGTGCTAATAATCCACCTTTACCTACCATCATTTCCTGGATGGATGAACAGGATCACCGCTTGGATTAATTTGCATTATCCCTGCAAACCTTGCTGACTCGCACTGCACATTTGGACCAAAGTGTCCCGCAAGTTATGGCTGCTCCTGATTCCGCTGCTGCACCTAGTCCTGCCAGGAGCATGTCCGGTTCTGCGCCTCTAACCTCAGCGATATGGAGGTGATCCTATTCAGTGCAGAGGGTTTTTGAACCAGGTGGGCATCTGCTTTGAGATGTTACCTCTGGCGTTTCCCTCTGACAGAGCTAAGGTGGCATTTCTCATCTTGTTACTCTCTGACACAGCTCTTGCCTGGGCTAATCCCTTGTGGGAGACAAATAAACCTGTGATTTCAAATTACCCTGAATTTGTGGCCTCCTTTCGAAGGGTATTTGATGTTCTGGCTCACTCCTCCTCTGCTGCTAAACGACTCATGTCCATTCAGCAAGGTACAAGATCTGTTGCTCAGTATGCCATTGCGTTCCGTACGCTTGCCGCAGAGGTAGGTTGGAACAATGAAGCCTTGTTGCCACCTTCTTTCAGGCCTGAGGAAACAGCAAGCTAGCTGAGTAACTAGTTGCATTTTGATACACAGTGATATATGTATACACTGTGCTTTTAAAGACCATTGTTTTAATAAAAGTGATTTTAAAACTTATCACTTGACTGAGAGCCTGTCCATGTTTGTTTGCAGTCGGAGACTACAGCCTAGACTGAGACCTGTGGGAAAAGAACAGTGAGCTGGGACACTGTGAGATTCCAGTATGCACTACTAAGCACGAGTGAGTGCTGCCACACTTGTGAGTACCTGAACAACTGTTATCACATATTTGTACACCATCTGTACTTTATTACACTAGGAGGCGCCCTTCTGTGTGTTTGTTTTATACCATCACAGATTCCAGTTAACCTCTTCTATTTGGGAAGGAGCTGCCGTGAATTCAAGAATAAAAGACCATTGGAAGCAAGTCCAAATGGACAACACTTTTTTCAGTGATTGATTCACCTATGGACTGATAAGTTATATAATTTTGTATATTTTATCACACTATATATATATACACTATATTTTTGTTGTATTTTGTAATCTGTTGACATTATAGGAGTGCTCTAGCACTATATATATTCTGTGTATATTAGCGCCCCCTTGAGTGGTGACAGAGTATTGTCATTAGGTTGGTTACATTATTAAAAACTTATCTTCCTTGGTCAAACCTATAACAGACATGACTCGTAAAGAGAATGATCCACTCCATTGGTCACCTACTGCCATTAAGGCCTTTGATAGTCTTAAGACTGCCTTTGCTGCCGCTCCAGTTCTGGCTCATCTTAACCTTGTCCTGCCTTTCGTTCTTGAGGTCGATGCGTCTGAGACTGGAGTAGGTGATCTCTTGTCTCAACATCCTACGCCTGACGGTTGCTTGCATCCATGTGGTTTCTTCTCTAAGAAATTTTCTTCAGCGGAGTGCAATTATGAAATTGGCGACAGGGGATTACTGGCCATAATTTTGGCACTCAAGGAATGGAGGCATCTTCTCAAGGGTACTAGCATACCAGTGCTCATTCTTACTGACCACAAGAATTTAACTTATCTATCTGAAGCAAAACGTTTGTCGCCCCTACAGGCCGGATGGGCGCTTTTTTTGTCTCGGTTTAATTATGTGGTCTCCTACCTGCCTGGTAAGAATGTTAGGGCTGATGCCCTCTCTCGATAATTTTCACCTCTGTCCAAGGAGGAGTCTGTACCTACTCCAGTTATACCTCCTGACCATATTTTGGCTATCATACGTACTAATTTGACTTCTCCCTTGAAGGAGGAGATCCTGGCTGCACAAACCAATGCACCTCCTGAGAAACCTAGTGGTAAGTGTTTTGTTCCTGAAAATCTTCGAACTAAACTTTTGCACACTTACCACTATCCTAAAGCCGCAAGTCACCCAGGCAAGAACCAAATGATTTGGTCTGTCACTCGACAATTCTGGTGGCCAGGTCTTCGTTCTGATGTTGCTGCGTATGTTGCCTCCTGCTCAGTTTGTGCACAGAATAAGACTCCTCAACGTCTTCCTGTGGATCTTCTTCAACCTAATGCTAATGGTGAGCATCCTTGGACACATCTTTCCATGGACTTCATTGTCAAGCTCCCTGTTTCCAATGGCAATACTCTTATCCTTATGGTGGTTGACCGTTTTTCTAAAATGTCACATTGCATTCCCTTAAAGACGCTGCCTACCGCTCAGGAGCTTGCTTCAACCAGGAGGTCTTCCATTTACATGGGTTACCCGAGGAGATAATGTCGGACCGGGGTAGCCAGTTTGTCTCCAGATTTTGGCGTTCCTTTTGTGCTCAAATGTGGATCCAGCTTTCCTTCTCGGCATATCACCCTCAATCCAATGGGGCTGCGGAACTGTCTAATCAAGCGCTGGAACAGTTCCTCCATTGCTATGTCTCAGATCACCACAATAATTGGTCTGAACTGTTACCTTGGGCAGAGTTTGCTCGTAATAGTGCTATTAATGCTTCCTCCCAGTTATCCCCGTTCATGACGAATTATGGGTTTCAACCATCCTTGTTGCCCGATTCATTCATGTCTCAGGGTATTACGGCTTTGGAGGAGCATCTCCAGCAACTTCGTTCCACGTGGGTGCAGATTCAGGATTGCCTTCATCATTCTATGCAGCGCCAAAAGTTCCAGGCTGATCGTAGGTGTCTGCCCGCGCCCTCCTACCAGGTTGGTGAGAGGGTTTGGCTGTCCTCCCGCAACTTGAACCTTTGTGTGCCTTCCAATAAACTGGCTCCCCATTATGTTGGTCCTTTTCGAATACTCAGACGGGTCAATCCTGTGGCCTACGCTCTTGACCTTCCTCCTGCAATGCGCATCTCCAATTTTTTTCATGTCTCCCTCTTGAAACCATTGGTTTGTAATCGGTTTACCACTGTGTTGCCTCGTCCCCGTCCTATCTTTGTTGACAACCATGAAGAATATGAGGTCAGCAGCATTATTAACTCTCGTATGTCCAGGGGTCGTGTACAGTATTTGGTTCACTGGAGGAGCTACGGTCCGGAGGAACGTTCATGGGTTCCCTCCTCTGATGTTCATGCTCTCGCCCTCCTCCGTGCCTTCCATGCCCGTTTCCCCAATAAGCCTTTTGTCCTCCCATGGGAGAGGGGTCGTTGAGGGGAGGGTACTATCAGGGGTTTTTCCCTGCTTTGTTTGCCATGTGCTGCTGGCAGCCATTTTACTCACCTCTCTTACTGACTCTGGTGCATAGTTTGTGTGATGCTGCTCATTTCCTGCACGCCCTTAAATGGCCAGACTGGTGTACATCATCCGTGTGAGACAGGTTGCAGTCTCAGAATTGTGATGTCATCACTTATTATTTAAAGGGCCTCTGTTCAGTATGCTTTGCTCTTGCGCTGTCTCAGACCTGTTTGTGAGTTCCAGTTCCTGTGTATTACCTGGCTGTCTGACGTCCCTCCTGGTTCCTGATCTCTGGCTTGTTCCTGACTCTGCTGCTCTCCTTGTTCCTGATTCCGGCTCGTCTGACTACTCGCTTTGGCTCCTGACTCAGCTCATCTGACTACCAGCTCTGGTTTTGACTCCTGGCTTGTTATTTGACTTGTGGACTTTTTATTATTTTTTGTAATTAATAAAGGTGTGATTATTTTTGCACTTCTCGTCTCAGTCTGATTCCTGGCATCCTGACAGTAGCTAATGGGTAGTGAGGTCAGTGAAGCGACGTTCTGCAGCAGGGACTCCTGTGGATTGAGCAGAAAGAGGAAAAACATAAGTTTGATAACCAGCTGCAGCCTGGAAGGGAGAGCATCATAGAAAAGAATGCCAATGAGTGTTCTCTGCCAGCTCAGCTAGGGGTAACAACCCAGACCAATTAGTATGCTGAGAATTGACATATGCTCTGAGATAAGCTTAAAGATCCTGATTTGTTCTCTCCGTCTGCCCGTTTGTCTGGAGATGGTAACCAGAGGACAAAGAAACAGTGGTTCTAAACAATTTGCAAAAGCTTCTCCAGGAGGTAGAAATGAATTAAGGTCCTCTGTCAGAGACAATATTTACAGGTAGACCATGTAGTCGTACCATGTGTAACAGAAAAAGAGTGGACAATTCTTGGGCTGTAGGTAACTTAGGTAAAGGTACAAAATGAGCAAGTTTGGAGAACCGATCCACCACCACCCATATGACTGTATGATGGTCAGAAGGAGGAAGGTCTACATCAAAATCCATTGCTATATGTGTCCATGGTTGTTAAGGTATGGACAATGGTTGACGTAGGCCATGTGGTAGGGAACGGGGAGTCTTAGTAACAGCACAAGACTGACAAGCTTTGACATAATCCTGAGGGTCTGACTTCATGGTAGGCCACCACACGTGTTGGGAAAGTAGTTTAAAAGGTTCTTATCAAACCAGGATGACCTGACAGCTTGCTGTCATGAGCCCAGGATAGTACAGGAGAGTGAAGGTTTGGAGGAACATAACAGATCTCAGGAGCCGCAAGAGCTTCAGAAGGTTTTCTTGACTGGGCTCGTTGCAGTCTTTGAAGAAGAGAGGTGTTAAGTTTACCTGGTGGGAGGTATGATGTGTTCGATAGGAGCTTCAGAAAAGTCACTAGACTGAGGAAACTGATGGGAAAGGGCATCAGCCTTTTTATTCTTGGTCCCTGTAAGGTAAGAGACTATAAAGTTAAAACGAGAAAAGAATAGGTCCCACCTGGCCTTTTAAGGATTGAGTCGATGAGCAGTCTCTAGGTACGACAGATTCTTGTGTTCAGTGAGAATCTGAATGGGTTGGGTGTACCCTCTAGCCAATGATGCCATTCAGTCAGGGCCATCTTAATGGCTAAGAGTTCATGATTACCCACATCGATTGTACGGCCGAGGTAGGTCCAACTTTGTAAAGTAGCAATCATTTTGGGACGAATCATATAGTTAATTGATCAAAGGAATAGGATAACTATTCTTAATATTAATGTTGTTTAGGGCTCTGTAGTCGATACAGGGTCTGAGACCACCATCTTTTTTAGTGACAAAAAAGAAGTCATCCGGCAGGAGAGGAGGAAGGGCAAATAAAGCCTTTAGCTAGGTTTTCTTGGATATATTCCTCCATGGCCTTGGTTTCAGCTTTGGAGAGTGGATAAGTCCTCCCTTTAGGAAGTGGGGCTCCAGGAATTAGGTAAATTTTGCAGTCGTAAGGATGGTGAGGTGGCAACACATCAGCTGCTTTCTTTTCAAAAACATCTGTAAATTCTGCATAAACTGAGGGAAGATTAAAAGGGGTCTGAAGGCTGGCTATAGGGACATGATGCAGCAGAGTAACTTTAGCCAGGCAGGCATTAAAGCAGGATTCACCCCAAGAGGCCAACTGTCCCTCAGTCCAGTCGAACTGAGAATTGTGTTTACGTAGCCAAGGAAGACCAAGGATAAATGGTTGTGCAGTTGTTCGGTATGTAGGACTCCCACAATCAAGGTTAGGGGTGCTGATTTGAAATGGATTAAACTTGATCCAAGGGGAGTGACATCCAGAGTAGTTATTTTAAGGCATTGTTTTTTCTGAAGAAGAGGCAAACCTGTATGAATCCTGAAATGGTGATCCAGAAAATATCCAGCTTCCCCTGAATCAATAAAGGCTTGAGCGTGGACAGAATTCTGTAGAAAGGTAAGGGTAACAGGTACCAGGATCCGAGAAGAGTGAGAGAATTAGTAGTGGCTACACTTAGAGGTACCCCACTTTTATCCTCTAAACGTTGTCTTTTCCCGGCAGTATATCACAATTTTTGAGTTGGTGTGAATTAGAAACACAATAGAAACACAGCAAGAGAACGAAGAAAAATTGATAATAGGAGTAAATTAGAAAGTTGCTTAAAATTGCATGCTCTATTTAAATCACGAAAGAAAAAATTTGGGTTCAGAATTAAAATTATATATCTAAGCGCCAACAATAGAGGCAGGGTCTTATCTAAAATAAATTACTTTGACAATATTTATTATAATATTCATTCCATTTCTGGAAAATAATACATAAATTACAATGTGAATAAGCAACTGTTTACAGTTTCCTCTTGTTAAAATTGACTATTTTCCACTATGGAGTTTCCAGGTTAATACAATGAATAAAATATATAACACCTGTATTTGGATTCTCCAATTGTAGTCAAAAAATGAAGTAAAAATCACATAAAAGTCAATGAAAACCTTATATTCCCTCATGGATCCATGTTCACAATCTAAAATTTAACAATGTTAACAGTCACTATAAAATAGAAATTTAACAATGTTAACAGTCACTATAAAATAGAAATTGAGGGACTTCCGGTGGGCGGGCGCATCAACAGGACGCAGGGGAAAAGAGCTCCGTGTAAACGGAGGAAAAAAGCAAGTAAATTAACTGCTTTAAGCGCCCCACGGCTCTAATCCTAGGCGGTATCTCTCAAGGTAACCGTCGGACCCTTGATAGAGCACGGAGCAACCATCAAGCTCCACATCGGAGGGACATACGCAATATCGCCGAAGGGCGGACTGCCGCAGCTGCCACCACTCACTGGGAAGGGAGGAAAAACTTCAACGCTAGTGAGCGAACAGAGACATTGTAAGTGATTGAGACACTGAAGCTGGGTCTGAAGGGACAAGCGACACACATATCCTATACCGATAAGCATTTGGGCGCAAAACCAAGCGCCATTTTGAGCCCAGCTTCTCACTCACCACAGATCCCTCATACAGTAGTTCAGGAATTGTGGCAATTAAAGACATAAAAAAGCACTACACAATAACTACCCACTAAAAAAAAAAAAATTTTTTAGAGACTGCAGGCTAGAAAATAGAAAAGCAAAAACAAAGCATTTGCAGTTCAACTGGAAAACCGAAAGTAAAGACACAGGACATACAGAACTCTCAACCCCTTACATCACTTGGACAAGGGTAAAACAAGATCTACACTAAAGGGGAGGAAGGGGACAACAGAAAACACAGCAAATAGATTGCAGGGAACTGTGGAGACTGACTAAAACAGCCGCACTATCTGCTCCACTCGCACTGCTCCCCTTTTCTTGAATTTCTCAACTGTGAGACAAGCAGCGAATATGGCACACTAAAAAACAGCCATAATCCCCCCACTCCTTCGGAAAATACTGATTTCAGACATATGTTTTGACCCTAGAAAATTTCACTCTTCACTTAGTAGTCCTTGAAACTAGACCTGTTTGCATGCAGAGATATTTTTTGCCATACCATAAGAAAACTGACACAATGTTGGGAAGGCAGAAACAGCCAGATAGGCGCAATAAAAACCACATAGAAGCTCCAGAAATAGAACATTCAAGAACGGATGCTTCGGATCTCCCTGCACAAGATACACATCCAATAGTATCCCAACTCTCTGCCCTTTTCTTACCTAAGATTGAGCAGCTCCAGACTGGTATGGACACGCTCTCAACAGACTTTAAAGCTTTCTCATCACGTCTCACAAGTGTAGAGCAGAAAGTGGAGGAGAGTGAGGAAAGACACAGAGAAACCTCATCATCTATCACCAACCTCCAAAAACAAAACAAGATGCTACAAGCCAAGCTGGAAGACTTGGAAAACAGGTCGAGGCGGAACAATATTCGTATAGTTGGAGTTCCAGAGTCCATCCCAGCAAGGGACTTGATAGAATTTGCAGAAACGATTCTCCCAGGCCTCTTAAAACTCCCAACCACTAGTATACCATGCGTGGTTGAAAGGGCCCACAGAATTGGAATGTTACAGAGAGATAATGTAGAGGACAGAGCCCCAAGACAGATAATGGTGCGTTACCTTAACTACAAGGACAAAATGTCGATGATTAGAGCTTACAGACAAATGCCAAATATCACATTCGAAGAGAAAAAGATATACATCTTTCAAGATTACTCGGCAGAAGTCACGAAGAAAAGGAGAGAATTCTCACCATACTGTAAAGAACTAATAGCTCGAGGAGAGTCAGTGGCGCTGCTATACCCAGCCAAACTAAGGCTGCAAACAACGCAAGGCCCGAAAGTGTTTGAGACCCCACAACACTTACAGATATTTTTGGACCAAGTGAAGAGACCCCTAGGCAACATGCAAAGAGAGAGAAGGGAAGAGGACACTGAAACTTGAAACAGGAAAGTATTTTAAGACTCTTGGGACAAATGACATCCAAGGCTTAACAGCCTTAACTGACCTAATAGAGGGTTGTTAAGAACTCAAAGTGGTACTACCACGGATTAAATAACCAAACTAGAGACTAGGGGAGGGGGGGAGGGCTAGTGGGATTATTTGAAGTTCATTTATACAGTTATTCAATTGTTCAGTGTTTTGTTATCTTGTTTATTTAGTTGCTAACTTGTTGTATCTGTATTATTGTTCCACAAAGGAGATCTAACTTCCTGCCTACATACTATAACTCACCAATACAGCTAAAAATTGATAGTCATCTAACTGTGAATTCTACTTGCAGAGCCAGGGTAAAGGAAATTGATCGGAATCCAGGCATTTTGGTAAGACTGTACTCTCTCCCTCTACCAACCAGCAGTAAGTAAAAACACCACAAGTCACAATCACAAACATAAATTACTACTGAATTGACTAGCTTGCATATACCTAGAGAAACACAACATGAAAATTGTGTCATGGAATGTGGGGGGTATCACTTCCCCTATAAAGAGAAAGGCCATACTAAAATACCTTAGAAATCAGAAAGCTGACATTGCTATCCTTGAAGAAACCCACTTATCAAACATCGAACACCAAAAACTGAGACAGGGGTGGGTAGGGGAGGTGATTCATACCACATATGAGGCAAAGCGAGCAAGAGGAGTTGCTATCCTTTTTAGGAAAAACTTAGAATATACTATTGACAAACAACAAGTAGACACGGAAGGGAGGTACCTACTCATTAAAGTACAGTGTGAAAAAAAAACCTTAACTATTGGGGGGGTATATGGCCCACACACTAACAAAAAAGAATTTTGGGGAGACTTAAGCAGCAAAATATTACAATTTGCAGACAACCAATTGATTTTGGGTGGAGACTACAACATAGCCCCGCAGACTCCAGCAGACAGGTTCAGAGACCCCACATCCAACATCATGCAGACCACTAATTTACGCAACACTAGAAGGGAATCCCTCATCCTATCTAAATTCCGAAACTCATTAGCACTAGCAGATATATGGAGAGACAAACACCCAGAAGAGAGAAACTACACCTGCTCGACCCCAGCTAAGAACACACTTTCAAGGATAGATTTGTTTTTGACAACCCACTCACTGGGACCCAGCATCACCGACGTAAACATTGACGTTCCCACAATCTCAGACCATGCACCTATCAGTCTCAAACTTAACCTGGTACCACGAAGGGAGGGACCCTGTAGATGGTTCTTCCCGAAATATCTCTACGGGGATGTTAACTTCAAAAATACACTGGTAGGGGAGTGGAGAACATATACGAATTTAAACAATGCACATAAAGATCATATCCAATTGTTTTGGGAGACAAGCAAAGCAGTCATGAGGGGAGTAATAACCTCATACGCGGCAGGCAAATTAAAAAAGATGAGAGTAAGAACGGAGCTATTGCTTAGAAGAGTGTTAAGTGCCAGAAATAAATACTTGCGTAATCCTACCACCACCACTAAACACAATTACAGAACAGCAAAAGCTGAGAGAGACACAGCACTCAACCAAGACACAAGGAGGGGAATGACAGCGATGCAAGCAAAGTTCTACAGATTTGGTGACAAAACCGGAAAGTTCCTAGCTAGACTTACCAAACCCAACAGATATATCAATGCCATTAGAGGGGGAGACACAATACATACAACCACACCGAGCATACAGGCAACTTTCAATAAGTACTATCAAACACTATACAGGGGAACTGAAGTAAACAAGCAAAAACAGGACCTATTCTGGGAATCCATATCCAACCCATGTATATCAGAAGAACACTTAAATCTTTTGAATTCGACAATATCAGAGGCAGAGACCTTGAGAGCTATAAACACTCTTTCACTTGACAAAACCCCTGGACCTGACGGCCTACCCGGGGAATATTATAAATTGCTGGGAGTGAATGTGACGCCAACTTTAACCGCACTTTATAACAGAATTATGACAGGTACAATTACCCCAAATGACCGTTTCACGGAAGCTAATGTTAGCATTATTCCCAAAGCGAATAGAGATCCACTCCTACCTCAATCCTACCGCCCTATATCGTTAATGAATCAGGACTATAAATTACTGACAAAAATTCTAGCAGACAGACTGGCAATAGCCTTACCCACTCTAATACACACGGACCAGACGGGCTTCGTAAAGGGACGCTCGTCAGTTTTAAACCTCAGAAAACTCCAATTCATTCTAACACACTTCTGGAACAAGAGAGGGGAGAGGGGAGGGGGGACCCAGGCAGCGTGCGCGCTGTTGGTGGACGCGGAAAAGGCCTTTGACATGGTCCTATGGGATCATCTTTACTACACACTGCACAAATTTGGTATCACGGGTCTTTTCGCGCACACGGTCAGGGCACTTTACGCTAACCCTAAGGCATCCATACTAATAAATGGGATCCCCTCTCCCTCCTTCCAACTGGGCAGGGGAACCAGACAGGGGTGCCCACTTTCACCCCTGCTTTTCGATCTGGCGATCGAGCCCCTGGCCATAAAAATAAGGACAGAAACAGAAGGGTTGTGGGTGGGAGAAGTAAAGTGTCACCTGTCGCTTTTTGCTGATGACATGATACTCTACATCCAGAACCCGAAAGAAAACATTTCACAAATAATGCAAATCATACACCAATTTGGCCTTGTTTCGGGTTACAAGATAAACACGGACAAATCAGAACTGATCTGGTTGAACAAGCAGTCCACACAGATAGACCTACCATTTAGCTTCAAACACGTCACAGACTCCTTCACATACTTGGGAATTAAACTCTCGATAGACCCCAAAAAATGGTATCAACTGAACTATCACCCCCTAATTAAGGATATACAAGAGATGTTACTTAGATGGGGTAAATTACCTGTCTCGATGGCGGGAAGGATAGCTTTAATTAAAATGATTATATTTCCAAAGCTTCTTTATCTGTTCCAAATGATACCGGAAAATATACATAAGACTGACCTAATTCAGCTAAACAAAACATGCCTTTCCTTTGTGTGGGCAAAGAAAAAACATAAAATACAAGCTTCCAGGATGATGGCAGAGATTGGTTCAGGGGGATTTGCGCTTCCCAACTTCGAGGCATATTGCGGGGCAGCCCAAATTAAATACATACTAGATTGGCTAACTGGGACCCAACATTTTACACTACCGGCACTAGAAACACAACCAATATCTCCTTGGTCATTACAAGCTATCCCACACATGTCGCCCAACCAAATCACCAAACTCCTAAATGAATACCCTATGCTACTTCAACCTCTTCGAGCCTGGTGGAAAATGTGTAAGAAGCTCCAGTTTAACCACAGATACACAAAATATCTCCCATTAAGTGGAAATCCAGAATTCCCAGCGGGAATAGACACTGGAGTATTCATCACATGGAAAACTAGAGGATTAGCCTCGGTCTCCCAGTTGATAAACACCTTGGACATGATGATTAAACCATTCCAAGAATTACAAACGCAATATAACCTGCCACACAGACATCACTTTGCATACTTACAGGCAAGACATTACATTAAAGACTTACTCAAACAGGACGAATTACGGAATCAAAATCTGGGAACTAATAGATTAATACACAGAAAAGTACAGGGAGAAACATCCATTTCCCACACATACAAACTCTACATGCAACAGACCAACGATTCAGCAATGAAACACATTGGTGACATATGGTCGGCTATATTGAACACAGACATCTCAGCAGATATAGTAAAACGAAGCATACAGAAAGTGAGAAAGGCTACGCTATCGGTGGTAAACAGAGAGTCACACACTAGACTTATACACAACGCGTACATACCCCCGAGGATTTATAAAAAATGGAGACCAAACTCAGAAGGAACCTGTCAAAAGTGTAGAGCACCAGAGGCAGACATAATCCATATGATATGGAGCTGCCCAAAGATTAACAGATTTTGGGCGATGGTGGAGCATTGGCTACAATCAGCCTTCAAGATATCCATAAACATTTCCCCCGCCATGGTAGTATTTTTACATACCCCAACACCACACTCAGGGAGCACAGGAAAATTGACTAGCAATGTAATTTTACAAGCCAGGAAACTGATCTTCAAGGGATGGTTGGGTGGTAAAGCCCCCACGATCCCACAACTCAAAGCAGGTATGCAGAGCCAACTAACAGTAGAGGCCGTAGATGCAATGACAGATGTGCAGAGTAGAACTAAACCCTTTATTCAGAAATGGGAACCATACATTCATACATTAGACATTTCCATGCAAACACATATCTTGTATCCTCTTAGGAACACTGAATTCTTACTAGGAGAGCGTCTCAAAGGAAACTGGGAATTTCTCTATAATGAGAGAAACAGACACCAAAGGAACATAACATAATATACACATTAACAAATAGTCAGTTGATCTTGCTGGAGAGGGAGAGAGGAGGTAATCTGGAGGGTAACTTTAAATGTGAGAGGGTGAGACTGCTGCGGGGGGTGGGTAAATTGAGGAGAGATGAGGGAGGAGGAAAAAATAAAAAAAAAGGGGGTTCTGTAAAATTAACCTTCAAGTTGATCTAAACATACTGTAATGAAGTCAAACTTGACACTGTATCTGTAAAATATTTGTTGATTTATGGTAACCTCTGAAGAATAAATAAAGTTTATAAAAAAAAAAATAGAAATTGAGGTTTCCCCTAATTTCTTGATAAAAAATATATATAGGATTTCAAGCTCACCTGCTAGTTAGGTATGCAGGGATTCTTATTACCCCTTTGACTTATATATTCTATTGCTGACTGTCTCTATTCCAGGCTGCAAAACACTAAGATATCGGCTTATCTGATATAGTTTTTGCACAATGATAGTTTACATACACTCCTAATGTCTGAGCGGGTTACCGCTATGGCTCAGCGGGTATCGCTATTGGATGAATTAGTTATTATTTAAAAGTATAGTTAACCAGAGCTTAGGCTCATTGGAAGAGCTTATGCACAATTTCTTGGATATAGACGAAAACACTTATGTTTTGAGCGAGTGGCTGTTAATCCAATCGCCGTGATATAAGGTGATTCCTTTGTGACTAATACAAAATAGAAAATAGGATATATAGGAGCGCCACTGGCTAAGATATACCACAGGAGTCAAAATATTAAAATCGAATATTTGTACAAGTATTTAATAAAATCTGCGTAGATAAAAAATAACAAAAATTGACAAAAATTGACAAAAGTTAACAAAAATTAACAAATAATGAGATCAGAATATTAGACCGAACTGATGAACTCACTAGAGTACAAATTCTAGGGATAATAACCCTTTGATTCCTACTGCATGGATATAATCCAAAAATGAATTGGTACAGCTCATATGTTTAAAAATGAGATCGTGAAACGTAAGTGTCAATATAACCATAAAAATAAAAATGAATTCAAATATAAAAAATGAAAGGAAATATAATTGTGAAGATAACAATCCAGTAAAGGACAAATCAAATCCTTGTGATATATAATACTCCTGTGTATAATGTGCAATAATATAATACAATCCAAAATGAGTGAGTTAATGCAATACAATCAAAATTAAGTGGGTTTAACCATTTATAAACCTAAAGCTCAACTAAGCTGGTACCAGCTATAATTCAATTAGCTTTGGGACACACCGGTCCGTTCTGATAATAAAACTTTCCAATAATTGATATATATCTGGTTATAAAATCATATCGTGTGACAATTTATAAAACAATCAAATAATAAACAATTAAAACATTTATGTCATCATTATAAACGATTGAATGAAAGAAGAATAATAATATAAAAAGTATAAAAAACAGATGAAAAAATGTCCAAAATCTATCAAATCCTGATGAAATGTAAGTAGTAGTTCCTTCCTTAAAAGTCTAATTTGAGTAAAGTCCTTGAGTATATTGAAGTCCAAAGTCCTAATCCTTAGATAGAGGTATATATATAAAAACCTAAAAGAAAAAGGAAAAAAGTGCACTAAACAAATGTGCTTTTAGGGTATGGACTATTGAAAATAGTCTTACCATTCAAAGCCCGGTCCTGGATATGATTAGCCTCTCAATCTTGGTTTTCGGATAGTCGTCTACGCGTTTCGGCCCTCTAAATGGGGCCTTTTTCAAGACATGTGGAGGCTTAATCAATGCTGACCTTTTATATTTTTGTATTGGGCGTTTTTCACAATTGCGCCAAAAAAATTGCGCCAAGAAAATCCCGCCAAAAATCGAGTCCGATATTGCCAGTTTGTTTGTTGCCACTATGTCTCACTTCCGCTCAACAACCGGATGTCTATGTACTAGGTACTTCCGGTTTTTTACCACTTCCGGTTTCGCGGAACCATTTTGCGAACGGGCAAGAAGGAACAACAAATTTTCGGCTAGACCGGATATCAATATGTGCGGTTCTTCCGGTTTAAAGAAGCCATTTTGGAAAAGGGCAAATTTTGACTGATATCGGGCTAATATATCCAGGACTTACAATATTTATCATGTACATTTATTTCCATGACAATAATAACTCTATTTCTTGTTGTATTATTCAGTATCTCATATATGATAAACTTAAATACCAATTGAAATGAACATAAGAAAAATTGTTGTTATATAAAATTCCAACAATAAATAAGTGAAGTGAATATTTTAAAAAATTACTAAAATAAAAATTATAAAATAAAAAAAAAAAAAAAAATTACAAAAATATATATAAAAATATATAAAAATATAGTAATCTTAGATGGGTTTAAAGATGTTCTTTGTATTTAACTTTCAATGTATTTTGATCTAGACTTAAATTCCCTAATCTAATGCTGGATTGGTGCATGATACTTTCATTAGGTATTTTTTACTACCGTTATTTGGCAGTTCGACAATATCTTTTTCTTTGTTATTAGGTAATCTGGTGTATTTTATCTCAAAGAAGATACTGAGACCTATTAATTTATTTGGATTGCTCAATATGGATTGCTTTTGATAAACTCCAATTGACTTTAAAATGAGGTTCACGAAATCTAGACATATGTTCCCTAATCTAATGTTAGACATCTTTTCTTTGTTGTTGGATAATCAGATGTATTTTATACTGAGACCTGTAAATTTCTTTTAGATCTTAAAGAGGATGCTGGGACCTATAAATTTCTTTAGATTGCCCAATGTGGATTGCTTTTGCTGAATTCAAATTAAGTTTAAACTGAGGTTCAAGAAATAAATGAGAGAGATTGGTTTATTAGAAGAGGTGGACGATCTCAAAGTCAGC
Organism: Bombina bombina; assembly: GCF_027579735.1. Classification (NCBI taxonomy): domain Eukaryota; kingdom Metazoa; phylum Chordata; class Amphibia; order Anura; family Bombinatoridae; genus Bombina; species Bombina bombina. The sequence continues at coordinate 794,110,032 of NC_069501.1, read as the reverse complement.
ATTGAGACCTTTTGGATGGATACAGTCTAGGTTAAAAATCCATTTTGATTCTGTTTTCAATCATTTTGATTCCATATCTCCTCCTCTCCAATCTTTGTTCACTTTGCATATTCCCATGTATTTCAAGCTTTTATCACTTCCACCATGTACTTCTTTGAAGTGTTTATAGAGTGGTAGATCAACCTTCTTCCATTTGATCTGTAGCAGATGTTCACGGATTCGGTCTCTCAGTTTTCTAGATGTCTGGCCCACATATTGTAGGCCACACCCACACTCGACCAAATATATTACAGAATGGTCAGTACATCTTATAGTTTGTTTTATGTGAAAGACTTCATTTGATACTTTAGACTTGATCGTGCTGGTTTTTATTCCATGTGAGCATGCTTTACAAATGTGGCATGGATAGAAACCGCATAATTTTTTGCCCATAATGTCTAAAGAATTTTTAGCTTTATTTTCTTTGGGTATACTTGGAGCCAGAATCGATTTTAGATTGTTGGCCTTTCTATAGACAAAATTGGGTTGTTCTGTTAGATGTTCGCCTATAATATCGTCATTTCTGAGTATATGCCAGTGTCTCTTGATTATGTCTTCAATTACCTTTTTTCTTTCACCATATTGGGTTATAAAAGGAATTTTCAGGCCTTCAAACTTGTCTTTAGTTGGTTTCACCTTGTATGTGAGAAGAGAATCTCTTTTTATGTTGTTCACTTCTGTGATGGTCTTATCTACAAAGGATTCATCATATCCTCTTTCCAAGAATCTGGTTTTTAGCATTGATGATTGCTTGGTCCACATTTCTTCACTTGAGCAATTTTTTCGGATTCGTAACAATTGTCCTTTCGGGATATTCGATATCCATTTCCTATGATGGCAGCTTGTGTGATGGATATAATTGTTAGAATCTACTTCCTTGAAGTGGGTGGATGTTACAATTCTTCCCTTTATCACTTTTATGTCCAGATCTAGAAAGGTGATGTGATCTTTGCTGATGGTGTTGGTAAATCTCAAATTGGACTGGTTCAGATTCATTACGTCTAGTGTGTGTCTTAGATCTTCTTCACTCCCCTTCCAGATGATTAGGAGGTCATCTATATACCTTTTATATAGGACCAGGTCCGCGCCCGCCGGACAGGAATCCCAGAAAATAGTTTCCCATCTTCCCATATAGAGATTGGCGTAGCTAGGCGCGAACCTGGTCCCCATGGCTGTCCCACACACTTGTCGATAGAACACATTATCGCAATAAAAATAATTATGTTGAAGGATATATTCTATTCCGTCCAGTATGAACCTCTTTTGGGGTTGTGGCATACTGTCATCTTTATCTAGGAAGTGACTAATAGACTCTAATCCCTTCTCATGTGGAATTGAGGTGTATAGTGATGTTACATCACTAGTGATTAGGATATAGCTTTCATCCCATTCCATGTCTTTTAGTATATTCAATACTTCGGTGGAGTCCCTTAGATATGATGGTAGTGATCTAACGTATGGTTGAAGTTTTTTATCTATATATTCAGATAAATATCACAGTGAATCACCTTTTTCACAAGAAAATTTGCACAAGTTTTAAGTTGTTGGCACAAGTGTATTTTGCTGAGTTTATTTTGCTGATTTTGTTGATTTTGTATTAGTTTGCACGTGGTTATTTTGTATTAGTCACAAAGGAATCACCTTATATCACGGCGATTGGATTAACAGCCACTCGCTCAAAACATAAGTGTTTTCGTCTATATCCAAGAAATTGTGCATAAGCTCTTCCAATGAGCCTAAGCTCTGGTTAACTATACTTTTAAATAATAACTAATTCATCCAATAGCGATACCCGCTGAGCCATAGAGGTAACCCGCTCAGACATTAGGAGTGTATGTAAACTATCATTGTGCAAAAACTATATCAGATAAGCCGATATCTTAGTGTTTTGCAGCCTGGAATAGAGACAGTCAGCAATAGAATATATAAGTCAAAGGGGTAATAAGAATCCCTGCATACCTAACTAGCAGGTGAGCTTAAAATCCTATATATATTTTTTATCAAGAAATTAGGGGAAACCTCAATTTCTATTTTATAGTGACTGTTAACATTGTTAAATTTCTATTTTATAGTGACTGTTAACATTGTTAAATTTTAGATTGTGAACATGGATCCATGAGGGAATATAAGGTTTTCATTGACTTTTATGTGATTTTTACTTCATTTTTTGACTACAATTGGAGAATCCAAATACAGGTGTTATATATTTTATTCATTGTATTCACCTGGAAACTCCATAGTGGAAAATAGTCAATTTTAACAAGAGGAAACTGTAAACAGTTACTTATTCACATTGTAATTTATGTATTATTTTCCAGAAATGGAATGAATATTATAATAAATATTGTCAAAGTAATTTATTTTAGATAAGACCCTGCCTCTATTGTTGACGCTTAGATATATAATTTTAATTCTGATTGTTTGTTCATTGACCACTAGGGGTCAATTTATCTTAGCCAAGGGTCAATACCAACAGGCGCTGGGTGATTTTCCTGTTAAAAAATGTGGGTTCAGTGTCCCTTTAAGGCAGAGAATGGTCAGAGACAGGCAGAGTTCGGCAACAGAAAGGCAATCCAGCAGTATAGCAGTTCAGGGGTAAACCAATAGAATGGTCAGGAACAGGCAGAGGTCAGCAACAAAAGGTAATCCAGCAGTTTAGAAGTTCAGGGGTAAACCAATAGAATGGTCAGGAACAGGCAGAGATCAGCAACAAAAGGTAATCCAGCTGTTTAGCAGTTCAGGGGTAAACCAAAAGAATGGTCAGACAAACAGAGTTCAGCAATGCTAAGGCAGTCCAGCAATTCAAGGGTTAAACAGGCAGAGTAGTCAGACAAGCAGAGCTCGGTAATGATAAGGCAATCCAGCAATTCAAGTAATAAAGCACCTAGGAGTACACACAGTTACACCTATACTTGGGCAAAGAATGCAGGAAACAGAGGTACTTACATAGGGGTGGATTCACACCAGGGAGGGCACCCAGCTGCAATCAGGACCGGCATCAGAGTAACTTGACATGCAGCAATGACATCATCTCCGCTTGCCTGAAGCAACCGCCGCATCCAAGGCAATGGCCGGAACCGGAGCGGCGTGACAATGAGTAGGCAATCCATGAAGCCTTACTCTGAGATTCTTCATGTAGGGTCTGCCCCGATCAGATCTTCTTCAGGCTCAGTGGAAGGATTCAGGATATGATTTAGATTCTGTCCTTTCTGAGATAGATTTCTTCTGTCAAGATTATCTACTAATTATAATTGAGGCTTATAGTTATTGCACTATTTTTCTAGAGTTTTATGATTTAAATAAATTAAAAAATAAAGCGTATTCCTGTTTTTCAGATTCTGTATAAGAGCAGACTAGACTATGAGTGTAGAAAAGGAAGATACTGTAAATCAAAAATGTCCCCATTAATCAAATCCCTTTATAAAGGCTCTTTAAAGGGATATGAAACTCATTTTGTTTAAATTATATTTTATTATTCAGATAGAGCATAAAATGTAAGCAACTTTCCAATTTTCTTCTATAAGCAATTTTGTTTCAGTCTCTTGGTATCTTTTATTGAAGGAGCAGTGATGCACTACTCGGAGCTAGCTATACAGATAAATATGCCAATGATAAGAGGTTTATTTGTGCAGCCACCAATCAGCAGCTAGCTCCCAGTTCCTGAACCTTTCATCAACGGATACCAAGTGAACAAAGCAAATTAAATCATAGAAGTAAATTGAAAAGTTGTTTAAAACTGTATGCTCTATCTGAATCACAAAATAATTTTTAAGGGTTTCATGTCCCTTTAAGTATTAATTCCTGAAGCTACTATGACAGCATGCACCTGGGATGTGCAGGCAGTCACTTTCTTTTCCTCTTCAGTACAAAGGCATTTTACCCCAGAATCTCATGAGATCTTGGTGAAATCCCGAAAGATCTCAGCAAAGCAGAGATTATATTGATTGTATGTTAGTTTTTGTGTTTGCCATGCAGATGAGACTAGTTAGAGGAGCAGAATAGTAACCGCCTACAGGGATCTTAGGTGTTTAATAAAACAAAACCAGTTATACATGATGAAACGTTTTCACAGTTGCAAGAATAAAATAATGAAAAAAACAGGTTCATGTGCTTTAAATGTTGAACATATGGTCCTCACAACATTAAGAAGATTAAAACACTATCTGCTGTGAGGAGCATGATCTATAAAAACAAATTATAGCCACTGGTATCAGATTAATGCCCCACCCTACCTTTATTTGTTCAACCCATGAGTCTACATGAGAACCCACAGCCTTGGTATGCCATCTGTCCCTTATTTTTATTACTATTATTTTTTTATAGAGACCCCCTGTTAAGCAGAGCAGAAAGCAGGAAATATCTATGCTCCAATTATGTCATCTGTGGACACATCAGAAACTAGTCCATGGCACTTTCACATTCTGACTCTCCATTTTTTAGCCATTTATAATCGGCCCAATATGAGCCTAGAGTCATAACAATACCAATAAATAGAACTGCTCCAGATCTAAGATCCCCTTTTTTTGCCAGTTAGCATAACACCAGTGTAGCAGATTGATATGTCCTACATACCCACATGTAGTTTTAGCAGCAGGCAGTATGGGTAATGCAGTGAACAACTTGTCAAGTTACTGTGCTAAAAAGCAAGTGGGACAGTGGTATGTGAGAGTCATGTGACATGCAGCATACTGTGCAAGGGTCATTTACCTACTGTGCAGCAGAAACCACTAATGTGCTGATCAGCAAGAAGGACAGTGCTGTGTTACAATAATTAGACAGGCAGTGCACAATGATTAACTGACTTGCTGTGCAGCATGCTACTCTGTAGAAGCAAGTTAAAAAAAAGAAGGTAAGTGCACAATGCAAGTCTTTTGTATACTAGATGCCCTAACACTAAAAATTAAATGTATTATCCTAGAGCAATTCTAGGTGAGCTCAGGAGTGTTCACGTCTTTTTAGCCACCTGGCAGCAACAATGTTTATAGCAATGTTTATAGCAATGTTATTGTTGCAAACTATGCAGCCATAGAGGGAATGTAATATTCTATGGCAGCAGTGTAACTATATATAACATTGCTATAAACATTGTTGCAAACTATTGCCAGATGGCTAAAGACATGTGCATTCTCCTGAGCTCACCTAGAGATACTATTAAACAAAGGATACCAAGAGAAGTAAGCAAAATATAAAAGTAAATTAGAAAGTTGTTTAAAATTCCATGCTCATGCCAATCCATTTAAGTTTAATTTTACTGTTTCTTTAAACTTAAAGGGACACTGAAGTCAGTGTTTTTCATGTATCCATTACAAATTAACTGCATTGCTAAATATCTGCACACAAATAAATGTTTCAAAAAGCATTTATAACTATCATGTTTTTTTACAAAACGATGCATGTTTTGCAGTTCCAGGACATACCTCTTGAAAAGCCTTATGAATGTTTTTCCCCTTATAACCTTGGCTGTGGCTAACTACAAACAAGTTCTTACATATATCCAGTCTCTGGTCAGGTGTCTGTATTCCACTGACTGCACTCCAGCAACTCTGGGGTGGAGAAAAGCGCTACCACTTTCAAGAAAAGGAGAAAGAAATAAAAAGTGATTAATGAAAGTATTACAATTTTGAGTTTAATGTCCCTTTAAGTAAATCATGTGTACTCTAAAAAACTAAATAAGTTATCACCTTGTTACTAGATGAAGTGGCCTCCTAACTATTGTGCAGACAGAGAGGTTCCCAGTTAGAGAATCTGTCCACCTCGGATTGCTGCTAGTATTGTGGTGCCGGCATTTATCATAGTATGAGCGGCTGCTCGTTGGACTAGTCCAGGGTGATTTTAATCTGCCAGCTCCGTTCAAAGATGGCAGAGAGGTTATGATCTGTTGACCACTGCCCAAAATTGTTCTTCATGGTTCAGACAAAGTATACAACTTTAAAAAAAAAAATTCAATTTACTTCAATTATAAAAAAATTGCTTCGTCCTCTTGGAATCCTTTGTTGAAAACCATACCTAGGTAGGCTTAGAAACAGGGAGCTAGCAGCTGATTGGTGGCTGCAAATAGGCTACGTCATTGTTACTGCTAATTTAATAAAGGAAATTAAGAGAATGAAGCAAAATTGATAAAAGCATATTGGAAAGTAACAAGTTGTTTAAAAATGTATGCTTTATCTTAATCATAAAAGAAGAAAAAAAAGTGGTTTTGCACGTCTGCACCAAAGCTGCATCTGCAGCATGATAAATGCATAAAATATACACTAACATTTTCTTCTCTTAGTTCCACTCCTCCTTATTTCATCCCCTGACTCCCATAGCAATACCTAGGAGCACATCTGCTTTGTAGATCATCTTCATGAGAGCAGATGTACAACAGTGCAATTCTTGCCAGGGCCCCTCTATCTACTTGTCTCCCATAAATGTTACATTGTGTATTAGACCCCTGTCTATAGCGCTGCAGAATATGTTTGTGCTCTACAAATACCTGATGATAATAATAATAATAATAATAATAAAAATAATAAAATGGATCCTATTGTCTAGAGCAGGCTTCTTCAATAAACATTAAAGAGATGCAATTGAATCTATAAAACAGAATAACAAACAAAAATTGATAAGTTGCAATTTCTTCACTACTGATCTGATTAGATTTTAGTCAGCTGTGCACTTGATCTTGCTATAAACAAATCAGGACCATGATGATAAACCAAATATTTTAACATTTCATCCTTAGTCTGAGTCTATAGAAGGGTTCTTAAAGGGACATGAAACACAAATTTTTTCTTTCATGATTTAGAAAGAGCTTGCAATTTTAAACAACTTTCCAATTTACTTCTAGTATCTAATTTGCTTCATTCTCTTCATATCCTTAGTTGAAAGGCATATCTACATATGTTCAGTAGCTGCTGATTGGTTGCTACACAGATGCCTCATGGGATTGGCTCACCCATATGCATTGCTGTTTCTTCAACAAAGGATATCTAAATAATGAAGCAACTTAGATAATAGAAGTAAATAGGAATGTAGCTATCTTAGGATTTATTTTTATTTTACAGGCAACTTTCAATTTATTTTAACTAGGTACAATAGCTATTAAATAGTTATTAACTATTTAATAGCTACCGAGTTAAAATAAAGAGAACTGTACCTGTAAAATAAATCCTAACCTAAGTTACAATTACACCTAACACTACACTATACTTAAATAAATTAATCCTATTTAAAAGTAAACCCTAAGATAGCTACAATGTAATTAATAATTACATTGTAGCTATTGTAGGATTTATATTTATTTTACAGGTAACTTTGTATTTATTTTAGCTAGTTAGAATAGTTATTAAATAGTTATTAACTATTTAATAACTACCTAGCTAAAAGAAATACAAAATTACCTGTAAAATAAATCCTAACCTAAGTTACAATTAAACCTAACACTACACTATCATTAAATTAATTTACTATATTACCTACAAATAACTACAATTAAATACAATTAAATAAACTAACTAATGTACAAAAAATAAAAAAAATAAGTTACAAACATTTAACAAATATTACAACAATTTTAAGCTACTTACACCTAATCTAAGCCCCCTAATAAAATAACAAAGCCCACCAAAATAAAAAAATGCCCTACCCTATTCTACATTAAAAAGTAAACAGCTCTTTTGCCTTACCAGCCCTTAAAAGGGCCTTTTGCGGAGCATGCCCCAAATAAAACAGCTCTTTTGCCTGTAAAAGAAAAATACAACCCCCCCCAACATTAAATTAATTTAATGATAGTGTAGTGTTAGGTTTAATTGTAACTTAGGTTAGGATTTATTTTACAGGTAATTTTGTATTTCTTTTAGCTAGGTAGTTATTAAATAGTTAATAACTATTTAATAACTATTCTAACTAGCTAAAATAAATACAAAGTTGCCTGTAAAATAAATATAAATCCTAAAATAGCTACAATGTAATTATTATTATAATTACATTGTAGCTATTTTAGGGTTTATTTTACAGGTAAGTATTTAGTTTTAAATAGGAATAATTTATTTATTGATAGTGTAGTGTTAGGTGTAATTGTAACTTAGGTTAGGATTTATTTTACAGGTAAATTTCTCTTTATTTTAACTAGGTAGCTATTAAATAGTTAATAACTATTTAATAGCTATTGTACCTGGTTAAAATAAATACAAAGTTACCTGTAAAATAAAAATAAATCCTAAGATAGCTACAATATAATTATTATTTATATTGTAGCTATATTAGGGTTTATTTTACAGGTAAGTATTTAGCTTTAAATAGGAATAATTTATTTAATAAGAGTTAATTTATTTCGTTAGATAAAAATTATATTTAACTTAGGGGGGTGTTAGTGTTAGGGTTAGACTTAGCCTTAGGAGTTAATAAATTTAATAGAGTAGCGGTGAGGTCCGGTCGGCAGATTAGGGGTTAATACTATTTATTATAGGGTTATTGAGGCGGGAGTGAGGCGGATTAGGGGTTAATAATTGTAGGTAGGTGGTGGCGACGTTGGGGACGGCAGATTAGGGGTTAATAAATATAATATAGGGGTCGGCGGTGTTAGGGGCAGCAGATTAGGGGTACATAAGGATAACGTAGGTGGCGGCGCTGTGCGGTCGGCAGATTAGGGGTTAAAAAAATTTAATAGAGTGGCGGCGATGTGGGGGGACCTCGGTTTAGGGGTACATAGGTAGTTTATGGGTGTTAGTGTACTGTAGAGCACAGTAGTTAAGAGCTTTATGAACCGGCGTTAGCCCAGAAAGCTCTTAACTCCTGGCTTTTTTCTGCGGCTGGAGTTTTGTCGTTAGATTTCTAACGCTCACTTCAGCCAAGACTCTAAATACCAGCGTTAGAAAGATCCCATTGAAAAGATAGGCTACGCAAATGGCGTAGGGGGATCTGCGGTATGGAAAAGTCGCGGCTGCAAAGTGAGCGTTAGACCCTTACCTACACGACTCTAAATACCAGCGGTAGCCCAAAACCAGCGCTAGGAGCCTCTAACGCTGGTTTTGATGGCTAACGCAGAACTCTAAATCTAGCCGTTAGTTAATAAGAGTTAAATTTATTTAGATTTATTTAATTAATATTTAAGTTAGGGGGGTGTTAGGGTTAGTGTTAGACTTAAGTTTAGGGGTTAATCATTTTATTAGAGTTGTGGCGGTGTAGGGGGGGGCAGGATAGGGGTTAATAATTTTATTACAGTGGCGGCGGTGTAGGGGGAGCAGATTAGGGGTTAATAAGTTTAAGATAGGTTGCGGCGGGGTCCGGGAGTGGTGGTTTAGGGGTTAAACTATTTATTTAGTTGTTGTGAGGTCCGGGATCGGCAGGATAGGGGTTAATAAATTTATTATAGGTGGCGGCAGTATAGGGGGCAGGATAGGGGTTACTAGGTATAATGTAGGTGGCGGCGGTGTCCAGGAGCGGCGGTTTAGGGGTTAATACATTTATAAGAGTTGCGGCGGGGTCTAGGAGCGGCGGTTTATGGGTTAGTAACTTTATTTAGTTGCGGGGGGCTCTGGGGGCGCCGGTATAGGGTGTAGAACAGTGTAGTTAGTGTGGGTGCTTAGTGACAGGGGTATCAATAAAGCTGTCAAAAAGCCAAAGAGCAGCGAGATCGGATGAGTGATAACTATCACAATCCGCTGCTCATCGCCCCGTACTTGGTGCACGGCTTTTTGACAGCTTTTTTGATAACTTAGGCGAACGTATTCAGGTCCGCGGCGGCGAGCTTAGGCGGGCGTATTGGACCGGCGAAGGCAGGTAAAGTAGACACGTTGATAAGTACCCCTCATAGTGTACAGTTTACACTAAAACAATGTTTCATTATTGCATAAATATAATACACACAAAGTGTACAGTTTACACTAAAACAATGTGTCGTTACTACATAAATATAATACACACAAAGTGTACAGTTTACACTAAAACAATGAGTCATTAGTGCATAAATATAATACACACAAAGTGTACAGTTTACACTAAAACAATAATGTGTCATTAGTGCATAAATATAATACACACAAAGTGTACAGTTTACACTAAAACAATAATGTGTCATTAGTGCATAAATATAATACACATAAAGTGTACAGTTTACACTAAAACAATGAGTCATTAGTGCATAAATATAATACACACAAAGTGTACAGTTTACACTAAAACAATAATGTGTCATTAGTGCATAAATATAATACACATAAAGTGTACAGTTTACACTAAAACAATAATGTGTTACTGCATAAATATAATACACACAAAGTGTACAGTTTACACTAAAACAATAATGTGTCATTAGTGCATAAATATAATACACACAAAGTGTACAGTTTACACTAAAACAATAATGTGTTGTTAGTGCATACATTGTATACACACAAAGTGTACAGTTTACACTAAAACAATAATGTGTTGTTAGTGCATAAAAATAATACACACAAAGGGGCATATGTATCAAGCTCCGTATGGAGCTTGATGCCCCGTGTTTCTGGCGAGCCTGCAGGCTCGCCAGAAACAGCAGTTATGAAGCAGCGGTCACAAAGACCGCTGCTCCATAACCTGTCCGCCTGCTCTGAGCATCGCCGGAAATCGAGTACGATCTGGTTGATTGACACCCCCTGCTGGCGACCTATTGGCCGTGAATCTGCAGGGGGTGGCGTTGCACTAGCAGCTCTTGTGAGCTGCTGGTGCAATGCTGAATACGGCAAGCGTATTGCTCGCCGTATTCAGCGATGTCTGTCGGATCAGGTCCGACAGACATTGATAACTAGAGGCCAAAGTGTACAGTTTACACTAAAATAATAATGTGTTGTTACTGCATAAATATAATACACACAAAGTGTACAGTTTACACTAAAACAATGTTTCATTAGTGCAGAAATATAATACACACAAAGTGTACAGTTTACACTAAAACAATAATGTGTTGTTAGTGCATACATTGTATACACACAAGGTGTACAGTTTACACTAAAACAATAATGTTTCATTAGTGCATAAATATAATACACACAAAGTGTACAGTTTACACTACAACAATAATGTTTCATTAGTGCAGAAATATAATACACACAAAGTGTACAGTTTACACTAAAATAATAATGTGTTGTTAGTGCATACATTGTTTACACTAAAAGAATAATGTGTTGTTACTGCATAAATATAATACACACAAAGTGTACAGTTTCCTACTTTAGACAAATACACACAAATTTAATTGTTTTCCACACAAACACATCCAGACACTTCTGGATCCAACAACATTTTACTGCAAAATATTTGGGTCCTTTCAGAACCAACACTTTTTTACAGAAAAACAACCGGATCCTGCCGGATCCATGCCTATATTAGACAAATACACACACATTTAAGTGTTTTCCACAAAAACACATCCAGACACTTCTGTATCCAACAGCATTTTACTGCAAAACATTTGGGTCCTTTCAGAACCAGCACTTTTTACAGAAAAACAGCCGGACCTACCGGATCCATGCCTAATTTAAGCAGATATACACAAATTTAAGTGTTTTACATACAAACACATCCAGACACTTCTGTATCCAACAACATTTTACTGCAAAACATTTGGGTACTTTCAGAACCAGCACTTTTTTTTTACAGAAAAACAGCCCAGATCCATGCTTAATTTAGACAAATACACACAAATTTAATTGTTTTCCACACAAACACATCCAGACACTTCTGGATCCAACAACATTTTACTGCAAAACATTTGGGTCCTTTCAGAACCAGCACTTTTTTTTACAGAAAAACAGCCCAGATCCATGCTTAATTTAGACAAATACACACAAATTTAATTGTTTTCCACACAAACACATCCAGACACTTCTGGATCCAACAACATTTTACTGCAAAACATTTGGGTCCTTTCAGAACCAGCACTTTTTACAGAAAAACAGCCGGATCCTGCCGGATCCATGCCTAATTTAGACAGATACACACAAATTTAAGTGTCTTCCACACAAACACATCCAGACACTTTTGTATCCAACAACATTTTACTACAAAACATTTAAGTCCTTTCAGAACCAGCACTTTTTTACAGAAAAACAGCCGGATCCATGCCTAATTTAGACAGATACACACAAATGTAAGTGTTTTCCACATAAACACATCCAGACACTACTGGATCCAACAACATTTTATTCAAAAACATTTGGGTCCTTTCAGAACCAACACTTTTTTACAGAAAAACAGCCGGATCCTGCTGGATCTATGCCTAATTTAGACAGATACACACAAATTTAAGTGTTTTCAACGCAAACACATCCAGACACTTCTGTATCCAACAACATTTTACTCAAAAACATCTGGGTCCTTTCAGAACAAACACATTTTTTTTTTACACAAAAATAATCTGATCCTACCATATCCATGTCTTATTTATGTTTAAATCTTTTTTATTAGTAACATGGGTTTTCACAATACAAAAAAATAGATCTTTTCATATGAAACAATCAATCTACAATTAACTGAGCATTAGGAAAGAGATGAGTGAGTATGAGTTGCAACATATTGTGGGTTGAGTAACTGTTCTTCCATACAGGAGTATCTTTTACCTTATACAATCACTGCTCAAGGATTCTCGAGCCTTTCCATAACAATAAGTCTCTGATCATATATTTGTCCATATCTTCCTTTCTTTTCTGGATTGTTCCAGATTGTGTTGTCCCATGTTTAACCATTTTCTTAAATAAACTATATTGAGGTATAATCAACAATTCAATATTACTAAATGTAAATTTTAACAAGTAACTGAACCTAAGCTGCATTTCTTAAGATCTCTCTAGAAATTCCAACATCAGCTTAGAAAAAAAAATAAATAAATAAAAAAAAATAAAAAATAAATAAAAAATATATAAAAAAAAAAAAAAAAAAAAAAAAAAAATAATAAAAGTAATAAATACAGAAAAGGAAAGTTAACAAAAGGGTATACTAGGTCGCCGGGTGTCCCCTCCTCTCCTCTCCTCCAGATCTTGGTATCTTCTCCCCCTATTTCTAGGCTACAGGAGATCATCTATTGAGTCTATGTCTATTCAGTGTCCAGTAAAACCAAATCTGTTCAAATTGTGTCTGTGTGTCTAGTAACTGCGCAGCAGTTTCATACATGTGGTATGTTAGAGAAATTTTATTGACTACTTCCTCCCAGGGTGGTGCTGAGGTTTTCCAATATTTTGCTATGCAGGTTCTGGTAACCGTACTAATGATTCTAATGAATGTGTTTATCTGTTTGTTAAACTGAGGTAGTGGGAAATGTAAAAGAGCTTGTAACGGTGTCAATCTAATGTGTTCATCTAGAACAGAGCTTAGTAGATCTGATGTTTTAGCCCAGATATCTCTCACCGTTCCGCACTCCCACCACATATGACAATAGGAGCCTACTTCCCCACATCCTCTATAACAAGACCTATTATGATTAGATGACATATGAGCAGTTTTAACTGGGGTCAAGTACCACCTAAACATCGTCTTGGTGGTATTTTCTCTCAAATCGGCGCTTAAGAGTCCTTTACAAGCTGAATTAAACGTATTATCCCACCATTGCTTATCTTTATTTATATCTAAATCTTTCTCCCAATTTAGAATCAAGTTAGATTTTGATGAATTATTAGTTGCTTGTATCTGTAAATATAATTTAGAAATGGCCCCCTTTGGTCTGTGTGTGGACTTAAGTAAACTCTCCAGAGGTGTGGTTATGGTGGGCTGAAGGCCTTTAATATATTCGTGGATTACAGAGTTAACTTGAAGATATTGGAACCATTGTAATTTTACTGAGTCTAATTGGGTTTGTATCTGGTTAAAAGTCTTAGGTTTACCTCCACTTAACCAGTCTGCCACTCTATAGAGGCCCTTATTGGCCCATTTATCTACTATATGTTGTGACTCTTTGGGAAGTAGGTATCTAATAGGGTGCACTAATGTCTGGTTAGATAAGAGATTCTGTCTGTTAGTCAAGGCGGACCAGATTTCGATAGTATGGTGTGTGATCTGTAAACCTGGCTTATCCTTGAGGTCCCTCTTTATATGTTTATGCCATAGAAAATCGTCTAGATAGGGAGTATCTCTTATCTCTGCTTCTAGATTAGTCCATGTGACCCCTTCCACATTGCTTCCCACTAAAGCCGTCTGTGCTAATCTTGCTGCTTTGTAGTACTCTATTATGTTGGGAGCTCCAATTCCACCTAGACTCCTATGTTTGGTTATCAGAGCAGTTGCTATGCGAGCCACTTTATTCCCTCTAATGTAAGTTATTAGGTCTCTTTGTAGTCGCTCAAGATCTTTTAGTGGGACTTTTATGGGTAAGGTTCTAAATAGGTATAGTATCCGGGGGAGAATTGACATTTTGATTGTTGCTAGTCTGCCTAACCATGAGAAAGTGTGCGTCTTCCATTTGCTTAAGTTTTTCTTTATCTCCTTGTATATGGGTTCATAATTGTATTTGTATAGCTGGTTTATCTGAGGTGTAAGGTGTATCCCTAAGTATTTAAGCGAGTGAGTGACCCATCGTACTTCAAAGTTAATGTCTATAATTTTTTTGGTGTGTTGTGGAAGTCCCAAAGGTAATGCTTCACATTTATCTAGGTTGACTTTGTACCCTGATATTTGGGAAAATTGGTCCAGTAATTTATATAAGTTGGGTAAGGATGTGAGGGGTTTCGTCAGTGTTAGAAGGATGTCATCCGCAAATAGTGTCAGCTTGTATTCCCGATCTTTGACCTTCACCCCTGTAATGTCTGGGTCTTGTCTAATTTTGGCCGCTAGGGGTTCTATGCATATTGCAAAGAGCAAAGGTGATAATGGGCATCCCTGCCTTGTGCCGTTTAGTATGGGAAAACTCTTAGATTTGTAACCTGAGATAGACACTTGGGCTGAGGGATTAGAGTAGATTGCGTTTAGGGTTGTAACGAAGGCACCCTCAAATCCCATCTGTTGTAAAACTGCAAACATATATCCCCAGTCCACTCTATCAAATGCCTTCTCCGCGTCCAACGAGAGGAGCAGAGAAGGCATTCGTTTGTCTCCCACATAGTCTATAATGTCTAACAGTCGACGTACATAGTCTGGTGCTTCTCTGTCCTTCACAAAGCCCACTTGATCAGGGTGAATCAGCTTTGGAAGTATGTGTTTTAGTCTATTGGCCAAAATCTTCGTCAATATTTTTAAGTCTTGGTTAATGAGCGATATCGGTCTGTAGTTTGCACAACATTTGTGGTTTTTACCAGGTTTAGGGATCACTATGATTTTGGCCTGTAACATGTCTGCTGGAATGATGTGTCCTTCTAAAATAAAATTACAGAGATCTGTGAGGTGGGGGATTAGGGTACCCTTGAAAGTTTTATAATATTCCCCCGCGAACCCATCTGGTCCCGCTGCCTTCCCCGTTTTAAGTTCCTTTATAACCTTCCCGACCTCTACCCTTGTTACTGGGGCATTTAGTGTGTCATTGTCTTCTTTAGTAAGTAGGTGCATGTCAGCTTCCTTAAGAAATTTCTCAGTTTGGGATTGTAAGGTGTTCGAGTGAGTTACTTTTTTACCGTCATATAAATTTCCATAAAACTCTGCAAATGCATCTGTTATATACTGTGGGTGGGATACAGTGGTGCCATTTGTCAGTAAGATAGAAGGAATAATAGACGCCCTACACCTCTCTTTTAATTTATTTGCTAGGTATCTATCGGGTTTGTTCGCATGGATATAATATTGTGTATTTAGTCTCTGTATTGCTCTAGCTGATTGATTGTTTAGGATATTGGCTAAGTTTTCTCTTTTAGCTGTGAGGGTGGAAAGAATTTCTTTTTTTTGTGTAATTTTGTGTAGCTTCTCTAGTTCTGCGATTTCTCTGTGTAAGTGTGTTAGCTGGTCTTTGTGTTGTTTGTTGCTTTTGGATTTGTCTTGAATGAGCAACCCTCGTATGTATGTTTTGTGTGCTGCCCATGGGAATATGGGATTGGCTGTGGTTTCTTTGTTGATATCCCAAAATTCGTTTAACGATTTGACGTATGTTTCTTTATGTGTAGGATTTTTTAAATATGATGGGTCATATGTCCAGGTTCTGGATCTTTGCGTATCTACGAGTCCCTCTAAATGTAAGGAAAGTATTGAATGGTCTGACCACACACAGGTCTGAATTGATGAGGTCTGGAGAAGTGGTTGTAGGATCTGACTAATATATATGTAATCCAGTCTCGTATATTGCTTGTGAGCTGCTGAGTAGAAGGTAGTGTCTAGGGTCTTACCATATAATGTATACCAAGAGTCAAATAGTGCATGTGGGGCCAGGTGTTCTAGAATAGAATTCACTATCTTGTTGTGTCTAATTTGTTTAGCAGTAAGTTTAGTTTTAGTTTCTACAGATTTTGTCATTGTGATGTTAAAGTCTCCTGCTAGGATGATTTTGTGTTGGGACCAGTTAGTAAGCAAATTGGATATATGGTTGAAGAAAGAGTGTTGATTATCATTGGGAGCATATATGTTGCATAAAATGATATTAGAGTCCCCACATTGACCTTGAACTATAAGATAACGCCCCTCTTTATCCGCTATAGTAGATTCATGTTTGAAGTCAAGACTAGTGTGGATCAGAATCGAGACCCCCCGCTTCTTGGTGTCTGTGGTTGCATGGTAATGTTGTGTGAAGTTTTTTGCCCAGTATTTTGGGATTATGTCTCTAGTAAAGTGAGTTTCTTGGAGAAATAAAATATTGGCCCCTAATCGGTGATATTGGGACATGGCTGTGCGTCTTTTGATGTTAGTGTTTAAGCCCCTCACATTGTGAGTAATGAGATGTATTTTTGGAATCATGGGATAGGTGTATTGTGGTATTTAGCTTTTGTCAATCTGGATATATAAAATTTTGATATATACGACCCTAACGAGGTAGATAGTTTCACCAAGAAGATCTTACTATAGATTTCTGACCTGAGGGAGGGGGCAATCCCGGCAACTCGACACCCCTTATTGCCTCGAAATTTCTTCCTTTTCTTTCTTTCAGAATTATAAGAAAACACCTGGTTAAAAAAACAAAAAATTAAGTAACAAAAAACATTGAACATGTGAACAAGAACATTGAATATCTCAACAAAGTTCCTGCACATACTATTCCTAAGTGCAGATATCTACATACCCTATTCATTATGACTTAAATAATTTCCTGCCTAAGGGCAAGAAAAAGAGAAGAAAACAAACATACAGCAAGAAAACAAGCTATGGCATAAATAACAGTTGTAGATAAGATATCAAATGGGTGGAAACTTGTTCCATAACCTTCTGTCTCTGCATAGTTCTTGCGAGGAAAAAAAGAGCAGGATATCACAATAAAAAGTTAGCTCATTGTTCCGATAAAGTCCCTTGCTCGTAATTTGTGAACTCTCAAACATAAATTTTCTTAACAAAACATTTGTAACTTAACATTATACTTATCTGGCCTCTGGGTAGCGTCCTTATCGGCCAGGGGAGATCAGAACTCAATCTCCCGACTCCAAATCATCATTTTCAATGACAGGGAAGTCAATTCCCTTTTCCTATAAAGATGTATTGTGGACTTCAGGGTGGTCAAGTTTTCCGCTTCTTGTCAGGAATTTTGGTCCATTGCTTCTGGCGAGGTTTTCCCCCCTGGTTAGGGAGATCAGAAGTAGCTTCTTGTTGTGGCATTGCTGGGGGATCAAGCTTCATTTTGCGGCAGATTTCCGGGATTTCTTGGAGATCTTTGATAGAAAGAGACTTGTTCTCCCAAGATATATGCAGGGCAAAAGGGAAGCCCCACCGATATGGAATTTGGTTTTTCCTTAGCAAGGAAGTAAATGGGCGAAGAGAACTTCTTCGCTGTAGAGTCCTCAGGCACAGGTCTTGGAAAAACTGAATAACGTTTCCCTGATATTTAAAGGTGGGATTCCTCCTAGCCGCTGCTAGTATTTCCTCTCTGTCTTGGAAGCGCAGCATCTTGATGATGACATCCCTAGGGGGGTCTTCTCCTTTTGGTTTGGATCTGAGTGCCCTGTGGGCTCTTTCCATTTGAAATTTGTCTTCTCCTTCCGAGCCAGTAATGGTTAGGAAAAGATTGAGCAGATAAGAATTTAACTCTTTAGGACCTATCGACTCAGGAACTCCTTTTAGGCGTATATTGGATCTTCTGCTACGATTTTCTAGGTCTTCTAGTTTATCGTATATGTCGTCAATTTCTGATTGCTGAGAAGTGACTTTGTTCGTTACTGCGTTCAGATCTTCTGTCATTGAATCCCCATTTTCTTCCAAGGTGTTTACTCGAGAGCCCAGATCTACTATCTCCTGCTTCAGTTCCGTTATGCTGTTAGTCACTGAATTTTGCATACTCTCCATCCTTTCCAGTACTCTTTCAAAGTTTGTATTGATGTCTTGCTTGGAGACAAGGTGATCTAGATCTGCCCTGGTTATAGGCCTCATGTCTTCTAATTTATCTTTAGGGCCCCCATCTCCTTCTCTCTCCTCATCAGACTGCTGTGTCTGTATATCAGTCTGCTTGTCTCCTTTCAACGGTTTGAAAAAAAGATTAGTCGAGGATTGTTTAGTCAGAGACTGTGTCTTGTTATTTTTCTTTGTGGTCATTTTGATCACTTGCCCCCCTGTAAAGTGTGGTGCTTGCTATAAGAACGGCAAGCCGTTAGGCCGCTGGCGGTAGAAGAGCTTAAAGTTGTATTTTCAACAGGAATATGAATAGTGCGTCTACTGGTGCTGCGTTGTATATATTGAGATTTGTTTTACCAGTGTTACACTACAGTATCTGCAGTCCCAAGTTAAGTAGCTTCCCTTATCATAGGGGTTTGTTAGGAACCTTCCGGACCAATTATATAAAATATGAAATCTGAGACCTGGGATATAGGGCCCTGGGAAGTCACTGCTATATGTCTGAAATCATGTTGTCAGCATGGTATCTCTTATGATCAACAAATTAGTGCAGTCGTTGCCATCTGGAAATACACTCTCCTGTCAAAACCTTTATATATACATCTTCATTTCCATTAAAGCCTATAGTGTCAATCTCTTGCTTGGGCTCAGTTTTCCGCTGAGTCCCTAAAGCATGTTTATCATGTGATGGCTGGGGAGGGACAGGCTTTGGGGCCTGTTGGTTTATAGTTATGATGAACAGAAGAAAGATTCTTTGTGTCCTCTAGGTTTTATAACTGAGCCTTCTGCCAGACAGAATATCCCGGAGAGCAGCCTCTCCCCATAGAGGTATGTCCCCTGATTTGTCTCTGGGCTTACTCCTTAGGTGATCCCCACTTGCTTATATAGTGATCGATTATGATCCTCAGCTTGTGTGGTGTATGTGTGCAAGCTTACCCTGCATAACCGTAGCTTCAGAGTCCCGGAATAGTGGAGGCTTCTCTCTCCTGCATTATCACCTTAATGCTACTTCTTCTGCCCTCTCCCTTAGATACAGATCGCCGATGCGGTTAATGCGGCTCCCTCTCCAATCTCCTCATTTACTTAGTGCCTCCAGTGCGCTGTGAGAGTGGTGCTGAGAATCCTGCCGCGTGGGCTATAAAGATGGCGGCCGTGCCGCTACTGCGCTCACCTCTGTCTTGAGAATCTCTGACTCTGCTCTGTTTTAGGTTTTAGACCAGCCATATGAGCAGCAACTATGGCTCCACAACACAAGCTCCTATTGTGTTTGTTTTCCTGCTTTTTTCATCAGCTTTTAAGTCAAAATATTTAGTGCTCTGCACGGAGCTTCTCCTTTAGGCGTCCATTCCTCAGCTCCTCCAGGCTCCGCCCCCTCATCCATGTCTTATTTAGACAGGTATACACAAATTTATTTTTTGTCCACACAAACACATCCATCTATGTCCTTTCAGAACCAACAGTTTTTTACAGCAAAACTGTAGGTTCTAAAAGGACCCAAATGTTTTTGAGTAAAAATTTGTGTGTATTTGTCTAAATTAGGCATTGATCCGGTAGGATCCTGCTGTTTTTCTGTAAAAAAGTGTTGGTTCTGAAAGGACCCAAATGTTTTTGTGTAAAATATTGATATATCCAGAAGTGTCTAAATGTGTTTGTGTGGTTCTAAAAGGACCCAAATGTTTTTGAGTAAAAATTTGTGTGTATTTGTCTAAATTAGGCATGGATCCGGCAGGAACCGGCTGTTTTTCTGTAAAAAGGTCTTGGTTCTGAAAGGACCCAAATGTTTTTGATTAAAATGTTGTTTGATACAGAAGTGTATGGATGTGTTTGTGTGGAAAAAAAATTAATTTGTGTGTATCTGTCTAAATTAGGCATGGATCCAGTAGGATCCGGCTGTTTTTCTGAAAAAAAAGTGTTGGTTCTGAAAGGACCCAAATGTTTTTGAGTAAAATGTTGTTGGATACAGAAGTGTCTGGATGTGTTTGTATGGAAAACACTAAAATTTGTGTGTATCTGTCGAAATTAGGCATGGATCCGGCAGGATCTGGCAGTTTTTCTGTAAAAAATTGTTGGTTCTGAAAGGACCTAAATGTTTTTGAGTAAAATGTTGTTGGATACAGAAGTGTCTGGATGTGTTTGTATGGAAAACAATTAAATTTGTGTGTGTCTGTCTAAATTACGCATGGATCCCAGCTGTTTTTCTGTAAAAAAAAAAGTGTTGGTTCTGAAAGGACCCAAATGTTTTTGTGTAAAATATTGATAGATCCAAAAGTGTCTGGATGTGTGTGGAAAACACTTACATTTGTGTGTATCTGTCGAAATTAGGCATGGATCTGGCAGGAACCGGCTGTTTTTTTGTAAAAAATTGTTGGTTGTGAAAGGACCCAGATGTTTTTGAGTAAAATTTTGTTGGATCCAGTAGTGTCTGGATGTTTTTTTGTGGAAAACACTTAAATGTGTGTGTATCTGTCTACATTAGGCATGGATCCGGCAGGATCAGGCTTTTACCCACACCCTGTCATTACTGCAAAAATATAATACACACAAAGTGTACAGTTTACACTAAAACAATAATGTGTTGTTACTGCATAAATATAATACACACAAAGTGTACAGTTTACACTAAAACAATGTCTTTAGCGCATAAATATAATACACACAAAGTGTACTGTTTACACTAAAACAATAATGTGTCATTACTGCATAAATATAATACACACAAAGTATACAATTTACACTAAAACAATAATGTGTCTTTAGTGCATAAATATAATACACACAAAGTGTACAGTTTACACTAAAACAATAATGTGTCATTACTGCATAAATATAATACACACAAAGTGTAGTTCACACTAAAACAATAATGTGTTGTTACTGCATAAATATAATACACACAAAGTGTACAGTTTACACTAAAACAATAGTGTGTCATTAGTGCATAAATATAATACACACAAAGTGTACAGTTTACACTAAAACAATAATGTGTCATTACTGCATAAATATAATACACACAAAGTGTAGTTCACACTAAAACAATAATGTTTTATTAGTGCATAAATAAAATACACACAAAGTGTACAGTTTACACTAAAACAATAATGTGTCATTACTGCATAAATATAATACACACAAAGTGTAGTTCACACTAAAACAATAATGTTTTATTAGTGCATAAATAAAATACACACAAAGTGTACAGTTTACACTAAAACAATAATGTGTCATTAGTGCATAAATATAATACACACAAAGTGTACAGTTTACACTAAAACAATAATGTGTCATTACTGCATAAATATAATACACACAAAGTATACAATTTACACTAAAACAATAATGTGTCATTAGTGCATAAATATAATACACACAGTGTACAGTTTACACTAAAACAATAATGTGTCATTAGTGCATAAATATAATACACACAAAGTGTACAGTTTACACTAAAACAATAATGTGTCATTACTGCATAAATATAATACACACAAAGTGTAGTTCACACTAAAACAATAATGTTTTATTAGTGCATAAATAAAATACACACAAAGTGTACAGTTTACACTAAAACAATAATGTGTTGTTACTGCATAAATATAATACACACAAAGTGTAGTTCACACTAAAACAATAATGTTTTATTAGTGCATAAATAAAATACACACAAAGTGTACAGTTTACACTAAAACAATAATGTGTTGTTACTGCATAAATATAATACACACAAAGTGTAGTTCACACTAAAACAATAATGTTTTATTAGTGCATAAATAAAATACACACAAAGTGTACAGTTTACACTAAAACAATAATGTGTCATTACTGCATAAATATAATACACACAAAGTGTACAGTTTACACTAAAACAATAATGTGTCATTACTGCATAAATATAATACACACAAAGTGTAGTTCACACTAAAACAATAATGTTTTATTAGTGCATAAATATAATACACACAAAGTATACAATTTACACTAAAACAATAATGTGTCATTAGTGCATAAATATAATACACACAAAGTGTACAGTTTACACTAAAACAATAATGTGTCATTAGTGCATAAATATAATACACACAAAGTATACAATTTACACTAAAACAATAATGTGTCATTAGTGCATAAATATAATACACACAAAGTATACAATTTACACTAAAACAATAATGTGTCATTAGTGCATAAATATAATACACACAAAGTGTATAGTTTACACTAAAACAATAATGTGTCATTAGTGCATAAATATAATACACACAAAGTGTACAGTTTACACTAAAACAATAATGTGTCATTAGTGCATAAATATAATACACACAAAGTATACAATTTACACTAAAACAATAATGTGTCATTAGTGCATAAATATAATACACACAAAGTATACAATTTACACTAAAACAATAATGTGTCATTAGTGCATAAATATAATACACACAAAGTGTACAGTTTACACTACAACAATAATGTTTTATTAGTGCATAAATATAATACCTGCAAGCAGCTTCTTTCTGATGTTTTTTTTGTGTGTAAAATGCAGTTTATTTTTGAGCAGATCTATTCTTTATTCCGGGACCTATAATGACTGGAGCACACACAAGGCTAACACATGATTCTGCTAGTAGCTTAGATTGATTCCTATAAGGAAAAGGCATTTTCTTTAATTATTAATTAAAATCACATTTAAAAACCAACTGACACGCCTCTTTCTGTTAGTTGATGGGCGTGTGCAAGTTAGCCTGTGTAAGGTGTACAGAGAGCACATAGTGAATTGGCAAAAAGGAGAAGCTGTTTTGCAATGGGTTTAGTTTTCCTCATTCATTTATCAAAGAGAATTGTTTTGTTAATTCATTTCATTGTGCATTTGAGTTCCCTCCTTGCATAAAACTGGAATTTTAAATACAAATTTATTAAGATAACATTCTTGGGGGCCATACAGAACATTTTTCTATATTATTATGATACTGTAGTTTCCTTATCTGGGAGTTAATATTTAGGACAAATGTAATATTTGCTGTTAAAGAGACATTACAGTGATTCTATTTTAAAAATGTAACTATGTCAACATTTAAAACCCAAATATATGACTTGAAAAAGATGCTGTTTACCTATATTTGTAGGTGACAGCAATTTAAAGGGACAAACAATAAAAAAAATGTTTATCATGCATATGAAAGAGCACTGATGAAAGATTTGCAGTTATGTTTATGTAAAGCTGTTTATCTTGCTTTTGAAGCTAACAGGAAATATATGGCTTGCTGACAAGCCTCACATGCAAAACTGTAGTAAACTCTAGTAGATTTTAACATGCATTTTTTAGATGTAGTGCAACAAAGAAAAATATTTTTTAAAGGGCTATAATAGACAAAATATTAATGTAATTTTAAGACTATGAACTCTACACTACCCTGAAAAAGTGGTTAAACACACTGCTGGGCCTGAGCTAAAACCACTGCTGATCCAATCAGCAGTGCAAGTCGCATGACTCAAATGTGAAACTAGCACTGCTGATTGTATCAGCAGCTGCGCTCGCTCAGGAACAACAGTGCTCTGATAGTCTCTTTGCAGGAGTTAAACACACATTAGTGCAGGGTCAATAGTCTTAAAATGACATGAATTAGTGCATTTAATTTTTTTTAACTATTATCGCCCTTTTGTGTTTCTTTAACATGTTGCTGTGTGTGCCCACAATGTGCTGCATATTATGTTGGCTTTCAGATATAATGATTATGTCTCTTTAAAGCATTTGTTGCTCTTAGAGAATATTGTGCAGCCCAGGTGTGTTAAAAAGATAGTCTGGGT
Source organism: Bombina bombina (assembly GCF_027579735.1). Taxonomy (NCBI): domain Eukaryota; kingdom Metazoa; phylum Chordata; class Amphibia; order Anura; family Bombinatoridae; genus Bombina; species Bombina bombina. The sequence continues at coordinate 794,085,789 of NC_069501.1, read as the reverse complement.
CTACCAGTATATCTGTAAGACAATATTGTCAGGCTGACTCGTGGGATTTCTAGGGAGGTGCATTTGTCAGTTTCGTTGGATTCGGATTTGTACAGATCTCAGTGAGTTGCACTTTCACAAGAAGAAATCCGTCTGAAAATAGCTGATTACCATTGGCGGTGGCTATATTCAGAATTCGTTTGGGAACAAAACTGATGAATGCACATAGGGTTGCCACCTCGGTCATGTGTTCCTGGACACTTATGAGTTACACATGCTGCAGGGTGTGCAGGGAGGAACATGCATTACGCACCTGGACAGCACATAAATAGTGACCCTGCACAATACATGTTCCTCCCTGCACACCCTGCAGCATGTGTAACTCATAAGTGTCTGGGAAAACATGGCCGAGGTGGCAACACTAAATGCACATCCCTAGTGATTTCTATTTTCTGTACAGCTAGTTGTAATAATGTGGCTTGATTGTTTTTATTGCACAAGTTTTTATATATCAGTGACTAGTTACTAGTTTAAGTAGGTATTTTGAAGGAGTAAATTAAGAGTAAACTGAAAACCTTTTGTTACGCAAGTAGGTCACACTGACAGTAAACTATAGATTCGCCTAAAGGGATAGAAAGTTCAAAATGAATATGTGCATGTGTGCATTATTGTTTTTAAATACTGTGGTACATTTTTCTAATATACTTCCATTAGCAATAATGCTTCTATTAAAAGTTATTACTGTGTTTTTAGAGGCATAAGTGCATTTGCTGTGTCCCCAGCATTCATTCAAACACCACATCCTCTCATGTTAGCAGTGTATGACACAACTTAAAGTAAAAGTCAACCATAACGTTTTGGAAACTCTAGGGTTGACTGTTGAAACAAATAAAGGGCACTTTCATTCATGAAGTATAAGATACTTCATGCAGAAAGTGCCTTTATTCGTTTCAATCGATCGCCGTTCTTAGCTGCTACGGCAGCCCATGGGCAAAACATATTTTGCTAAGAGGTGACATTTTCACCTCTTAGCCAATAGCCGTGCGGTACATCCGGCTTGGCGCCCATGGGAGACGAAACCATTTTTTTTTTTGTTTGAATAATTTTTATTGAGGTTGAAAAAACAGACCACCAAAAACAAATACTATTGCAGATATCACAAAAAAGGACAAAAAGATACATTGGTCAAAAGAGTCATATCAATAAATCAAACAAGTTACATCACAGAACAAAGAAAAGAAAGAAGACCTCACATTTTTCGTTTTTTGTAACCTAAATACAACCTAAAGTAGAAAGCACAAATATATAGATAAATGTACAATCTATACTAAAAATCAAACATTGTAGTAAGGGGAGGAGGGACAATATATATACCATATGAGCCCAAAATATTATAATAGAAAAGGAAATGAAATAGGGGAGGGTAAATTCAAAACGCGGTATATATCAAGGCAGACCACGCTATAAAACCCTAAACACCATCCCCAGGTGTCAGAGTCTCATATGGGGAAAGAGTGAGGGGAAGGAGGAGGGAAAGGGATGAAGAAGGGAAAGAGAGGGAGGGAGGGAAAGGGGAAGGAAAGGAGAGGGGTGGAGGGCGGAGCCATAGACAGGAGAGTAGAGAGCCCTGTGGGGTAGGGGCAACAAGATAATTAAGGGCGTTACATAACCATTACTAAGCAGCTAGCTGGTGTCTAGCTAAAACTCTGAATTTCAAATTGACTAACAGTACATATCTCATAAAAAGCTCAATATAGTAAGATAAGATATAAACTACGCTGGTATAATATATAACACAACAATAATAAAAGGTATCCAAAAGTCACTGTCAACGACACGGGTGTCCCACATCCCACACTCGCACAACAAACAACACGCAAGGAACCATAGCATACAGAAAAATGCAGTCGCCGGCCCATCAGCCACCGCTGGCAATATATACAGCTGGCAACGTATCCCATTGCCACCATAAGTCAAAGGCTAGGGATGCACAGTGCAATAATGACAAACATCCAAAAAGTAAGAATCAAAGGATGAAAAACACAATACTCCCATAACAATAATATACCCAACTCCAAAGCAGAAAAAAAACAACCACAAAAAAAACTATGGACTATATTGGTGTGGCATAAATAAAAATATATCCATGTTGGCGGTGATAAGCCATACCAGCCGGGTGTGGGCCCTCCACCCGGCAACAGGTGCACCACATAAATAAGCAGAAAGTCCATATTGAAAAAAAAAAAAGGTTCTGCTAGTTTAACATTCGTCTAGACGAGTAAATTAAGCGACCTATATCTATTCAGAGTACGTAAACATATATCTAATAACTATGTCTTGACAGAGAACAAAAAAATAAATAAAAAAAAACATTGGCATATTAAAATAACATTTTCATCCATGAACACAGTCATATGCAAAGCTGAAGCAATCTGTTAGTAGGGATATGATACTAGGGCCAAATTAATTGTTATGCATTATTACCCATAAATGAATTGAATACAGAAATAAAAATATTGAACACATGATGATAAGCCATTACTAGCGTAGGGAATATAAGAGTAATAGCCAAAGAGCATTAATAGCCAAGACCTTAAGGAGCAGGACAATTAGGGATAGGACCAGCCTACGCATCCAAAACCTCTGATCTAAATATATCTCCAAAATATTATGATTACAGCTGGTCTGGCCAGACTTAGGGTGTACTGCAAATATTTATATGTTCCATTTTATGTTATATGGTGGAATTACAATGCCCAAATAAAAACTAAAAATACAATGAAATAAGTAAAAATTAAGTATACAAACAATGTTGCCCAACTAGGACTTGAGAGTGCAGTAAATAGTAATCATGAACCCCAATACCAAACACACAAATTTTAACCCCAAATCAGCTGGCAAGTGTAATGCTATAAAAAATCAAGTGCATAATTATACAAACTTTGTATGTATGAGGGCGAATTGTCAAAGCAGGGGGCGCACATGAACAACCAACCATCATAGAATATACGTTAAAATGAGCAAAATAAACTTACAATCTTCAAACAGTTGTAGTATATAATAGATATAAAAGAGAAGCATTACAATCTTAATTCGCTACCAAAAGCAAAACACATGAATATATAATATAAGTACATAAGATTTGAACTAGAAACTGTTAGCTATATTCAGAGACAAACTTCCCTATCAGGAGTTGAGATTTTAACTGGAACACTGTAGTAAACAAAAGTCTTCCTTTAAATAGTAGAAAGAGTCCACTGCATAAGGAAATATTAAGACTTCAGCTCCAGTCTACAAGTAAAAAAAAAAAAACAGTTTATCCAACTCCAATTTTCTCTTTATATATATATATGGAGGTCAGTGAACAGGTTTACACAAAGCTGGAGCCTTGCTTGATCTGCAGGACCATTCAGAGCCGAAACGCTGCATCCACAACACATTGCCTCTACAGTCTTTAAACAAGCCTCTGCCACACCAAAACCACCATCACCATCACAAAGCAGAAAGAGAGCTTTCCGGACAGAGCCGTCATCTGTACCAGCTGCACACATCGTGGTTGAAGGTAAAACCGGCGGCAGGACTAGATCCCCCAAACAACATGACCGAACAGTAGCCGATCGGGAAACATGATCCGCAACAGTGCACCTTCTAATTGCAGCATCCCAATCCCGCTGGTCTCTGTACTGATAAGCATGGACGTCCCCTTGCTTTGGGGAAACAAGGGGACTGCAAGAGATCTCCGAAGCCCGCTCAACATCACAGCGGTTCTGGTGAGCAGCAGGATCAATTGAGATCAGGGCAAAGGTGGCATCTCGATCAGCAGGCTGTGAAGGTTTAACTGCCTCCGCCTCCATGTTCAAGCAGCACTTAAGTAAGGTCAACTCTAGACTAGCAAAATGAGCCCGCAGAAGCTGCGCCACAGCCAGGATCCAATTATCCAAGGCCTCCATCGTGTTTTCGCCTCCGGAGCTCTCACAAAACCGAAGTGTTGCCCTCCAAGGGCTCACAATGTCCCCAACACTTTAGATTGTTAAAAGGGCCCCTTTTGGTAGTACAAAAGTTATTGTAGACGCCAAAAATAAATAATTATAACATTACAGAGCCAGGAGCTCATGGCACACGCGTCCATATTCTTTCGTAGTTTGCTCCGCCTCCCAGCAAAACCATTTTTTACCTGTGGGCTGCTGTAGCAGCTAAGAACGGTGATCGGTTGAAACAAATAAAGGAGCTTTCTACATGAAGTATCTTATGCTCCATGAATGAAAGTCCCCTTTATTTGTTTCAATAGTCAATCCTAGCGTTTGTACAATGCTAGGATTAACTTTCACTTTAAAGGGACTTTAAACACTAAACATATGCTAGATAGAATGATGCATTAAAAAAAGATTAGCCTGAGAATAACATGTAGATGATTTTTTAAAGTTTTATTAGCTGTTTAAATATTGACAAAATAAGTTTTAGTGTCTATAAAACAATGGGAGCTGCCATGTTGTAACAAAGGTTACCTTCTCTGCTGTGGCAAATTAGGGACAGTTATAAATAGGTCACTAGCGTGTACAGCCAATGACTGTGTGGGATATAACAGTGTTCTGCACTTCCACTTCTAACAGAAACTGAAAAGCTCACAATTTCAGAATGGAATTACAGAAAAAAGGGGACAAGATAAATAATGAAAGTATATTGCAGAGTCTTTTTATATATACAACAATTATATCATTGTATATTACCATTTTAAAGTGTTTAATGTCCATCTTAAGTCTCCACTGACACAAATCACACTGGGCAGGCATACTGTTTGAATCCTGATCGCCTGGTCATATTCCGGGGAGTAACTACAAGGGTTAACCGGAGACCGCCCCACACATCTGAAAATCAGTAGTGGTGTTGAAACATGGGGAACTGTCTGCCCCTTCAATATAAGGCTCATGGTATAAGGAACCTGTTTAGATTTGCCTTTTGAAATATGGTGGCAGGATTTCCAAGATGGCTACCACAGTGTTGCTGTACAGGAAACCTGTAACCATATTTGTAAAGGAACAGGAAGTGCATATTCTCTGCACAATCTAACCAAGGTGGAAGAATAACTAACTAAAAAAAAAGAGATGCTGTTCTTCCTGCTCTTAGGAACTGTTGGCTGAGCTTTTGCTGAATGCAAAAAGCCAGAAAGGGCTTTGCCCATGTGACCAGAGAGGTTTAGTTATGCCCCTAGTCACATGTAGCATATGTGCATATGCCACTGAAACAGTAATAACTTGTACTATAAGTATTTTTTCTAATAGAAATATTTTGCAAAATTGCTTCTATTTAAAACTGAAATGCATTAAAAAAAATGTTTGCTAAAACTAACTCACTCAAGCCACAGTTTAGAACTAAGCCTCTAGAAAATGTAGCTTTACTTATAGGTATTGACTGGGTATTAACGTTGCCACTATAACACTGTGCTATGGTCAGCATACAATACAGAGTAGTTGCAAACTACGTTTGAGATTTACAATATGTATCTCATAGTTGGTCTTTACCAATTGAATCCTTGGTAAAACACTGCAAGATAACTACTTTGTAACCACAGTTTAAGCAAAGATATATAAAAAGAATGAATCATTTTCACGTTTTGAAACTGCTCTATTTGAAAGTATGGGTAAGTGGTCTTATGGGGGTGTGGTGTGTTTAATAGGAAATGCAAGATTCCAGCCTGCAGTTAATATTTAATTATATAAATAAATATAGCTTCTAGGGAAAATTAAAGGGACACTGAACCCAATTTTTTTCTTTCGTGATTCAGATAGAGCATGCAAATTTAAGCAACGTTCTAATTTACTCCTATTCATTTTTATTCGTTCTCCTGCAATCTTTATTTGAAAAAGAAGGCATCTAAGGTAAGGAGCCAGCCATTTTTTGGTTTAGCACATGGACAGCACTTGTGTTATTGGTGGGTGAATTTATCCACCAATAAGCAAGAACAACCCAGGTTGTTCACCAAAAATGGTCCGGCATCTAAACTTGCATTCTTGCTTTTCAAATAAAGATACCAAGAGAATGAAGAAAATTTTATAATAGTAAATTAGAAAGTTGCTTAAAATTGCATGTTCTATCTGAATCACAAAAGAAAAAAAATTGGGTTCAGTGTCCCTTTAGAAAAAAACTGTACAAAAACAAGCAATACAATTATGTTTGTTATATTTAGTAACAGTAAGTATGATACTACCCATATAATAGTGTGTTACAAATAACAATCATATTGTCCAATCACCCATTCTAATTACAAGGTTAGCTAGTCACAAATAGATGAACCCATGCAATAAAATACAAAATAATTTTGATGTCCATAATTATTGCAATTTTGTAAATGTACTTTCCAAATGCTTAAAGGGACACTGAACTCAATTTTTTTTCGTGATTCAGATAGCGCAGCAATTTTAAGCAACTTTCTAATTTACTCCTATTATCAAATTTTCTTCATTCTCTTGGTATCTTTATTTGAAATGCAAGAATGTAAGTTTAGATGCCAGCCCATTTTGGTGAATAACCTGGGTTATTCTTGCTGATTGGTGGATACATTCATCCACCAATAAAAAGGTGCTGTCAAGAGTTCTGAACCAAAAAATAAGTTTAGATGCCTTCTTTTTCAAATAAAGATAGCAAGTGAACGAAGAAAAATTGATAATAGGAGTAAATTACAAAGTTGCTTAAAATTGCATGCTCTATCTGAATCACAAAAGAAAAAATTTGGGTTCAGTGTCCCTTTAATATTTTTCCTCTAATAACTGGGGTTTTCCCTTTAGGTAATTATTATGGAATATTTCCTTATATACTATACATATCTGTTTTATTGCATTTCCTGATAGATTTTGATTGGCAGTTTTACACTTTCCTGCAGTATAAATGTACACTTATTACACTTATTATACAAACGTATAGGATGATTCTTGTTACTTTCTCTATGTAATGCAGGACTCACATGTTTAAAAAAAGACGAATTTCTTCTGCCAATAAGATACTTAGATAATCTCACTAGTAATTGTATCTATGTGGAACATGGTGTCACTCGCTTCCCCAATCAAATTCTGAAAATGCATTGTCTTTTTTATCAGATTTGTCCCCTAAGCTGATAATTTACTCTAATTAATTGTAATTATTATCATTTATTTGTGACACACTGTTATCTTATGTTTTGCTAGTACTATAAATAAAAAAAGTACTCATGAACATAAAAAAGGCAGAGACCTAGATTACAAGTGGAATGCAAAAAGATCAGTCCTATTGTGCGCTAACACCACTCAATTTAAAACAATAGTGGTTTTATTTTTGAGCTCATATATTACTTTGAGTCCAAAGTAGTATATTAGTGCTTAAAGGGACAGTCAACACCAGAATTTTTGTTGTTTTAAAAGATAGATAATCCCTTTATTACCCATTCTCCAGTTTTGCATAACCAACACTGTTATATAAATATACTTTTTACCTCTGTGATTAACTTGTATCTAAGCATCTTCTGACAGCCCCCTGATCACATGACAATTTATTTATTATCTATTGACTTTCATTTCAGCCAATTAGTGCAGTGTCTGCCACAATCCACGCGCATGATCACGTTATTATTATTAGTTATAAAATATTTTACTAGGAAGGATACATTGAGATTTCTCTCGTTTTCAAGTATGTCCTGGGTCCACAAAACATTGCATTGATACAATAGGGTACAATAAAATACAGAAACAATATTAATACACAATATATGCAAAATTTAACATAGAACAGGTAGGAAATATATAATCAACCATAACAGGTGTATTCTGTTTTGAGATATGCAGAGAGAGATCTCTTAAAGGATTTTAGGCTTGGGGAAGGTTTTAAAGTGTGCGGGCGGTCGTTCCATAATAGTGGTGCTCTATAGGAAAAGGAGGATCGAGCTGCTTTCTTTTTGTATGGAGGCAAACTAAATAATGTGCTAGTACTGGATCAGAGGTTATGGGAGGTGGGAACAGCCGGGGAGAGCATTCTGCTCAGGTAGGGTGGGAGCTTCCCAGAAAAGCTCTTAAACACAAGCCAGGAAAGATGGAGGGTGCGTCTGGATTCCAGCAACAGCCAGTTTAGTTCTTTTAGCATGTCACAATGGTGGGTCCTGTAGTTACATTGTAGCACAAAGCAGCAGAACAAGTTAAACAGTGTACAGTATTAAGTTTATTAAGGTGAGTTTGTGGTGCAGGTGCATATACTATATCCCCATAATCCATGATTGGCATTTGCTGTACAATCTTTTCCTTTACTGTAGGGCTGAGGCAGGATTTGTTTCTGTATTTGTTTCTGTAAACGGCACCTAGTTTTGGATAGAGTTTACATGCAATTATTTCTATGTGGAGGCCAAAAGATAGATTGGGGTCTAACAACATACCCAAGTATTTGAAAGAGTAGACTGCGGTCAGTGTGCCATTTGATTTTGTTTTAATGCGTAGATGGGACTTTTGTAGTTTGTGTAATTTAGGTCCCGTTCCAAAGATAATTGTGACAGTTTTGTCAGTGTTTAGGAAGAGTTTTTTTTTTTTGAGATCCACTTTTCTACCTCTGTGAACTGGTCTTGGAGCACTGAAGCTGTGGCAGATCGGATTTGCTTGCATAGATTACTGTGTCGTCTGCATACATGTGTACAGTTGAGGATTTGCAGACATTTGGCAGATCATTTATGAATAATGTGAATAGTAGGGGGCCGAGAATGGAACCTTGGCGAACACCACATGTGACTGGGAGAGGGAGGGAGTCGCTGTCAGAAATGGAGACATACTGTGATTGATCAGATACATATGATCGAAGCCAGATTAGCGGACGATCACCAATACCTGAGTTTTTTAGTTTGAGCAGTAGTATGTCGTGGTCTACTGTGTCAAAGGCCTTTGCAAAATCAAGGAAAATTGCTCCAGTTAGGTCTCCTTATTCCATGCCAGTTTGGATGTCATTGCAAAGTTTTAGGAGGGCAGATGTAGTGGAGTGATTTGGGCGAAAACCTGATTGAACAGGGGTCAGATAGATTGTTGGTAATACTCAAATAGTTGCGTATGGACGCATTTTTCTAAGATTTTTGACAATACTGGGAGCAATGATATTGGGCGATAGTTAGTAACCAAGGTTAACTCACCACTTTTATGGATAGGCACTATTCTTGTAGTCTTCCAAAGTTTGGGTATGTAACCAGACACCAAGGATTCGTTAAGTAGGGTTGTGACAGGTTTAGCAATTGCCGGCGCACTGAGCTTTAACAGCATTGCTGGGATTTGATCAGATCTAGACTGGTTTTTCATTTTTAGATTATAAAGGTGTTTCTTAATGACATTGATGGGTACAGGTCTAAAATTGAACTTCTCTATATTGGGTCTTTGCAGATTTAGTGGGGCCAGATCCACATTTGTAGTTTCAGGATGTGTGTTATTTATTAGTTTGTTAATCAGGGTGGTGGAGCATCTGACAAAATAATTGTTAAAGGCATTTGCTACTTCTAAGGGAAGTTGCAGAATTTGGTTGTCCACTTTGACAATGGAGGTTTGGGAGTGTATTGGGGGAGTGTATAAGTTATTTATGACTTTCCAAAACTTTCTAGGGTTTGATATGTTATTGTTCAGATTTTCACAGAAATATTGGGCCTTGGCCAATTTTGTTTGTTTAGTGCATATATTTCACCATTGTCTATATACACAGTGATCGTTCATAGGGCCAGTATGCTTGTACTTTGACCATAAAGAATCCCGAAACTGGTACATTTGAATGAGATCAGCTGTGATCCAATTCATATGTGCTCCTTTTACTCTCACCTTACGCAGCGGGGCATGCAAATTCCAAACTTGTAGGAGTTCGGACTGAAATAATTCAACTGCAGAGTCTAAATCTGGAATTAGGTTTAATCTGTGCCAGGGGAGGTTCTTGATATCATTTAGCAATGATTGAAGATTAAATTTTTTGAAGGACCTGGTGACTTTAACCTTGGGAGAGGATTTAGTAGCCTTACACTAAGCAGTACACTAAGCAGTGGTTACTGAAACTGTTAGGGAGAACACCTGCCTCCTGGATTCGGTCAGGAGAAGTGGAGAGGATCCAATCGAGCAGGGTGTGGTTATGGCTTCTAATGTTTATGCGAGTTTGGGAGGAGATCAATTTTTGGTAGTAAGCTGCGGATATTACAGTGCACAAAGGAGAAGCCTTTTTTAGCTGGAAAGCTAGGAATGGAATTTGTTGGTGGACCAGGGTTAGACTCTAAATCATTTGCAAGAGCAAGTAACATAAGGAATAGGAATTTGGACATCATTTTTGTTTGGCCATAAAGTGAATGGGATACTTTATAATTTTGTGAGGTGGGGTAGGGGGACTGTTTTTTATAACTCTCCACTAGCACTCATCATGTTATCTATATGGTTTACATGAACTAGCTCTCTCCTGTTTTGAAAAGCAAATAAAAAAGCATGTGATAAGAGGCGGCCTTCAAGGGCTTAAAAACTATCATATGAGCCTTTCTAGGTTTAACTTTCAACTAAGAATACCAAGAGAACAAAGCAAAATTGGTGATAAAAGTAAATTGGGAAGTTGTTTAAAAGTATGTGCCCTATCTAAATCATGAAAGTTTTTTTAAAATTGACTGTCCCTTTAAGTGTTGTCATGCCTTAAAAGTAGTAAACAATGCATAAAAGCATCACCCGAACGACTATGGTTGTTCTCTATTTAAATCAGGCAACAATAAACACACACTCTCACTCTCGCTTACACAAAGTCTCTTACTCAGGGCTGATAATCTACAGCGCTTTGTGCTGATGAGATTCTAAAAGAATGCTCGCAAACTTTTTAAAGCTTTTTTTTTTACCATGAATTACCATTTTTCTTTACCATGAAAACGGGGTGTCTACCTAAGGGGTGTATACTGCATTTTCGTATGGGAAGGAGATGCATAAACTACAAAAGTGCACAATGAAAAATTATACATAACAAATCATTTAAATATTCACACAAAAATACGCAGAAAAAAATGTATTGTTAAGATACATCAAGAATCGCCACAAAATTGTTAACCAAAAAAAAAAAACATAAAATTTATTAAATTACACAGAAATAAATTGTACTGGATGTGCAAAAAACACAGAGAAATTCATACTTAAGTACCATAAGTACAAAATATAAAGCGTAATTGTTTTTTTTATCGTAAAATGGGTTGAACATGGGCGTATTGGAAATTGTCTCTTAAATCCAAGCGTAATAATCTAAACATTTCTGCTCTACAGATCTCACTGATTTTCCTTGCAAAAAAAATCAGTGCGGTGCGCTTTTATCAAAATACCTATGCATATGAAAATAACAGAGAGTTCACTGAAAACAGCATCATTTGATTTGTACTAATATTAAAGTTTAACCATACGCTGGGTTCTCCTTGGGTACTTCATCCTCCAATACAATCGTATAGCAGAGAGCTCTCATTAGTTCTATGGGAGACAATTCACCACTCACAGGGACATACCATTTTCTTTGATAATTACACCAAGACTGTCCAAGGCTAAACATGTTTTTTCACATTTTTGTTGGCAAGCTTTTGATCTTTGGGCCCCTTTCTCTCTTACACACATTGTCACTCTAACACACACATAAACACCCTCTCACGGTAATAGTCTCTTGCACAATATCTCACTCTAATACTCTCTCACAAACAATCTCACTTTATCACTGTCCTACACAAACTCTCACTCTAACACTTTCTCACTCACACTCAGTCTAGCACTCACTCTAAAAGTCTTTAACACATTATCTCCCTTTAACCCTCTCGCACACACACTCTCACTATAACACTCTCACTCTACACACTCACGCACTCTCACTTTAATACACTTTTTTTTTTACCCAACTGAGGGCCAGATGCTAAAAGTAAGCGCGTAAAAAGCCGAACTTAGAATACAGGTGGCCCTCGTTTTACAACGGTTCAATTTACACCGTTTCAGAATAACAACCTTTTTTTCCAGTCATGTGACTGCTATTGAAAAGCATTGAGAAGCAGTGCATTTATTAAAATAGCCAGTAGGTGGAGCTGTCCGCTTGTGTTGCAGCAAAGCCAAGCAAGCCGACATAATCAGTTTAACCAGACCTGAGCTATCAAGCAGATTTCAAAGGAACAAGATCTTCCTGTCTATAAATCAGTCCAGATTGGAATGCATAGAAAGAACTGTTTGCAGAAAAATGCAAGTGAAGTCTGTGTTGTGTGATTATTTTATTAGGTTTATAATGCTGTTTAGCAATTGTTTTTGTTCATTTAACTTAGTTTAATTATATATTCTGTGTTGTGTGATTATTTTCTTAGGTTTATAATGCTGTTTCAAAGCTTTAAAAATAATGTATTAGATGTTACTTATGACAATTTTGAGAGGGACCTGGAACCTATCTCCCTCACTTCCCATTGACTTACATTATAAACTGGGTTTCAATTTACAACGGTTTCGATTTACAACCATTCCTTCTGGAACCTAACCCTGGTGTAAACTGAGGGCTGCCTGTATTGCGCACAATAACGTATTCCCCTATAGAAGTCAATAGAGCAAAAAAAAGAGGAAAAGAGACCTAACACCCCACTCGCGCAACACACACCATCGCATAGTCTCAAGTGTACAAACCCGACATGAAAATATGAATATTTCACATACCAATGTTCTCCACATACAGTACATTGTGGAGACCAGATCCTGCTGTGATAGGGAGACCAGTTGGTCATTTGGTCCTTGCTGCATCCAGCCTCACTGGAGTTGGAGACCAGAGCCTACTGTGACGGGGAGACTAGTTATACAGATAAGTGAAATCCAGCACTCTGGAGGATCATGTGCATGTCACCTAAAGACCACTTCCAAAGGCTTTAATGATAAACACATCAAAGTGGGTGACAGCACAAAAGTAATGCTTTTGGGTTGCTCATGCTGCAGTAACATGACTAAAGAAAAGATCTTTTATCACCCCCACACTGGAAAAAAAGTATACCATAAGAGGGTATTTTACATGCCTCACTACTTTTATCATCTATGATCAAATGTCCATGTGGGAGGGTTTATATTGGTGAGTCAACTAGAAGTGCTAGGGATAGAATTATTGATCATAAAAGCAATATGGGGACCAAGAATGTAAATGCCCCCTTAGCAAATAATTTCCTAAATGCAGGCCACACAATAAGTCAGCTGCGTTTTCAAATCATTGACCACATAGTGAAACCACGTAGAGGTGGTGATAGAGAGCTTATGCAGAAACAAAAAGAATCCTTTTGGATTTATGAGTTAGGATTAGGAACACTTAAAACCAAAGGATATTAATAAGATTGGGATTTATCCGTTTTTCTATAATGGAATATACAATATGACCACACAACTAGGCAATATTAATATAAATAAAAACACAAGACAAAACTTTGGGGGAAAAAGGCCGCAGCCCGCGTTTATTATTTTAAATAATAGATAAACTTTATTAAACCACAATAACATTCAAAAGGTGCTTGCTCCATAAAATTACGTGCCTTCCACTGGCGCTCGGCCAGGCACGCCCACATACTTAACCTCTCCCCATACCTGAGGAGGTACCCATAATAATTAAATATAACTTAGCGGCTAGCACCCCGCTTTAGCTGCGACAACCACTTACCAAATCCAGGGAGGGAGGGAGGGCGCTTCTCTTCGCAGGTCTTCACTCCTGCTCGGCTAACAGACAAGTGAGCGACGGCTCACGTGACCACGCCCCTAATGCCTAGTGTGAGGTCATTAGCCCCTCCTCACATAGGCATTGCTCCGGGGCCTCATTGACCACACAACTAGGCAATATTAATATAAATAAAAACACAAGACAAAACTTTGGGGGAAAAAGGCCGCAGCCCGCGTTTATTATTTTAAATAATAGATAAACTTTATTAAACCACAATAACATTCAAAAGGTGCTTGCTCCATAAAATTACGTGCCTTCCACTGGCGCTCGGCCAGGCACGCCCACATACTTAACCTCTCCCCATACCTGAGGAGGTACCCATAATAATTAAATATAACTTAGCGGCTAGCACCCCGCCACTGCTCGAAAAGACCTTCGAGCACCAACCCACAGGGCTAAGGCCTTTTTTACCCCTTCGCTCAAGTTAAAATTAAAAAGATGTAGGCCAATTTTGTTAAGGTGAACACCATCTTTTAAGAAGAAGCAGCTTCCAGACTCTCCTTCAAACTCCACATGCCTTAAACCGAAGCCACCCAATTTTGCCACAAAGCTTGTGATAGTTCTATTAATCTTTTTGCGGGATGAGTCCAATCTTTTCACATCCCAAGCAGATCTCCACGCTAATCTGCACTCAATGTCGGACCAAATGATCATTATCTCAGGTAACAATTCTTTTAACCTACCAATATCTCTTTTGATCATGTCAATAAAATCTTTTTGTGCCATAAACCCTAAATCATTGCCCCCTACGTGAATAATTAAAATCTCAGGTGGGTGAAACAATCTAGCCCAACTAATCACTTTAAATAATAACTGGTCCCACTTCATACCCCTAATCCCAAACCACTTAATCAATACTTTTTCAGATGAACAGCTAAGCTGCAGCCCTGCATCTCTTAATGCAGCCTCTTTTCTCGCCCAGTATATGTAAGAATGTCCCACGATCCAACAATGAATGGGACCTGCTGGAATAAAAAACTAAAGCTATAACTTATTAACAAGCTCCGGTCTCACATATAACCTGAAACATTCAGACTTCCATCTCCCAATCTTCTTAACTGAACTGACATTCAAACCAGAAATACTAGCTTCCGTCGCTGCCCCAATTCTAAATGAGTGGCAACCAAATTCACTACTATTCAAACCTATCCTTTCTAACCCTTTTTTCAATACTGCTTCAAATTGAAAACGGGATAAAAATGTGCCGTCCTCGTGCACCAATAAAGGAATGCCATCAACAACTCTTCTAACTTTAAAAAATTCCCTAACTGCCGTAACTGGGCAGCACAATCCCCCAATCTCTTTCAAACAAACCCAGCAACCCTTACCTATTTGATCTGTTTTAGACTTCTTTAGCCAAATTAAAACTTCATGCGGGTTCAAAACTACATCCCTATAGCACAAGCCCCCGCAGTTCCACCTGTTTGCGGATACCAGCTCTGAAATCCTAAAAGCACCAAAGAAAGCCAACAAAAATGCCACCCTGAATAACAATACTTCAAATTGGGAAAAACAAACAAAGGGTAACACTTTAACCAATTTGACAACGATGGCGAAGACCAAAGGTCTTCTATTATCAACTGATACTTTACCCCTAATTAAACTCCTTATAGCCATTCTCACAGAAAAATTTTTGGACAGATCGACCCAACCCAACAAATTAAACAAAAAAGACAAAGCCGCCATATTCCTCTGCACCACCGATTTAGATGTACCCTTCACTCTCCATTCTTCAATCCAGTCTAATAAAAGGAAATCCTCTTTTTCCCCTTCAAAATCAGATAATTTGTTCAACCATTGAACCCAGACAGGTAGGTAGGCTTTCCAAGTACTAGGAGCTAAGGCTCCCCTCACCGATCTTAGCAATCTAGGAAGTTCAAATGCCACATCTCTTCCGGGCAAGGAAAACCGATTTCTTCCGCCTCCGGCACAGCCTCCCGGAATCTCCGCCACTGAAAACGAGAAAGAGCGTCAGCCCCAACATTCTCCTTTCCAGGAACATGAATAGCTCTAAAAAAGACATTATGGTTCATACACTCAAAAACGAACATCCTCAGCAATCCAATCACTGGTTTCGAACTAGATGATAGGCGATTGATTGCAAAAACAACCCCCATATTATCGGAATGAAATACCACCTTTCTGTTCTCGAATTCGAAACCCCAAATTTTTAAAGCTACCACTAACGGAAATAATTCCAGAAAAACCAAATTTTTTGTTAGACCTACCACAGCCCAATATTCCGGCCGCACACCAGCACACCATTTGCTACCAAATATGGCTCCAAAACCATGAGCCCCTGAAGCGTCAGTGAATAAATGAAGTTCACTACACAAAATTTCCATAGTCTGAATTAAAGATTTGCCGTTAAATTCCTTTAAAAAGGCTTTCCAAACTCTCAAATCTTCTTTCACCTGATAAGATAAACGAATCCGGAAATGGGGAATTTTAACTCCCACAGTGGCTAAAGATAACCTTCTGCAAAAAATCCTACCAACTGGGATGATCTTACATGCAAAATTCAGTTTACCCACTAGGGACTGAATCTCTCTCAACGAAAGCTTCTTTCTCGCGAGAGCTAGGTTAATGGAAGACACAAGATCACTAATCTTGTCCTTAGGAAGTCTGCATTCCATAGAAACAGTGTCAATACAAATTCCCAGGAAATTTATCACATGAGAAGGGCCCTCAGTTTTTTCATCAGCAACCGGGATCCCAAAATCCCTAGCTATCAGCATAAAAGAATCCATCAGAAATTGGCATGATTGGGTTCCTTCCGGACCCACAAACAAAAAATCATCCAGATAGTGAGAAACGGATGACAAACCAGAAATTTGCTTTACAACCCATTCTAGAAAACAACTAAATTTCTCAAAATAAGAACAGGAAATAGAACAGCCCATTGGTAAGCATAGATCCACAAAATAGGAACCACCCACAAAGCAGCCCAACAGATGATGACAAGATGGATGGACCGGTAACAGCCTAAATGCTGATTCAATGTCCACTTTCGCCAACAAGGCGTTTGGACCCGCCTCCCGAATCAAATCTAAAGCCTTATCAAAGGATGCGTATCTGACTGCAGATAATTCAGGATCAATCCCATCATTCACTGAAAAACCTTTCGGGAAAGACAAATGATGAATCAATCTGAATTGATTCGGCATTTTTTTGGGAACCACTCCTAAGGGAGAGACACGCAAATTCTTAAAAGGAGGGGTCCTAAAGGGACCCGCCATCCTACCCAGAGAAATTTCTTTCTGAATCTTAGCCATCACTACTTCCGGAAAATCCGATGCTGACTTTAAGTTACCTGCAAAAACCGATTCAATCCCCTCAAAAAAGGGGATATAAAACCCAACTGAAAACCCCCCCAATAGAGTGTTCGCATCTGATCTTTTAGCTTTTTTCTTACCGTACAATTCTAACCACGGCGCCATCCTTTCGACTTTCACTGGCGTCCTGGCTTTGAATAGTACTTTCTCCTTTTGAGAGGGATTTACCTTTTTTAAAGCATTTTGCGCTAGAATGGACTCCTCCACAAAAGGAGCACTCATGCTTGTATTTACAAGCTGTTCCAAATTTACATGTTCCTTCATTGAATTGGAAGCAAAGCCCTTTTCTGAGGGCCACTGCTGATGATGATGCTGAGGAAGCATTACTTCCTCCTCCCGTAACACGAAAGGACTGAGACCTTAGCGGAGTCATAAGCTCCAACCATATCCCCATGTCCCTATCGTCCCATCTCATTTCAGGACGAACTGCAAGACGTTGACGAAACTGTTCGTCATACTTCCACCACGCAAGACCGCCATACGTGCGACAAGCACTAGCTATTTCATTGAGGTAACAAAATAGGGAAGAGCAAAGCTCAGGGTTCTTTTCACCAACTACACTTGCAAAAATGCAAAAGGCAGTTGACCAATTAGATAAAGTTTTTGGCAATTTTCTAAATTTCTTTTTACGCTCGTCATCTTCTTTTTTAGAAGACTCACTCCTTACATCATCCTTGATGTCAAAAACTTGATCCACCGGAAGCAATGAGAAAATTTCAATAAACTCTCTACGCCAAATCTTTTCTTTTATCTCTAAAGATAAATGAATACCCAAAGGCCCAACCGAACATAAGCAAGGGCGTCTCAAAGCCTGATCAGATACCTTAGGAAGCCCTACCATACTTGCACTACTTAAAATTACCGAGGGTGCCTGCTCAGGAGGACCACCTCCTGAGGGCGCAATTTGCTGAACCCAAACACCAACCGGGCCTGGAGTGCCCTCAGCACTCACCGGACCACAACCTTCCAATCTAGCTATTAAATCTTTCAATCCTTTCAACATCAGCTCACACCTTACCTCAGAAGCATTCGAAGCATTCACATTAACACTTGAACTCTCACCTGCATCATTGGACATTACAGGATTCTCCCTTGTAATGACCGTCTCCCTCCTTGCTTCCTGGCATGTTGATTCACTACCTTTTCTCTGTTTATCTCTTTCATTTTCTCTCCTTCTAACCGGAGTCCTAGACCTTCTGGGTCTCCCTCTTTCCCTTGACTGTTTATCCAATGATCCCCAAAGAGAAGAATCGCCTAATTCTTTGTTTTGTCTGGACGTAATAGGCGAACGGGATCTCTCCCGTCGCCGTGAAACTGAACTCCTGGAACTTTTCTCCTGTCTCTTTCTTTCACTGTGGACTACCTGAGGCTGAGAGGATGCGTATTCCCTGTTAGCTAACCTTCTATCAAAAATACTACCACCCCTATCACTATCATTACTAACCATAGTGTTAACCCTCGCTGAATTACTCGCCCTATTACCTTCAGAATTAACATTACCTGGAACTAAAGCTCTAATTAACTGTGATACAATATCTAAACTGTTTACCTGCTCAGACGCTGCTGGTCCTGGTAAAGCTGATTGCTCTTCCTCCTCCCCGAAATCACTGTACTGTTCATCGATCCATAAAGAGTCTGCTTCCTCCTGTATCTTCGAAGGAAACGTATCACAGCTCCGGCCAGGTGTTATAAACTCAGGATGAATAGAATCTGAAGAAAAGGAAACGTTAACCTGCCTAGAATTAGCCTCCTTATTTACAATCCTACTTGTTCTATCACTAACATTATGTTCCTTTAAAAACATCTCTCTAGCACTATCATCTAAACTGGCATTCTCCCAATTTCTAAAACTCTCTGGCCTAACATCCCTCTCAGCATTTTCTCCTCCCGGACCTGTAAAACAATGCTTTCTTTTTTCCAAAGCCTTTCTACCTGTTGGGGCGGAAGCTCCTACAGTAACTGGCTTATTCAATGTAGTATTCCTTGAGCTAAACTTGTTTGAAGAGTCTGCAGTTGCTGTTCTAGGCTCACTAGCCGTTTTACAATGCCTGCCTACCTGACTGAAATGCTCCTCACAATATTGCTGCTGCATTAGAAAAGGCTCGTTAGCCGTAAACTGATCCTGGCCCCTGACTCTTAAAACTTCCTCATATACCATCTGTGCTGTGTTATCCCGGCCTATATTTACCTCAGGCCTAATTGCTGTGCAAATTTCTACTTGCCCAATGTTATTTGGGCCTTCTCTGATTAAAGGCCTCAATGCCGTGTTCGTGTCCTGATGCTGTAATAAATGATAGCCCACATGCTGCCCAACATTATCTTTATTAATGATACCCCCAGGCCTAAAGGCCGTACATTTCTCCTGGTTTGTTGCGCACTTTGGGCCTGTAGCCGTTGTCCCCTGATTTGGCGCCAAAATACTTACGTTCGCCGCCTCACAAGATTCTTCCTCACCAGCCGCCATCTCCGCTTCTTCCGACATCTCTTCATCCCAACGGACGAAAACAGCTCCTGAAAAAGAAGAAGAAGTACCTGGTGCAGCTTCTCCCTGGAGAAACCGTGTTGCGTCCGTTCTGCTGGTGTCTCCCGGTCCTGACCGATTTCTTGCAGCTCCTCTCCTTCTCACCGATGACGACCGCTGACCCGCTGCAGCTCTCACCGCTTTTCCTCTACGGCTCCCGGACTCCTGACGTCTTCCGGTCGATGGACTCAGCCTTTCTGGCGGACGGGATCTCCGCGTCGGCCTGGATGGCTCACCGCCCGCCGTGACGACTCCTCCGGTTCCTGAATCCTCTCCGATCGCTAACCGCTTCCGGACCCAGTCTTCGCCCTTCGATGACAACAGCTCCTGGACCGTCGACAGGATCTTCTGCAGCTCCGACATGGTGAGTAGAAAATAACCGCTTCTCTTCGCAGGTCTTCACTCCTGCTCGGCTAACAGACAAGTGAGCGACGGCTCACGTGACCACGCCCCTAATGCCTAGTGTGAGGTCATTAGCCCCTCCTCACATAGGCATTGCTCCGGGGCCTCATATACCACTGAAAAGAGTACAGGTATACCTCACTTTACAGCGCTTCACTTCACAGCGATTCGCTAATACAGCACTTTGTGGAGCTGAAGTTCAACCTCCAAGGATTTTGAAACAGTGCTGTAATCTTTGTGTGATTGCGAGAAAAGTAACTGGCACCATTTTGTTATGTGCAGTTCACTATATATGTGTGTGTGCTTAGATATGTGAAATACACATTTTTTGCTATTTATTATTATTTGCTCACACCGTTTTTTTGTACTTAGAAAATTATAGACAGTGTTTTTATTTCTATTAGCTGTCACTATTTTATTTAACAAGTATTCAATATACAAGAAAACATAATATTTTACTGGGACATAAATGATTTTTTCATGGACCTGTTCCCCCGAAAGTGAGTTTCAATATATACACATTTACCAGGGGCGTATTACTGCATAGGCCAACGAGGCCCGTGCCTAGGGCGGCAGATTTTGTGGGGCGGCACTTCTCTGTTGCACTAAATATGTGCCTGAAGGAAAAAAAAATTCAAATTTGCGCGGTGGTCACGTGACCGGCTTTTTGCCATGTCACGTGACGTTTTTGACAAGCTGCCCACCCGCCCGCCTTCCTGTCTAGCAAGCCGCAACACAAGAACTTTGTTATCAGTGGTGAGGAGCCTAAGGACTGGAGGGGGCTGAACTGGCTTAACTCAGGTAGGGAAGGGCAGCCACAGCCAAAAGCATTAGTTCACATGCTGACAGAGTCAGAGGACTCAGTGACACTTCAGTGTATTTTCTGTAGCTGTGTACACTGTACAGTCAGTGTGGTTTCGCCTTCATCTAATGCCGCCCTCCTCCTCTGCTATTTTATTACCTGCGGTGCCCTGTACAGTTACACAGTGTGTGCTTGTGTATACTGTGTGTAGCGAGCCTGTAGGCAATAAAATAGCAGAGGAGGAGGGCGGCATTAGAGGAACTAAGTCTCACCGGTTACCCGCTCATTTTAAAAGCATTTTTTTTTCTTCTTAATGTGGCTGCCGCTGGGCAGTATATTAGGCATGCAAACGGAGCTTATTAAAAAGGCAGGGGGAAATAAGGCTCAGTAAATTTTGCCATGCTCACTGAAATGAAAAGAAAAAAATACTTACTTTTTAATAAGCTCCGTTTGCATGCCTAATATACTGCCCCACTGCCCAGCCACATTAAGAAGCAAAAAAAAATGCTTTTGAAATGCCGGTATGTGCACTAAAGACTCCGACTCCTACTCCTGAGGTAAAATCAGGCTGTGGAGTGGAGAAGTGCAGGGATGACAGCTGGAGAATGTCTGCTCTCCCAGACTCCCACGGAACTCAGTGAAAGCAGCGGGAGTTGGGCTGTCAGTATGAACACAACAGCCGACAAGGGGGGTATGATGTTTATTAACTAAAAAAATGCTGTCTCTTTTTTTGCTGCTGGTCTTCTTTCTTTACTGCATTGTCAGTAACGAAAGCTGTGTCTCCAGCAAGCTTTTACTCAGTGCTATTTCTGACACTTTTGAAAGAGTGGGGGAAGGGAGCAGACATGGGGCTGGGACTTAGTAGTGTGTGTGTATATATATATGAGAGACATGTACACACACATATTATATATATATATATATATATATATATAACTCACTCTGTATATATATAATATGTGTGTGTGTGACCATAGTGAATGCAAGCCCTGGTGAACATCTACTTAAAGACTTTTTTTTTTTTTTTTTTTTTACACCCTGACCAAAAAAAAAGTCTATAAAAAAATGCCTTAAAACTGGGGTGGGGGTGGGGGTGGGGGGGCAGCAAAATTTTGAGTGCCTAGGGCAGCACAAAACCTAAATACGCCCCTGACATTTACTATACAACAAACGTTTTGTATAAATAGCGTGACCGCACAACGTATTTCGCCCCTTTGCAGCCAGCGGATTCTATTATTTTAGTCTGACAGTGACACGTAACGAGGCTGCTAATAAGCAACAGAACTGCAGCGTCTGCACGTGCACTTACTACTACACAGTGCTGTTGCACACTGATGACGCTAACGTATAATCGCTCCATACTGTAAGTAAATAAACGCTAGATAAGTCGCCGCTTTACCAATCAGGCGGTTTAATCACGAGTGGGCGTGAGCTGGTAACTGCCCGGCCTGCATTTATATGCTAGATGACGTTAAAGAGGTGTTTGCAATGTGATCGCATTCGCCATCGCCATCTATAACAGTACAGGCCTAGGGAAAAGGGTGGATTCTCCCTCAGTTCACAAATCATAATAAGAGCCACTATACTCTAGTTCTGATGCTAATGGATGTAGAGGGATATTAGTTCGATAAATTAATAACAAGCCAGATTCATAGATATATTTTTCTTGTTATGTAACCAGGTAATGCTTTAAATCAATAACTGCAGCAGTTTGACAATTCCTAGCTGGCAGTAATTTTCATATCGTGTGAATTATGTCTGGTGGTTTACTTTATAACCCTAGAATAGTTTGCAATAAACTGTTAAAGCTACATGGCTTTATTTTAAGTCTAAAATCAACATTATTTACACAGCCAGGGCACAGTTTATGCTTCATGACACAGACAAGTGCAAGAGAATGCTGTGCAGCCCCTGTCACAATCTTGCAGTGAAATGAAAGTGATACTTTTTAGACCTCCAGTGTCTATTTTTAATCATAAACTTTTTTTCATAAACTCTGCAAACTATTTTGGGGCTATGATGCCCTGATGCAAAGTAGATGATTAAATATTTAATACAGTGTGTTCACTCAAAATATGAATAAAATCAACAAACACAATTAGAAAATGGGAAAGTAATACTTGTAAATCCTGGATCTAGCATACTAGTTGGAATAACAATTCTGCAAAATAGTTCGTTGAAACGTTGATGTATTTTTTAAATAACTGATATGAATGGATAAAACATTTAAACTTTTATTTTTTACAGTTATAGTGTTCTCAGTTAAATACTTCATTAATAGGCACAATATTTATTTTGAGCTTTGTTTTACAATAGTAGATGTGTTAGCAAATATCTAATAATTTCATAAACTTAAGAGCTAGACAGTGGAGGAGCTTGGCAAACAGGAAAACACTTTGGAGTCTTACACAGCATTCCTTACAATACCTGGTGGTCATTATCATTTCATTGTGATACTGCTTTAAATGACTTATTAAGGCGGCATTGCCATTCATGTCAATAAAATTAAAGCCTCTAATTCTCTTCAGCTATTGATTTTTTTTATTTGTATTTATTTTTTACAGCCTTCCCTTCTCAAGATGGCCAAGAAACTGCTTTTAATTGATGTGGACTGTGGTGTTGATGATGCTCAGGGTCTGATGATGGCTTTGGCAGCCCCCAATGTGGAACTTCTTGGTATAACATGTTGTCATGGAAATACCACCTTAGAAAATGTCTGCAAGAATGTGTTACGAGTCTTGCATATTTGTGACAGCCCTGAGGTAACTGTGTTTAACAGTATCACAAATTTTTGCATGTTTTCAGATAATTGAAATTGATTAGTCTCTAAATAATACGAGAACATCATCTAAATATTATTTATAACATAGATTTTAAAAGCAGCATGGCCTAGCGCACTTACCTGGTGAATACTGTGCAAGACAGGCGCAGGGTAATGATGCTTTACAATTTATTTATTTATTTATTCATAAAATATTTTACCAGGAAGGATACATTGAGATTTCTCTCGTTTTCAAGTATGTCCTGGGATCACAAAACATTGCATTGATACAATAGGGTACAATAAAATACAAAAACAATAATAATAATACACATTATATGCAAACATTTAACATAGAGCAGGTATGAAATATTTAATCAACCATGACAGGAGCATTCTGTTTTGAGATATGTATAGAGGGATCTCTTAAAGGATTTTAGGCTTGGGGAAGTTTTTTAAAGTGTGAGGGAGGTCATTCCATAATTGTGGCGCTCTGTAGGAAAAGGAGGATCGAGCTGCTTTTTTTTTGTATTGAGGCAAGCTAAATAATGTGCTGTTATTGGATCGGAGGTTATAGGAGGTGGGAATAGCAGGGGAGAGCATTCTGCTCAGGTAGGGTGGGAGCTTCCCAGAAAGGCTCTAAAAGACAAGGCAGGAAAGATGGAGGGTGCGTCTGGATTCCAGCGACAGCCAGTTTAGTTCTTTTAGCATGTCACAATGGTGGGTCCTGTAGTTACATTGTAGCACAAAGCGGCAGAGCGAGTTATATAACGTATTTAGTTTATTAAGGTGAGTTTGCGGAGCAGGTGCATATACTATGTCCCCATAATCCAAGATAGGCATCAGCATTTGCTGTACAATCTTTTCCTTTACTGTAGGGCTGAGGCAAGATTTGTTTCTGTACAGGGCACCTAGTTTTGGATAAAGTTTAGAGGCAATTTTTTCTATGTGGAGTCCAAAAGATAGATTGGGGTCTAACAACATACCTAAGTATTTAAAAGAGTGGACTGCGGTCAGCGTGCAATTGGATTTTGTTTTGATGCGAAGATGGGAATTTTGTAATTTATGTATTTTAGGTCCCGTTCCAAAGATCATTGTGACCGTTTTGTCAGTGTTTAGGAAGAGTTTGTTTTTCGAGATCCACTTTTCTACCTCTGTGAACTGGTCTTGGAGCACTGTTTCAAGCTGCAGCAGATCAGATTTGTTTGCATAGATTACCGTGTCGTCTGCGTACATGTGTACAGTTGAGGATTTGCAGACATTAGGCAAATCATTTATAAATAATGTGAATAGTAGGGGGCCGAGAATGGAACCTTGGGGAACACCACATGTGACTGGGAGAGGGAGGGAGTCACTGTTAGAGACAGAGACATATTTTCTAAATTATTTGCATTGCAAGGGTTGCATTTTTATTTTAAAAAAAGGAAATAACTAAATAACTTTATTTCTAGCATTCCATTTTTTTTTTTTTTTTTTTTTTCTGTCTGTGTGGGTAATTAGGGGTGGGATTATTTTCACCTGTTTGGGCCTTGGAAGCCTATAAATTTAGCACATTTACTCTGTGAGGTTGCTCTTTTAGGCTTGCTGTATTGATTCTCTGTTAAAGTAACATTGTCTGTTTAAGTATAATAGCTAACCAAGCTATTTTCTAAATTATTTGCTTTGCAAGGGTTGCATTTTTATTTTAAAAAAAGGAAATAACTAAATAACTTTATTTCTAGCATTCCATTTTTTTTTTTTTTTTTTTTTCTGTCTGTGTGGGTAATTAGGGGTGGGATTATTTTCACCTGTTTGGGCCTTGGAAGCCTATAAATTTAGCACATTTACTCTGTGAGCTTGCTCTTTTAGGCTTGCTGTATTGATTCTCTGTTAAAGTAACATTGTCTGTTTAAGTATAATAGCTAACCAAGGTAGTTAGGCAAACAAGGTTTTGGGGTAACCAAGGGGAAATATATTTATTTTATACTTTTAAGTTAAACCTTTTATTAAGAATGTGTGAGAATCTCATTCAGTGTACAGCTTGCCACATGTTTGCATCACTGGAGCAGCCGCTTCTGGGATTATATGTTTGTGGCAAGTGCGAGCATATTGTCTCTTTAGAAACTCGTATTGGGGATCTGGAGGAACGAATTGCAACACTACATGAAATTCAGACACTTGAAAGGGAAATGGATAGGACTGAGCTGGTTGTTAATGGTTCCAGCAGTGGGAATGGGGAGGATTCAGATGAGGAGACTCCAGGATGTAGCTGGGTCACAGTTAGAGGGCGAAGTAAGCGGAAGAGACAGGCCAGTTCTGAGCTGGTACACCCCAATAGATTTGCAAGATTAAGTGAAGATGTTGGGGATATCAGTTCAGGGGTGGCAGTGTCAGAGAGGGCCGTGTTGCCTAGTATAGTGAACAGTCCTTTAGCTGTGGAAGAGGAGCATACTATGGTGGGCAGTCCTTCAGTCATGGAAGAGGGGCATACAAGTCAGGGCCAGAGGCAGATGTTGGTGGTAGGAGACTCTATTATAAGGAAGGTTGATAGGGTAATTTGTCATCCAGACCCTTTACATAGAACAGTTTGCTGTCTTCCAGGGGCTCGTGTTAGGCATATTGTGGAGCGTATTGATAGATTGTTAGAGGGATGCGGGTCTGATCCTGCAGTCATGGTGCATATTGGTACTAATGAAGAAATCAGTGGGAGATGGAGAGTCCTAAAAAATGACTTCAGGGAGTTAGGTAGCAAGCTTAAAGCAAGGACATCCAAAGTAATATTTTCAGAGATATTACCAGTGCCGTGTGTTAACTCAGTAAGGCAGAAGGAGCTAAGGTCTGTTAATTCATGGCTAAAAACATGGTGTAAAAATGAGGGGTTTGACTTTTTAGAACACTGGGCTGATTTTTCACTAGGGTACAAATTGTACAGTAAGGATGGATTGCACCTGAATGACATGGGTGCAGGTGTGTTGGGGGAAAGGATGGTAGCACGTTTAGAGAACTTTTTAAACTAGGCAAAGGGGGGGAGGGTCAATTTGAACAAAATAGAACAGAGAGATCAGTGTCTGAATATGTCACTCCATTAATATCTCAAGGAAGGGATGACTTAAGAAATGTCACATTAGAAAGTATAGAGGAAAGTACACCAAGTAGCAGCAGAAAGCACATGAAAATTAAATGTATGACAACAAATGCAAGAAGCATGACGGGTAAAATGGGGGAGCTGACGCTCTTAGTTGCAGAAGAGGACTATGATGTTATCAGTATAACTGAAACTTGGTGGGATGATTCACATGACTGGGCAGTTAACTTAGAGGGGTATACATTATTTAGGAGGGACAGGAATAATAAAAGGGGTGGAGGAATCTGCATGTATATTAAACCTGACCTTAAACCTACAATAAGGGAAGATATTTATGATACAAGTACCAATGTAGAGACCCTGTGGGTTGAAATAAAGAGTGGGGGGAAAAATCCTAAAAAAATATTACTAGGAACATGCTACAAGCCTCCCAACATTAGTGACCCAGAGGAAACTCAACTACTTATCCAAATAGGTAAGGCTGCTAATAACAGTGCTGTAATTATGGGAGATTTTAACTACCCTGTTATAAACTGGGCCAATGAAACTAGTAATTCAGCTAAGGGGGATAGATTTTTAAATGTTCTCAGGGATAACTTCTTGTCACAATTAATAGAGGAACCAACTAGGAGTAAAGCTATATTGGATTTAGTGCTATCAAACAATACAGATATAATATCAAACATAGAAGTTAAAGAACATTTGGGTAACAGTGATCATAACATGGTCACATTTGAAATCTCTTTTCATATGCAGTGTTTTAAAGGCTTAACTAAGACTTTTAATTTCAAGAAAGCAAAATTCAACGATTTAAGGAAATCATTAAATAATATAAATTGGGACAATGTATTTTCTAATAAAAATACAGAGGATAAATGGATAATATTTAAAAATTTGTTAAATAAATATACATATCAATACATACCATATGGTTATAAAAATAAAAAAATAAAAAATAAGCCGTTATGGCTAAATAAAAATGTGTTAAAAGAAATTAGGAAAAAACGTAGGGCATTTAAATTATTAAAAGAAAATAGTACAGACTCAGCATACAATATTTATAAGGAATGTAACAAAGCATGCAAAAAAGCAATCAAATTAGCCAAAATTGAAAATGAAAAATTAATTGCCAAGGATTCTAAGTCTAACCCTAAAAGGTTCTTTAAGTACATAAATAGCAAAAAATCTAAGAAGGATAATATAGGTACATTAAAATGTGTGGAGGGTAGCATGATAAATAATGACAGGGAAAAGGCTGAGGTACTAAACCAGTTTTTTTCTTCAGTATACACAAGAGAGGAACCATTGAATGATACTTTGGAACAGAATAGAACATGCCAGTCCATACCACTAACTGGGTTTTGTTTAGAGGATATCAGGAAAAAACTAAAAAATATTAAGGTAAATAAAACTCCAGGCCCAGATGGAATACACCCAAGGGTGTTAAGTGAACTTAGCACTGTTATAGACAAACCTTTACTCTTAATTTTTCAAGACTCATTATCCTCAGGCATGGTACCCCAGGATTGGCGTAAAGCTGATGTGGTGCCACTCTTCAAAAAGGGAAGCAGGGATGATCCAGGAAGCTATAGACCAGTTAGTCTGACATCAATAGTGGGGAAGATATTTGAAGGGATTATAAGGGATTATATTGATGAGCATATTCGTGTAAACAAGATTATGAGTTCTAATCAGCATGGCTTTAGGAGAAATAGATCATGTCAAACTAATCTAATTAGATTCTACGAGGAAGTAAGTAAAAATATAGATAAAGGGGAATCAGTTGATGTGATATACTTAGATTTTGCAAAGGCATTCGATACAGTGCCACATGAGAGATTAATGCACAAAATTAAGGGACTGGGAATAGCTGAAAATGTTAGCTCATGGATAAATAACTGGATAAAAGATAGGGAGCAACGAGTAGCAGTAAATGGATCATACTCAGATTGGACAAAGGTAATCAGTGGCGTCCCCCAGGGATCAGTACTGGGCCCTGTTCTTTTTAATATTTTTATAAATGACTTGGAGCAAGGATTAAATAGCGACATCTCTATTTTTGCAGATGATACTAAGTTAAGTAAGGTCATTAGGTCAGAGCAGGATGAACTCTCTTTGCAAAGGGATTTGCGAAAATTAGAACTATGGGCAAGTGAATGGAAAATGAGATTTAATACGGAAAAATGTAAGGTTCTACATTTTGGAAGTAAAAATAAGCAGGCTATGTATTTTTTAAATGGGACAAGACTTAGCCAAACACAGGAGGAAAGGGATTTGGGAGTAGTAATAGATAACAAGCTAAAAATGAGTGCACAATGCAGGGCAGCGGCTTCAAAGGCTAATAAGATACTAGCATGTATTAAAAGAGGCATTGATTCAAGGGAGGAAAGCATAATTCTGTCATTATATAAAGCCCTGGTAAGACCTCACCTTGAGTTTGGAGTGCAGTTCTGGGGACCGATTGCTAAAAAAGATATTGCAGAACTAGAAAAAGTTCAGAGAAGGGCCACAAAGCTAATAAGGGGATTGGAGAAATTAACCTATGAGGAGAGGCTAGCCAAACTGGGTCTGTTCTCTTTAGAAAAAAGGCGCTTGAGAGGTGACATGATTACTTTATATAAATATATTCAAGGCCCATATACAGAGATGGCAGAAGCTCTTTTTATTCCAAGAAAATTGGTTCTGACAAGAGGTCATAATTTAAGGTTGGAGGAAAGGAGATTTAATCTCCTGCAACGGAAACGTTTTTTCACTGTAAGAGCAATAAAATTGTGGAACTCATTACCAAAGGAGGTAGTGAATGCCAATACCATAGATACATTTAAAAATAGTCTGGATAAATTTCTGTATATAAACAAAATTCATGGATATGATTGCTAGTATTAAATGGGTCACATTTTAATGGGGTTATTTAAGCTTAACTGGAGCTTTTTGTAAGTATTTTAGATTTGTATAGGTTGAACTCGATGGACTTCAGTCTTTTTTCAACCTTATCTACTATGTTACTATGTATATTGTGATCGATCCGATACATATGATTTAAACCAGGTTAACGGGTGATCAGCAATACCAGAGTTTTTTAGTTTGAGAAGTAGTAGGTCATGGTCCACTGTGTCAAAAGCCTTTGCAAAATCAAGGAAAATAGCTCCAGTTAGGTGTCCTTGTTCCATGGCAGTTTGGATGTCGTTGCAAACTTTTAGGAGGGCAGTTGTAGTGGAGTGATTCGGTCTGAAACCTGATTGATCAGGGGTCAGATAGTTAGAAAGTTGGTAATACTCGCATAATTGCGTATGGACGCATTTTTCTAGGATTTTTGACAATACAGGGAGCAGTGATATAGGACGATAGTTAGAAACCAAGTTTAACTCCCCACTTTTATGAATAGGCACTACTCTTGCAGTTTTCCAGAGTTTGGGTATGTATCCAGACACCAAGGATTCGTTAATTAGGGTTGCAACAGGCTTAGCAATTGCCGGCGCACTGAGCTTCAACAGCATTGCTGGGATTTGATCAGGTCCTGACTGGTTTTTCATTTTTAGATTATCGAGGTGTTTCTTAATGACATTGAAGGGTACAGGTCTAAAATTGAACTTTTCTATATTGGGTCTTTGCTGTTTTAGTGGGGCCTGATCCACATTTGTAGCTTCAGGATGCGTGCCATTTATTAGTTTGTCAATCAGGGTAGTGGAGCATCCTACAAAATAATTGTTAAAGGCATTTGCTACTTCTAAGGGGAGTTGCAGGTTTTGGTTATCCACATTGACAGTGGAGGGTTGGGAGTGGATTGGTGGATTTTGTAAGTTATTTATGAGTTTCCAAAACTTTCTAGGGTTACATATATTATTGTTCAGATTTTCAAAGAAATATTGCGCCTTAGCCAATTTTGTTTGTTTAGTACATATATTTCGCCATTTTCTATATACACAGTGATCATTCATAGAGCCAGTATGCTTGAACTTTGACCACAATGAATCCCGAAATTGGTACATTTGAATGAGGTCAGCTGTGATCCAATTCAAGTGTGCTCCTTTTACTCTCACCTTACGCAGCGGTGCATGTAAATTCCAAACTTGTAGGAGTTCAGACTGAAAGAATTCAACTGCAGAGTCTAGATCTGGGATTAGGTTTAATCTGTGCCAGGGGAGGTTCTTGATGTCATTTAGAAATGATTGAAGATTAAATTTTTTGAAGGACCTGGTGATTGTAACCTTGGGAGAGGATTTAGTTGCCTTTATTTTGCGCACGCAGTACACTAAGCAGTGGTCACTGAAAATAAAACTATTGATTCATGTTTTCTGTAAAAAAGAGTACAGAATATCTATACATGACTTCTTAATTATTGTTACTCAATTATCCTATGCTTGCTGCTGAAAACATGTTTAAATGTCGCTTTAACATATATGTAATCTAACAAACTTATTTAGCAAAGAAATGCTGTTTAAAAGTTTATAGGGTACATTTTTGGTTATTAAAGGGACAGTCTACACCAGAATTTTTATTGTTTTAAAAGATAGATAATACCTTTATTACCCATTCCCCAGTTTTGCATAACGAACACAGTTATATTAATATACTTTTAACCTCTGTGATTATCTTTTTTTCTAAGCCTCTGCAAACTGCCCCATTATTTCAGTTCTTTTGATAGACTTGCAGTTTAGCCAATCAGTGCCTGCTCCCAGATTACTTCACGTGCATGAGTACAGTGTTACCTATATGAAATACGTGAACTAACACCCTCTAGTGGTGAAAAACTGTTAAAATGCATTCTGAAAAGAGGTGGCCTTCAAGGTCTAAGAAATTAGCATATGAACCTCCCAGGTTAAGCTTTCAACTAAGAATACCAAGAGAACAAAGCAAAATTGGTGATAAAAGTAAATTTGAAAATTGTTTACAATTACATGCCCTATCTGAATCATAAAAGTTTATTTTGGCCTAGACTGTCCCTTTAATGTTGGATCCCTAGTCAGAAGGGAGACACCAAATCTCATTGGGTTTTTAGTTGTCCTAAAACATAGTATTTAAAAATACCTTTTCATTTTTTAAATAGTTTATTTTTGTAGCAGGCAGGGTACAGAAAACAAACGAAGGAGCAAAGGGGGAAAAAAAAGAAATAGAGCAACATTCTAGTAATAACAATCATTTCATATTATATCCTGTAGGATGCTGTATGTAAGCTTTCTTTGCGGCCATAATATTTAAATGAAATACATTTTTATTGAAGTATTATCTGTATATAAAAATAGACAAGACATAGCGGCATGACAACCGACATTTCAACAAAACAGCTAGCTATAAACATTTGCCATATATTCCAGCAAGATCCTGAAACCTTAGCCTTAGTAAAGCTTTATAACATACAAAAATTGTTTAAGGACTCTCTAAATGCTATCGTGCTTTGAGGAGGGTTGAGACAAATCCTCATCCCAACACCTACAAGTAAATTATGAAGATCTTGTTTTAAGAAGAGGTAAAGAAGGATTGAAGAAACAGGAGGAAAAGAAAATGAGAAGGGATGAAAAGGAAATATAAGGGAGAAGAGCCTTCTGACCAGGACACACCTGATGAAATTTTCCAATAACAATAATAATTCACTGAGCCGCCTACTGACGTATAGCTATATGCAGGAACTCTGAAGTGTTAAGTCCAGTGTCTGTTTTGAACTGAATTAAATTGAGTCATATGTGATCCAATAATACCAGACTCTATGGAAAGCCTCTTGATTGTCTTGTATTATTGCTGCTTGTGCTGACATGTTGTAGAAATGTCTAATTTTATTTAAAATTTCGTCCCAGGATGGAGCCCCTTCTCTCCAATATCGGGCTATACATATATACGTGTGGCTGTGCATAAAATCCTGATAAAGTGGTTGATATATTTGTTAAATTGCCTTAGGCGTTCATGTAATAATGCTTGAATCATGACTAAGGGTGTATAACCCGAAACGTTGTTCTTGTTGAACCTGCTCCCACCATGTGGAAATAAAAGAATTCTTGGAAGATGAGAAGTGGTGCTGCTGCATTTTTTGTGCTATATCATTTTGTGGGATTGTTGCAGTGATCCTGTGACAGTGTGCACACACCTGAGGGTTTAGAGTGCTGGATATTGAACTGTCAATGCTTGAATCATAGTCAGTTGAATGGGACTATCTAGGATCCTACTCAAAAAGAGTGATAATTTATTCCATATTGTCTGGGAGTAAGAACAGTCGCACCACATATGTTTGTACGTTCCCTCAACTTCACAGCCTCTGTAACAGAGATTGGACCCCCGTCTAGTAGTCTGGGAAGTAATGATAGGAGTGAGATACCATCTAAAGTTTGTTTTAAGGCAATTTTCAAGCATGTCAGCACTCAATAGGCTTTTACTTGCATTGTATAATAGGTTATTCCAGTTGGGAATGTCAATTTATGTATCTAAGTCAGCTTCCCATTTAAGTTGTAGGTTTGTTTTAGCGGTTTGTGTGAAAGACTGAATTAGTTGGTATAGTTGTGTGATGGTTTTTCTAGGTCTGGTCGGGGAGCTACAGATGCTTTCCAGGGTGGAGAAGGGGATGGCCTTTCAGTTAAAGTAGGTAGTTATGTATAATAGAAGATAGTTGAAGATATAAAAAACCATTGCAATTTGATAGGGGATAGTTTGTCCTGTTACTGTGTGTATGTCAATATTTTACCTTTGTCTACTAAGTCTGCTATCCTATATAAGTCTCTGTTTTCCCATTTCGTAATAGTTGAGGTCTGATCTATTGGTACTATTAATTTCAAGGGAGTCTTGAGTGATCTGCTAGGTAGTAGTTTGAGATGAGGTGAGTGTAAACCAGGTTTTGAGCATGTAGTCTGTAATTGGGAATTTCCTAGATCTTTGAGCTTGAGATCGTTGTGGATCCCACAAAGCCAGCTCCTCGGGGTGTGAGTTGTTTATATCAGACTCCAATGTGGTCCATCTGATCTCATCCTCCATTCTGTTAAGAAGAGTGGTTTGGGCTAGCCTAGCTGCTTGAAAATAATGTCTAAGGTTTGGTGCGCCCATGCCTCCAAATTTCCTGTGTCTCGTAAATATATATTTAAGGATTCTAACCTTTTTTGTACCTCTTATGAAGTTGTTTATGCTAGTTTGGAGATTGTCTATGTCACAATTCGGGATGCCTATAGGTAGGGTCCGAAATAAATATAATATCTTTGGTAACACTGTCATTTTGATCGCAGATAGACAACCAAACCAAGAAAATCTTAGTTTGCTTCATTTAATAAGGTCGTGTTTAATTACTTTATATATTGGCGGGTAATTAGCTTGGTATAATTCCGATGAGTGTTTAGTGAGATGATTGATCCCTAGATATTTGAGATGATGTTTTACCCAATTAAACT
The DNA here is from genome assembly GCF_027579735.1 of Bombina bombina. Taxonomy (NCBI): domain Eukaryota; kingdom Metazoa; phylum Chordata; class Amphibia; order Anura; family Bombinatoridae; genus Bombina; species Bombina bombina. The sequence goes on along the minus strand of NC_069501.1, from coordinate 794,051,866 downwards.
CAAAGTTCAGTTCTATCAATTTTTTTGTGTGGTCTGGTAAAGCTAGAGGCATGGCTTCACATTTATCAAGATTCACTTTATATCCAGATATAGTGGAGAAGTTCCTAAGAGTGTTGTAAAGGTTTGGTAGTGAGATTAAAGCTTTAGTTAGAGAGACTAAAATGTCGTCTGCGAAAAGTGTGAGTTTGTAATCTGATTGTCCTACTTTAAGTCCAGTAATGTCTGGGGAGTTCCTAATGTGTTGTGCCAAGGGTTCTATAGCATAGAGAAGTGGGGACAGAGGGCAACCCTGTCTTGTTCCGTTTAAAATCGAAAATCTGTCTGATTGGTGTCCCATTGACCTAACGCAGACAGAGGGGTATGAATATATATTCTGAATTGCTGTGATAAATGATCCCTTAAAACCCATTCTGTAAAGTACTGCTTGCATATATTCCCAGTCAACCCTGTCAAACGCCTTCTCTGCATCAAGTGATAACAACAGAGAAGGCGTTTTAGAAATATTAATGTAATCTATTAGTGATATCATTCGTCCCTATTTTTATGAAGCCTACCTGGTCTGGATAAATTAGTTTGGGGAGGAGATGTTTTTTAATCGATTTGCCAGGATTTTTGTGAAAATGTTAAAATCTTGGTTGATGAGGGAAATTGGTCTATAATTTTGACATAGAGACGTATCTTTGCCTGGCTTGGGGAGTACTATAATTTTAGTATCTAGTAATTCTGAGGGAATAATGTGACCTTGAAATATATGGTTGCTAAGTTTAACTAAATGTGGTATAAGGAAGGATTTAAATAGTTTATAGTAATCACTCGGAAAGCCGTCGGGACCCGCTGCTTTACCTGGTTTAAAATCTAGGATAACTTCTTTGCACCTCACATGCAGTGACAACAGAGTTGAGTGATTCTAAATCTTGTTTGTCAATTTGAGGCAGGGTGGCTTCTTCTAGAAATTTGTTTAGGAGGCATATGGTTTGTTCTGATTTGGACACTTTTTTGCCATCGTATAAAGAGCTATATGTCATGATGTTTTCCTAGCCCTTCCCCCTTCTCCTTTAAGAGCTTCCTTTCACCTGCAAACAGGTGCTTAGTAATTTTGTTTGAATCACTCAAGCTTGTGCTGTGTCAACAAGCAGCCAAATCTCTGCCCTTCAATTTGAGATCAAGTCTCCAAATTCATTACAAGCCGTGGATTTATTCCTTTTCACTACTTATGAGATCTACTAGAATCCTGTTAAAACAAATTCCTAACAGCAGCTGCCTCCGGAACTGTTTCTGCTAAGCATTTCATTGCAGCTAACGGAATTACTTGTGGAACTCTAAACTAGTCCTGGGATTAAACCTATTGTCAAGCTGTAAGTTTCAGTAGCAGTTTACCACCTAACAGAGAGACTCCGCTACTTACAACTCTTTTTGGCTTTTCCGTTACTCCGTACCTTCCAGCTCTTCCCCCTTCATCGGAGCCTTCTCTATCAGCGGTACACAACACCGGAGAGTCACAGAAACAGCTCCTCGTCAGTAACAAACTGTTACTTAAGGTACTCCCAGCCGATCCACCTGTGCACATAATCAGGCTGTTCGCCTGACATACTATATTAGGCATAATAGTCCTTCATCGTTACACCATACAGTTGTCCCTGGATACTTCACGGAACCTTGAATGTGATTAGTTATCTGCTCCTGTCTGAAAACCTTGAGCCCAAGTGTTGCTTGTTTAAATGGTTTTGTTGCCAAAATCATATCCTCAGAGACTTCACTGACATAAGTTATTTGTAACAGTGATGTAAATTGATTCCTCCTTTGTTACATATAACTTAACACCATCAGCACTACTATTCTGGTATTGTTAGGTGTAATGATCTTTCAGCATTAATTCACAACCTGACGTTTGTGTATTTCCTACTGTGAGATATACACGTCACAGTGAACCAAATATTCCTTAGAGAAGTTTACTAACTATACAGATCTGCAGCTGCGATCCATCTAGTTTGTCTCTAAAGCCTTACATAATTACTAAGCCCAAAAACTATGGAACCAGCAGATCTCCCACAGATTGTTTAAATCTATCCCAAAGGGTTGATCAACTCGCACAAGGATTAAGGGAACTTCAAGTTGAGAATTAGACATTACATAGGATAATAAAGGACACTTTTACAGAGAAAAGTAATCAGTCTGAAACCACACCTGAACCCCAGGTTTCCTTACCAGAACTATTCTCTGGGAATAGGAAGACCTATCGGCAGTTTAAAAACGATTGCAGTTTATTGTTCAAGCTGAAACCCAGGACATACAAATAGTATAAAGGTACTAACATTGGTCTCATTCCTGAGGGGTGAACCCAGAGTCTGGGCTGATTCCATGTATAAGGCAAATGACCCCATTCTAACGTCCTTGGATCAGTTCATTGCTACGAACTATATCAAGATACCAACCAACAATTAACGGCAGAATCAAACATGCAAAGTTTGAAACAAGGTTGCCGACCAGTTGAAGACTATATTACAGACTTTTGCAATTGCCCTTAGGAAACAATTCAGGTTGGGTCTCTCAGATTCCATAAAGGATGAATTGGCTCGAACGGACCTTCCAGGAACCCTAGAAGCATTGATGAAGTTAGTCATACAAATTGATCGCAGACTCTGAGAAAGGAAGACAGAAAAGTCTGTAACTGAAGTACCTTATAGAAGCACAAACCAATCAATCCCTACTAGTAAAACTACAGTGGAAGCCATGGAGATTGGAGTGATCAGAGGACCCATCAGTTCCGAAGAAAGGAACCGAAGAAGGATGCATCAATTATGCATGTATTGTGCAAACCCTAATCATGCTGTAAAAGAATGCCCCGTACTCCAAAAATCGAAGAAAAGTAAGTGTTTACATATACACTCTTCTCACCCAGTTATGGGAAATCCCACTTATTGTCATGTTTCTTTACTATTGCAGTGGGATCAAAACAGACTGACTACTGAGGCAATCGTTGATTCCAGTACATATGGAAACTACTTGGATAAAGACTTAATTGTTAAGAATAAAATACCTTTGGTGTGCAAGCATAAACCTGTCTCCATTTATGTTATTGACTGTTCAAGTATAAGTACAAGACCTATCACACACCAAACAATACCTATATTAGTACAAACACCCTCAGGTCATACTGAACATATATGTTTTGATGTAATACCATCGCCTTTATTCCCAATCGTTTTAGGTTTGAACTGGCTGCAACTTCATCAGCCTGTAATCGATTGGAAGAATTTAAAGGTGGACCTTACTTCCGAATATTGTAAAAACACTTGCTACCCTTACCAAGGTCATATACTCCAGATAACAGACCCTACGTTTGACTTACCGGAATACTACGCAGATTTCTCCAACGTTTTCAGTAAAATAGAGGCGGAATCACTTCCTCCACATCGAGTCTGATTGTCCCATAGATTTACAACCAAGTTCTGTAGTACGATATGGGCATTTATATCCCTTGAGTCAACCAGAACTGTAACATTTAAAGAACTATCTAGATGAAAACCTACCCTAAGGTTTTATAAGACCGTCTACCTCCCCTGCTGGAGCAGGCATGTTTTTTGTCAGGAACAAGGACTCAACGCTTAGGCCAATTATCGATTATAGAGAGATGAATAAGAAAACAATTAAAAATAGGTACCCCTTACCTCTAATACCCAAACTCATAGAAAGGCTACATCAAGCAAAGATTTTCACCAAATTAGATCTTCGTGGGGCCTATAATTTGGTACGTATCAGAGAGGGGGACAAATGGTTGACTTCTTTCAGGACAAGATATGGACTATAAGTACTTAGTCATGCCATTTGGGTTGTGCAACGCACCCGCAACGTTCCAATATTTAATTAACAACGTATTCAGAGACCTATTGGATGGATGTATTGTAATCTATCTTGAAGACATCTTAATTTACTCCAACAACTTAACAGATCACGTCAAACATGTAAGATGGGTTCTTTCTAGACTACGTACACATCAGTTGTACACCAAACCTGAAAAGTGTCTTTTCCACACCAATGAGATATCTTTCCCCAGTTATCACATCAGTCCTGCAGGACTACAGATGGAACAAAATAAGGCACAAACTGTGACAGACTGGGAAAAACCTGAATATAAGAAGGATCTGCAACGGTTTCTGAGATTCGCAAATTACTTTAGAAAGTTTATTAAGAATTGTTCAAAGATTGCCAAACCACTCACTACTCTCACTGGGTCAACTACCTTCCAGTGGGATAACAAAGCAGATAAAGCTTTCAATGATTTAAAGGCAAGATTTACAAGTGCTCCCAATCTACGATTTCCCAATCCGAGTTTAAAATATATACTAGAAGTCGACTCATCTGACTTTGCCATAGGAGCGATCCTATCTCAACGGGAGTCTATCTCATCACCTATGCACCCAATCGCCTTCTTCTCTAAGGTAATGAACAGCACTGAGATGAATTATCCTATAGGCGAAAAATAATTACTGGCAATAAAACGCTCTATCGAACATTGGAGGCATCTACTAGAAGGTACAGAACAACCCGTAATGATATACACCGATCATAAAAATATAGAGTACCTTCGGAATAATAAAACCCTATCTTCAAGAAAAGTTAGGTGGAGCCTCTATTTCGTCAGGTTTAACTACAACATTATATACAGGCCCACTAATAAAAACGGTAAGGCAAACGCACTTTCCCGCAAAGAAAAGAAGCCTGTTTTCCAAAATAAACCAAAGAACATTATACCTAGTGAATGTATCATAGGATTAACAGTAGACTTCACAACAAAACTAAAAAGATCCTTAACTACAGACATAGGACTTCCCCATAAGACCCTTATCCAAAAAAAACAATGGATTATATTATCACAAAGAACAACTCTACATTCCAAATTACCTAAGACCCATTATTTTACAGACCTTTCATGATACTCCGCTTTCTGTTCACCAAGGTGTCAGGCGAACCTTGGAAAAGATCTCAAGAGAATTTTGGTGGCCTGGAATGAAAACAAGCGTAACAGAATATATACAAAGTTGTTCAGTTTGTGCAACATCCAAGACAGAAAACAGTTTCCTTATGGACTCCTTATGCCTATTAAGCCTTCCGAAAGACCCTGGCAACAGATGGCCATGGATTTCATCGTCGAACTACCTGTCTCTCAAAAACAAAATACGATTTTTGTAGTCATTGATCTTTTTACAAAAATGGCCCATTTTATTCCCTTTCATAAATTACCTCAAAGGAAACAGCAGATCTCTTTTTGAATCACATAGTCAAGTTGCACGGAATACCATCAACTTTAATTTCACATAGAGGTTCCCAGTTTACCTCACGTTTCTGGTCACAACTCTGTAAACTACTCCAACTTGATCATCGCTTCTCCACATCCTTCCACCCTCAGACCAATGGACAACACTTGAACCAATGGCTCGAACAATATCTCCGTTGTTATTGTTCACATCATCAAACAGACTGGATGGAATACTTACCTATGGCAGAATATGCCATCAACAACTCAATAAATTCCACAACTAAGATGACACCCTTCTATGCAAATTACGGTTACCAACAAAGTCTAACTTTTGCTCCAGGTGTTATATCAACCTCACCACAGATAGACCATTTATCTAATTCTCTCTCAGTAGTGTTCAAGAATCTCCGAGACAATACTTCACAAGCTCAAACCAACCAAAAAAAGTATTATGACTTAAGACATTGTACACCCCCTAAGTACAGTATTGGTGACTTGGTATGGCTGTCAACTAAAAACTTAAAATTACAGACACCCAGCAAGAAGCTAGGTAGGAGGTTCATTGGCCCATTCCCCATAATCAGGATAATTAATAATAATGCTGTCTCTCTTGAATTACAACTAAACATGCGTATCCATCTTACTTTTCATGTCTCCTTGATAAAACCTGCTAACCGTATGAGGGACTCCAGTCTTGTTTTACCACCTGGACAAGTGCAGGATTCACCTGAAGAATTTGAGGTTCAAACATTGTTGGACTCAAGAATCTGCAGAGGACAATTACAATATCTGGTTAGATAGAAGGGGTATACCAGTCAGGATGATTCTTGGGAACCTTCCACTAATATCCACGCTCCGAGATTGAAAGATGTGTTTCATAGCCGTTTTCCAGATCGTCCTCGGCCTCAAGCTGTGGGACAGCTTTTTTGAGGAGGGGGTTATGTCATGATGTTTCCCTAGCCCTTCCCCCTTCTCCTTTAAGAGCTTCCTTTCACCTGCAAACAGGTGCTTGGTAATTTTGTTTGAATCACTCGAGCTTGCGCTGTGTCAGCACGCAGCCAAATCTATGCCATTCAATTTGAGATCAAGTCTCCAAATTCATTACAAGCCGTGGATTTATTCCTTTTCACTACTTCTGAGATCTACTAGAATCCTGTTAAAACAAATTCCTAACAGCAGCTGCCTCCGGAACTGTTTCTGCTAACCATTTCATTGCGGCTAAACTAGCTCTGGGATTAAACCTATTGTCAAGCTGTAAATTTCAGTAGCAGTTTACCACCTAACAGAGAGACTCTGCTACATACAACTCTCTTTGGCTTTTCCATTACTCCGTACCTTCCAGCTCCTCCCCCTTAATCGGAGCCTTCTCTATCAGCTTTACACAACACCGGAGAGTCACGGAAACAGCTCCTCGTCAGTAACAAAGTGTTACGTAAGGTACTCCCAGCTGATCCACCTGTGCACATAATCAGGCTGTTCTCCTGACATACTATATTAGGCATAATAGTCCTTCAGCGTTACACCGTACAGTTGTCCCTGGATACTTCACGGAACCTTGAATGTGATTAGTTATCTGCTCCTGTCTAAAAACCTCAAGCACAAGTGTTGTTTGTTTAAATGGTTCTGTTGCCAAAATCATATCCTCAGAGACTTCACTGACATAAGTCATTTGTAGCAGTGATGTAAATTGATTCCTCCTTTGTTACATATAACTTAACACCATCAGCACTACTAATCTGGTATTGTTAGGTGTAACAATCTTTCAGCATTAATTCACAACCTGACATTTGTGTATTTCCTACTGTGAGATATACAAGTCACAGTGAAATAAATATTCCTTAGAGAAGTTTACTAACTATACAGATCTGCAGCTGAGATCCATCCAGTTTGTCTCTAAAGCCTTACACTATAATATACGGCAAATGTGTCTACTATTACTTTCGGGTGGGATGTTGTTTCTCCTGTATTCGTGCGTAAAAAGGGAATGGAGATATCTTTGATCCTATCTCTAATTGTAATAGCTAAGTAGCAGTCTGGTTTGTTCGCATAAATAAAGTATTTGGATTGTAATCTAAGCCCAGCTCTAAGAGACTGATCATTTAATATGTTATCTAATTTTTGATGTTTTTCTTGCCACCTTTTGTAAATTATGTGCTAGTTAGATAGTCTATGCTGCTTCTCTAGTGTAGTTATCTCATTTTGTAGTGTGGACTGTGATTCACGTTTTAATTTTGACTTTAGTTGAATTAGGAAACCTCTCAGCACTGATTTATGAGCTGCCCAAATCTGAATCGGATTATCAATGGAGTTGGTGTTAATACTCCAGAATTCCATCATCTGTTTGAAGATATGGTCTTTGTGTAGAGGGTGTTTCATGAGTGTGGGATCATATGTCCAACTTCTTGCATTGTTTGGGGGAATAAGCCCTGATAATTTAGCCACTATTATGGAATGGTCTGACCATACACAAGGATAAATGGAAGAAGATTCCAGATTGGGGATTAAAATTTGGCTCAGAAATATGTAATCTATTAAAGTATTTACGGTGCGCTGTCGAAAAGAAAGTGTGGTCTGAGGTGACGCCGTAGAGTGCTTTCCAGGAGTCCAGTACATTACGTCCTTCTAGAGTGTTGGAGATAGATTTGATTTTTCTACTGTTTCTAATTTGTGACTGTGTGAGTTGGGTTTGTGTTTGGGAGGTTTGTGTATAAAGGGAGACGTTGAAATCCCCTGCTAGAAATATTGTAGCCAAGTTCCAATTTGTGAGGAGGTGAGAAATTTTATTAATGAATTGGTCTTGCTTTTCGTTTGGGGAGTAAATATTACAGAAAATCATTTCCAGTTTGTTTATATGGCCCTTAATAATGAGATATCTACCTTCTTTATCTATTATAGATTCTGTCTGGATAAAAATTAAAGATGAGTGGAAAAGAATTGATACCCCCCTCTTCTTTTTGTCTGTAGTAGAGTGAAAGTGTATAGGGTATTGTTTCGACTAGTATTTAGGGATATGATTTGACTCAAAATGCGTTTCCTGTAAGAAAATAACATTTGCACCTAGCCGTGTGTATTGAGATAAGGCTTTCCTACGTTTTATGTCTGAATTAAGGCCTCTAGCATTATGAGAGAGTAAAATTATATTAGTTGGAGCCATTAATATTTAATAAATGGTGGGGTTTGATTATGTGTTGTCAGGATTAATGTTGATATGTAGTGTATCTTGAAAAGCTCACCAATTTCTAGTAACGAATCAGACCTTTGAAAATGTTCTTTTGTCCGTTGATACACCGGATGTGTCCATGTTAGGATATAGACTGGAGTACCCAAACTATATTAATGACTGCACTCAGTCTCACACCGTACCTTGGGTATTATAATTGAGTTAATACCCTAGTTATGCTCATTGATCTGAGGGAGACCACCTGGGGTCTGATGTTATATAGAACAGTATAACTGATAGGATGTTGAACCCTAATACTTAGTTGATTTAAGCAAAAGATTATCAGTTGTCAATAAATGATTGTGCAGGAGATAACTGAACAAAATTTTAGAGCACAAAGTTTGTAATCAAAAACCTCTTAATATACCATGCAATAAATTATGTGTCGGTAAGTATCAATATCCCATGTTGAAGAAACACAGAGGCAGTATATATATATATATATATATATATATATATATATATATATATATATATATATATACTGTAAGGAATGAGAGAGGTTTGACACAAGCAGAGGTAGCAGGCTGAGGCCTAGAAGCAGTAGTGAACCCTGTGTTCAGAGCGTGCAGCAGGATTGCAGATGAGCTGTGTGCAGAGAGAGACAGACAGGCTGATATGCGAAGAAGGCAACAGTTCAACATAAAGCTTGGTACACAATTTGGCAATCAATATTGAGCAACAAGCGAGATATGCACAGTACCGTACAGCTAATGTCCATGGTGATCCCCTGCCTGCTGTCTCAAGGCCAAATGCAATTGGTCGTGATGTCACACGTTTTAGCGTGTAGTTGAGAGCGGAGCTCCGGATCAAAGTACAAAGTCTGCGGTCCTGAGTAGCCTGCGATCATACAGGGTAAGTTGAGCAGCAATAACTCAGCAGAGCCGACAGAGATGAGAAACGGCTCAGATATAGCTGTTGGCTTCCGAATAGACTGATGTACAATCAGGCTAAGTGTATAGAGTGTACATGGCGTGTATCCCAATAATACAAACTACCTAGCAAAGGTAAAAGGGGATGTTCTGAGCTAAATAGGGAAGCTAGCACATGACAACAGGTTTTAAAGGGAAAGTGTGTGACAACCTACAGAGGTACATATATGTTTCCTGACAATCCATGATCCACTAGGAAAAAGGCATAAGGAGAGTAAAAAGGCAAACAGGTGTGCCTCTTGTGTGGGTTTCTACACTCTGCCCCTTCGCCTGTGGAGTAGTCTGTGGTCTCTCACAGTTCTTTAATCATAGTCCTTCATTTGTTCTTTTGTCGCCTCCTCAGGACTCTGGCCCACTGGGATTTCTGAGACTTAAGGTTTACGGGTTAAGGTCGTGCGGTCTCCTCCATTTGTGGGTTCTCTGGCAAGTTAGACGTTTCCAGGTCCAGAGCTTTGCAGATGTCTTGTATCCCATTAGCGTCTCTGATTGTGAGGGTTTTATTGTCCTTAGATATATGTAGAGCAAAGGGGTAACCCAATCTATACTGGATTCTGTGTTTTCGAAGAAGGGAGGTGAGAGGACGCAGAGACCCCCTCCGTTGAAGTGTCCTAGTGCTCAAGTCCTGTTAAGAGGGAACAATATTTACTTGAAACTTGAAAGTTGGTTGTATGGCTGCCTCTCTAAGGATCTTATCCTTCTCTGGGAACCTCAAAAATGCCACTATAACATCCCGAGGTGGATTGTCTGCTTTAGGTTTGGGTTTCAGAGCTCTGTGTGCTCTCTCAATCTCAATTTCTGTTGACTGATCCACCTCAGTTATTGCACAAAACAATAGATGCAAGTATGATGGTAATTCTTCTGGCATAACTGATTCAGGATTCCTTTAAGCTGTATGTTACTTTGTCGACTTCTGTTTTCCATGTCTTCAATCTTATCTAACAATTCAGACACCACTTGCTGTTGCTGGGAGGCTTGTTGGACTGTCATTTCGACATCCTTCACTAAGTTGTCTCTGTTTTCTTCTAATATTTCCACCCTGGAACCTAGGTCTGTGATTTCTTTTTTGATATAATTTAAACTTGCCGTCATAGAGTTGTGCATGGTATCCATTTTCTCCCAGAGTTTGTTGAAGCTGTTAATGATATCTTGTTTAGAAACAAGTAAGTGTAGGTCTGCTTTAGTTAGCGAAGTGGAGTCGACAGAGGAATCATAAGGGACAGATGCTAGTGTATTAGAGTCATCCATCTCTTTCCTAGTATCTGAGGTTTTGTTACCTTGAGAAAGTTTAAAATATGAGTTTACAGAGGCCGTTTTCCCAGATTTATCTAGTTTATTTAGTTTCTTGGAGGTCATTTTGTTGTTCTGCAGTAAATGAAATGATTTTGGTATTTCAGGTTGTGTTTTGACAACCGGTCAGTAGGTGGCGTAGTTGTATAAGGAGAAAATTGTCACAGTGAGGAAAACCTGATTTTCACCTGTAATATAGAATTATGTTTTAGCTTGTGAGGAAGTAAGTTTTCCCAGTCAAGGAGTCCCTTTTTGTAAAAAATAAAGTTGAGGGTAGGAGTGTTATATTGTGTTCACCACATAAAATGTAGAAATACAGATCACCTTAGTAGGTGCTTTAATATGCCAGTTCGATATTTTCAGATATGGCTGTGTGCTGAGTATTTATCTTTCTATAGATGCCACATGGTGGGTCTTTATCTGGTGTTTCCCCCTTATGACCTGATTAACAACCATAGAAATATAGAAACATAGATATTGACGGCAGATAAGAGCCATAGGCCCAGCAAGTCTGCCCGACCTTACCTAACAGTATAAACTTATCTAGTTCGTAGGATAGCCTTATGCTTGTCCCATGCATTTTTAAAGTCCCCCACAGTGTTTGTTGCTACTACCTCTTGAGGAAGTTTATTCCATAAATCAATCACTCTTTCTGTAAAGAAGTGCTTCCTCAAATTACTCCTGAATCTACTACCCTTTAGCTTGAGCTCATGACCCCTTGTTCTTGAATTTTCCATTTTATGTAAAATACCCACAGCCTCAGTTTTACTAAACCCTTTAATGTACTTGAAAGTTGCTATCATATCACCTCTTTCCCTTCTCTCCTCTAAGCTATACATATTTAGGTCATTGAGCCTATCCTGGTAAGTTTTATTTTTTAGACCATGTACCATTTTGGTAGCCCTCCTTTGCACAGATTCAAGTTTGTTAATATCCTTCTGAAGATATGGCCTCCAGAACTGCACACAATACTCAAGATGAGGCCTAACTAATGATCTATAAAGTGGCATAAGAACCTTACTATTTCTGCTGCAAATACCTCTACCAATACATCCAAGCATTCTGCTAGCCTTACTCGCTGCATTACTACATTGTTTACTAAGTTTTAAATCATCTGAAATAATAATTCCCAAGTCCTGTTCCTCGTCTGTAACAGTCAGTAAAGTGTCATTGAGTCTGTAATTAACATTTGGATTTTTCTTCCCTAAATGCATTATTTTACACTTTGCTGTGTTAAACTTTAGATCCCAGTCGTTTGTCCAATCCTCCAATTGTTGTATATCACTTCTCATTTTGTCTACCCCCCCTGGAACATCCACTCTGTTGCAAATTTTTGTATCATCTGCAAAGAGACATACTTTCCCCTGTAGCCCTTTGCTGATATCGCAGATAAATATGTTAAACAAAACAGGCCCCAGAACTGACCCCTGAGGAACACCACTAGTAACAGCCCCCTCTGCTGAATGAACTCCATTTACTAAGACACTTTGTTTTCTGTCCTTAAGCCAGCATTCCACCCAGTTCACAATTTTTGAATCTAGACCAAGGAGATATAGTTTGTGAATAAGTTTATTGTGTGGGACGGTGTCAAATGCTTTGCTGAAATCTAGATATGCTACATCAACTGCTCCTCCCTTGTCTAATACTTTTGTTACATAATCAAAGAAGTCAATTAGATTAGTCTGACATGATCTCCCTGAAGTAAAACCATGCTGATTTTGGTCCTCTAAATTGTTTGTCTTTATGTAAGTCATAATTCTTTCTTTTAAGAGGCTTTCCATTAATTTCCCTACTACTGAAGGTAAACTAACTGGCCTGTAGTTGCCAGATTCTTCTCTACTGCCCTTTTTATGAAGAGGTATTACATTTGCTATTCTCCAATCATCTGGGACAGCTCCTGTTAATAGTGACTGATTAAACAGATCAGTTAATGGGACAGTTGGCACTGATCGAAGTTCTTTTAAAACCCTTGGATGAATATTATCAGGACCCACTGCCTTTGTAACATTTATTTTTGATAATGCTAACAAAACCTCATCCTCTGTAAAAAGATTACTGTTAAAGGGACAGTCAAGTCCAAAAAAAACTTTCATGTTTCAAATAGGGCATGTAATTTTAAACAACTTTCCAATTTACTTTTATCACCAATTTTTCTTTGTTCTTTTGGTATTCTTACTTGAAAGCTAGACCTAGGAAGGCTCATATGATAATTTCTAAGCCCTTGAAGGCCGCCTCTAATCACATGCTTTGTATTTGCTTTTCACAGCAGGGGAGAGCTAGTACAGGTAAACCCTATAGATAACATTGTGAGCATGCCCGTGGATTGTGGCAGACACTGCACTAATTGGCTAAAATGAAAGTCAATAGATAATAAATAAAATGTCATGTGATCAGGGGTTTGTCAGAAGATGCTTAGATACAAGTTAATCACAGAGGTAAAAAGTGTATTATTATAACTGTGTTGGTTATGCAAAACTGGGGAATGGGTAATAAAGGGATTATCTATCTTTTAAAACAACAAAAATTCTGGTGTTAACTGTCCCTTTAAGCTTGTTTCTATTTTTCGTAGTATCCCTTAATGTAGACATTGTATCTTCACAATTTTTAGTGAAAACAGAACAGAAGTAATCATTGAGACAGTCTGCAATCTGCTTATCTCCTTCTATTATTCTACCATCAACTGATTTCAATTTTACTATTCCTACCTTATTTTTTCTTCTTTCACTGATATATCTAAAGAATGTTTTGTCCCCATGTTTTACTGACTGTGCTATCTTCTCTTCTGCATGAGCTTTAACCTTCCTAATTAACTGCTTAGTCTTTTTTTGTTGGAGTCTCCATATTTTCATATCATCATCTGCTTGTGTGTGTCTGTAATTTTTATAAGCTATCTTTTTTGTCTTTACAGCATGTGCTACTTCTTTGGAAAACCAAATTGGTTTCCGCTTTCTTTTACTTTTACAGACATGTCTAATACAGTGTGCGGTTGCATCTAAAATGGCACCTTTCACAAATTCCCACTGTTCTTGAACCCCTGTAATAAGAGTTTTCCCCTTTAAATAGTTTTTTAGGTATTCTCCCATTAATGAAAAATCTGCCGTCCTAAAGTCTAAAACTTTTGTTTTAGTCTGGGTGGACAGTTCCTGAACATGAATACTAAACCAAACAGAGTGATGATCACTTGATCCTAAGTTCTCACCTACAGACACATCTGAAACTGTATCACTGTTTGTAAGTATTAGATCTAATATAGCTTCCTTACGAGTTGGTTCCTTGACTAATTGCTCAAGTGATTTCAAACCAGGATTTGTTCTTTATTCATTCATGTAGATTCCTGAATTAAGTGGCTATGTCTGGGCCAGTATATTGTGCAATGTGTTAGGACATGTTAGGCCCCCTTTTTATGGCTCCAAGTGTTTGTTTTATTTTTTTTAGCCTATATGTAACTGTCCATATTTGTGTGGCCGGTACTCACAGTTCCGCTGTTTCAATGAGGTGGAGAGTGATTAGGCCGCTCCAGCATGAACTGCTTAGGATAGTCGCCATGCCGTTGTGAGGAGTGTGATCACCAGCTTTGGAGAAGTCCCGGTTGGGGAAAATGGCGCTTGGAGCGTTTGTTGAAATCTGTCTGTCTCTGTGATTGTCTGCTGCCAGCCCATAGTTTCAGCTTGTGTGATACTCCTTGCTACTTCACATAGCTGCCGGTCTGATTTGTACCCTCCGGAACGCTTATAGAGAGGAGTAGAGACGAATCTCCTTGCCCTGGTATACGGAGCTCTAAGCGAAGGCGTCCATCTTGGAGCCATGTCAGACTCCGCCCCCGCGCCATAATATTTACTCATATAAAAATATTAGTTTGTACTATCTGCCTGTTGTATATATTTACATCAAACAAAATGTCTTACAAATACATACATAAACTTGTTTCACCACAAGCGACAGGGAGAAGAAAAAAGGGGGAAGGGGGGGGAAGTAAGGAAAAACTCCTATTCTCTCCCTTCAGTCCTGGCCTCTCCATCTCTCCAGGGTCTACCAGATCCCGAGGAGTACTGAATCTGAATTTTTGAATGGAAGTATAATATCTTGTTCCTCTTTTGTCAGAGCTCTAATGTAAATAGACCCCCCCCCAAAAAAAAGAATGTGCTATTCTGTATTTATCCCTGTATCTTTCTGTTCAATAATACATTGTTTTTTTAGTAAATTCTATTACTTCTGACATTTTTGGCTCCTGCTTTTCTTTCCACTTATGAAAAATTAAACTTCTTGCAGATTATATTATAGCATGTATACATTTATTCTCTTCTGGGTTTTTACTATGGTGAAGTAAGAATATAATCTGTCGTAGGGAGAATTTTAAATCTGATTTGTTCATTGCATTTGTAGCCCTGGATTCAAGTTTAAACCAAAACTGTTTTATCTTGGGGCATTTTCAGAGCATATGTAATACATCTGCACCCTGTAACTGACATTTTGGGCATTTATTAAAATTTACATTATGCCATTTATAGTCCATTTTAGGTGTATAGTATATCATAAGCAGAAGCTTTAAATGTGACTCTCTCCAGGATGCTGAAAGCATGACATCATAAATTTTCATAATAGAGCTCCCAATAAGATTAGCGTCTTATTTTACATCTTCAATTGTGCTTTGCCATTTATAAGAAATGCTATCAACCTGTAGCTTGCTGTCTCCTTTTACTGCAGATATTAATTTGTACAATGGGGATATAGGAAATAAATGTTTTTTTTACCATTAAAATCCATTAACCCCTTAATGACCACAGCACTTTTCCATTTGTTGACCGTTTGGGACCAAGGCTATTTCTCCAACATAGGTGTGTCCGGTCCACGGCGTCATCCTTACTTGTGGGATATTCTCTTCCCCAACAGGAAATGGCAAAGAGCCCAGCAAAGCTGGTCACATGATCCCTCCTAGGCTCCGCCTACCCCAGTCATTCTCTTTGCCGTTGTACAGGCAACATCTCCACGGAGATGGCTTAGAGTTTTTTAGTGTTTAACTGTAGTTTTTATTATTCAATCAAGAGTTGTTATTTTAAAATAGTGCTGGTATGTACTATTTACTCTGAAACAGAAAAGAGATGAAGATTTCTGTTTGTAAGAGGAAAATGATTTTAGCAACCGTTACTAAAATCGATGGCTGTTCCACACAGGACTGTTGAGAGGAATTAACTTCAGTTGGGGGAACAGTGAGCAGACTTTTGCTGCTTGAGGTATGACACATTCTAACAAGACGATGTAATGCTGGAAGCTGTCATTTTCCCTATGGGATCCGGTAAGCCATTTTTATTACAGAGTAAATAAGGGCTTCACAAGGGCTTGTTAAGACTGTAGACATTTTCTGGGCTAAATCGATTCATATATAACATATTTAGCCTTGAGGAATCATTTAATATGGGTATTTTTGTAAAATAATATCGGCAGGCACTGTTTTAGACACCTTATTCTCTAGGGGCTTTCCCTAATCATAGGCAGAGCCTCATTTTCGCGCCGGTATTGCGCACTTGTTTTTGAGAAGCATGACATGCAGTCGCATGTGTGAGGAGCTCTGATACATAAAAAAGACTTTCTGAAGGCGTCATTTGGTATCGTATTCCCCTTTGGGCTTGGTTGGGTCTCAGCAAAGCAGATACCAGGGACTGTAAAGGGGTTAAAGATAAAAACGGCTCCGGTTCCGTTATTTTAAGGGTTAAAGCTTCCAAATTTGGTGTGCAATACTTTTAAGGCTTTAAGACACTGTGGTGAAATTTTGGTGAATTTTGAACAATTCCTTCATACTTTTTCGCAATTGCAGTAATAAAGTGTGTTCAGTTTAAAATTTAAAGTGACAGTAACGGTTTTATTTTAAAACGTTTTTTGTACTTTGTTATCAAGTTTATGCCTGTTTAACATGTCTGAACTACCAGATAGACTGTGTTCTGAATGTGGGGAAGCCAAGGTTCCTTCTCATTTAAATAGATGTGATTTATGTGACACTGAAAATGATGCCCAAGATGATTCCTCAAGTGAGGGGAGTAAGCATGGTACTGCATCATTCCCTCCTTCGTCTACACCAGTCTTGCCCACTCAGGAGGCCCCTAGTACATCTAGCGCGCCAATACTCCTTACTATGCAACAATTAACGGCTGTAATGGATAATTCTATCAAAAACATTTTAGCCAAAATGCCCACTTATCAGCGTAAGCGCGACTGCTCTGTTTTAGATACTGAAGAGCATGAGGACGCTGAGGATAATGGTTCTGATATGCCCCTACACCAGTCTGAGGGGGCCAGGGAGGTTTTGTCTGAGGGAGAAATTTCAGATTCAGGGAAAATTTCTCAACAAGCTGAACCCGATGTGATTACATTTAAATTTAAGTTGGAACATCTCCGCGCTCTGCTTAAGGAGGTGTTATCCACTCTGGATGATTGTGAGAATTTGATCATCCCAGAGAAACTATGTAAAATGGACAAGTTCCTAGAGGTCCCGGGGCCCCCAGAAGCTTTTCCTATACCCAAGCGGGTGGCGGACATTGTAAATAAAGAATGGGAAAGGCCCGGTATACCTTTCGTCCCTCCCCCCATATTTAAAAAATTGTTTCCCATGGTCGACCCCAGAAAGGACTTATGGCAGACAGTCCCCAAGGTCGAGGGGGCGGTTTCTACTTTAAACAAACGCACCACTATACCCATAGAAGATAGTTGTGCTTTCAAAGATCCTATGGATAAAAAATTAGAAGGTTTGCTTAAAATGATGTTTGTTCAGCAAGGTTACCTTCTACAACCAATTTCATGCATTGTCCCTGTCACTACAGCCGCGTGTTTCTGGTTCGATGAGCTAGAAAAGGCGATCGATAGTGATTCTCCTCCTTATGAGGAGATTATGGACAGAATCCGTGCTCTCAAATTGGCTAATTCTTTCACCCTAGACGCCACTTTGCAATTGGCTAGGTTAGCGGCGAAAAATTCTGGGTTTGCTATTGTGGCGCGCAGAGCGCTTTGGTTGAAATCTTGGTCAGCGGATGCGTCTTCCAAGAACAAATTGCTTAACATTCCTTTCAAGGGGAAAACGCTGTTTGGCCCTGACTTGAAAGAGATTATCTCTGATATCACTGGGGGTAAGGGCCACGCCCTTCCTCAGGATAGGTCTTTCAAGGCCAAAAATAAACCTAATTTTCGTCCCTTTCGTAGAAACGGACCAGCCCCAAGTGCTACGTCCTCTAAGCAAGAGGGTAATACTTCTCAAGCCAAGCCAGCCTGGAGACCAATGCAAGGCTGGAACAAGGGAAAGCAGGCCAAGAAGCCTGCCACTGCTACCAAGACAGCATGAAATGTTGGCCCCCGATCCGGGACCGGATCTGGTGGGGGGCAGACTCTCTCTCTTCGCTCAGGCTTGGGCAAGAGATGTTCTGGATCCTTGGGCACTAGAAATAGTCTCCCAAGGTTATCTTCTGGAATTCAAGGGGCCTCCCCCAAGGGGGAGGTTCCACAGGTCTCAATTGTCTTCAGACCACATAAAGAGACAGGCATTCTTACATTGTGTAGAAGACCTGTTAAAAATGGGAGTGATTCATCCTGTTCCATTAGGAGAACAAGGGATGGGGTTCTACTCCAATCTGTTCGTAGTTCCCAAAAAAGAGGGAACGTTCAGACCAATCTTGGATCTCAAGATCCTAAACAAGTTTCTCAAGGTTCCATCGTTCAAAATGGAAACTATTCGAACAATTCTTCCTTCCATACAGGAAGGTCAATTCATGACCACGGTGGATTTAAAGGATGCGTATCTACATATTCCTATCCACAAGGAACATCATCGGTTCCTAAGGTTCGCATTCCTGGACAAGCATTACCAGTTCGTGGCACTTCCTTTCGGATTAGCCACTGCTCCAAGGATTTTCACAAAGGTACTAGGGTCCCTTCTAGCGGTACTAAGACCAAGGGGCATTGCAGTAGTACCTTACTTGGACGACATTCTGATTCAAGCGTCGTCCCTTCCTCAAGCAAAGGCTCTCACGGACATAGTCCTGGCCTTTCTCAGATCTCACGGATGGAAAGTGAACGTAGAAAAGAGTTCTCTATCTCCGTCAACAAGGGTTCCCTTCTTGGGAACAATAATAGACTCCTTAGAAATGAGGATTTTTCTGACAGAGGCCAGAAAAACAAAACTTCTAAACTCTTGTCAAACACTTCATTCCGTTCCTCTTCCTTCCATAGCGCAATGCATGGAAGTAATAGGTTTGATGGTAGCGGCAATGGACATAGTTCCTTTTGCGCGCATTCATCTAAGACCATTACAACTGTGCATGCTCAGTCAGTGGAATGGGGACTATACAGACTTGTCTCCGACGATTCAAGTAAATCAGAGGACCAGAGACTCACTCCGTTGGTGGCTGTCCCTGGACAACCTGTCACAAGGGATGACCTTCCGCAGACCAGAGTGGGTCATTGTCACGACCGACGCCAGTCTGATGGGCTGGGGCGCGGTCTGGGGACCCCTGAAAGCTCAGGGTCTTTGGTCTCGGGAAGAATCTCTTCTACCGATAAATATTCTGGAACTGAGAGCGATATTCAATGCTCTCAAGGCTTGGCCTCAGCTAGCAAAGGCCAAGTTCATACGGTTTCAATCAGACAACATGACGACTGTTGCGTACATCAACCATCAGGGGGGAACAAGGAGTTCCCTGGCGATGGAAGAAGTGACCAAAATCATTCAATGGGCGGAGACTCACTCCTGCCACCTGTCTGCAATCCACATTCCAGGAGTGGAAAATTGGGAAGCGGATTTTCTGAGTCGTCAGACATTACATCCGGGGGAGTGGGAACTCCATCCGGAAATCTTTGCCCAAATTACTCAATTGTGGGGCATTCCAGACATGGATCTGATGGCCTCTCGTCAGAACTTCAAGGTTCCTTGCTACGGGTCCAGATCCAGGGATCCCAAGGCGACTCTAGTAGATGCACTAGTAGCACCTTGGACCTTCAAACTAGCTTATGTATTCCCGCCGTTTCCTCTCATCCCCAGGCTGGTAGCCAGGATCAATCAGGAGAGGGCGTCGGTGATCTTGATAGCTCCTGCGTGGCCACGCAGGACTTGGTATGCAGATCTGGTGAATATGTCATCGGCTCCACCATGGAAGCTACCTTTGAGACGAGACCTTCTTGTTCAAGGTCCGTTCGAACATCCGAATCTGGTCTCACTCCAGCTGACTGCTTGGAGATTGAACGCTTGATCTTATCAAAACGAGGGTTCTCAGATTCTGTTATTGATACTCTTGTTCAGGCCAGAAAGCCTGTAACTAGAAAGATTTACCACAAAATATGGAAAAAATATATCTGTTGGTGTGAATCTAAAGGATTCCCTTGGAACAAGGTAAAGATTCCTAAGATTCTATCCTTTCTTCAAGAAGGATTGGAGAAAGGATTATCGGCAAGTTCCTTGAAGGGACAGATTTCTGCCTTGTCTGTGTTACTTCACAAAAAGCTGGCAGCTGTGCCAGATGTTCAAGCCTTTGTTCAGGCTCTGGTTAGAATCAAGCCTGTTTACAAACCTTTGACTCCTCCTTGGAGTCTCAACTTAGTTCTTTCAGTTCTTCAGGGGGTTCCGTTTGAACCCTTGCATTCCGTTGATATTAAGTTATTATCTTGGAAAGTTTTGTTTTTGGTTGCAATTTCTTCTGCTAGAAGAGTTTCAGAATTATCTGCTCTGCAGTGTTCTCCTCCTTATCTGGTTTTCCATGCAGATAAGGTGGTTTTACGTACTAAACCTGGTTTTCTTCCGAAAGTTGTTTCTAACAAAAACATTAACCAGGAGATAGTCGTGCCTTCTTTGTGTCCGAATCCAGTTTCAAAGAAGGAACGTTTGTTGCACAATTTGGATGTTGTTCGCGCTCTAAAATTCTATTTAGATGCTACAAAGGATTTTAGACAAACATCTTCCTTGTTTGTTGTTTATTCTGGTAAAAGGAGAGGTCAAAAAGCAACTTCTACCTCTCTCTCTTTTTGGATTAAAAGCATCATCAGATTGGCTTATGAGACTGCCGGACGGCAGCCTCCTGAAAGAATCACAGCTCATTCCACTAGGGCTGTGGCTTCCACATGGGCCTTCAAGAACGAGGCTTCCGTTGATCAGATATGTAGGGCAGCGACTTGGTCTTCACTGCACACTTTTACCAAATTTTACAAGTTTGATACTTTTGCTTCTTCTGAGGCTATTTTTGGGAGAAAGGTTTTGCAAACCGTGGTGCCTTCCATTTAGGTGACCTGATTTGCTCCCTCCCTTCATCCGTGTCCTAAAGCTTTGGTATTGGTTCCCACAAGTAAGGATGACGCCGTGGACCGGACACACCTATGTTGGAGAAAACAGAATTTATGTTTACCTGATAAATTACTTTCTCCAACGGTGTGTCCGGTCCACGGCCCGCCCTGGTTTTTTAATCAGGCCTGATAATTTATTTTCTTTAACTACAGTCACCACGGTATCATATGGTTTCTCCTATGCAAATATTCCTCCTTTACGTCGGTCGAATGACTGGGGTAGGCGGAGCCTAGGAGGGATCATGTGACCAGCTTTGCTGGGCTCTTTGCCATTTCCTGTTGGGGAAGAGAATATCCCACAAGTAAGGATGACGCCGTGGACCGGACACACCGTTGGAGAAAGTAATTTATCAGGTAAACATAAATTCTGTTTTTTACATTTCTGCGATGTTTGTGTTTAGCTGTAATTTTCCTCTTACTCATTTACTGTACCCACACATATTATATACCGTTTTTCTCGCCATTAAATGGACATTCTAAAGATACCATTATTTTCATCATATCTTATAATTTACTATAAAAAAAATTATAAAATATGAGGAAAAAATGGAAAAAAACACACTTTTTCTAACTTTGACCCCACAAAATCTGTTACAGATCTACAACCACCAAAAATCACCCATGCTAAATAGTTTCTAAATTTTGTCCTGAGTTTAGAAATACCCAATGTTTACATCTTCTTTGCTTTTTTTGTAAGTTATAGGGTCATAAATACAAGTAGCACTTTGCTATTTCCAAACCATTATTTTTCAAAATTAGCGCTAGTTACATTAGAACGCTGATATCTTTCAGGAATCCCTGAATAGCCATTGATATGTATATTTTTTTTTTTTAGTAGACATCCCAAAGTATTGATCTAGGCCCATTTTGGTATATTTCATGCCACCATTTCACCGCCAAATGCGATTAAATACAAAAAATTGTTCACTTTTTCACAAATTTTTTCACAAACTTTTGGTTTCTCACTGAAAGCTTGTGGCTTAAATTATTGTAAATTATTCTCTGGGATCCCCTTTGTTCAGAAATAGCAGCCATATATGGCTTTTGCGTTGCTTTTTGGTAATTAGAAGGCTGCTAAATGCCACACACGTGTATTATGCCCAGCAGTGAAGGGGTTAATTAGGGAGCATGTAGGGAGCTTTTAGGGGTAATTTTAGCTTTAGTGTAGTGTAGTAGACAACCCCAAGTATTGATCTAGGCCAATTTTGGTATATTTCATGCCACCATTTCACCGCCAAATGCGATCAAATAAAAAAAAAAAGTTAAGTTTCTCACTGAAATCATTTACAAACAGCTTGTGCAATTATGGCACAAATGGTTGTAAATGCTTCTCTGGGATCCCCTTTATTCAGAAATAGCAGACATATATGGCTTTGGCTTTGCTTTGTGGTAATTAGAAGGCCTCCAAATGCCGCTGCGCATCACACGTGTATTATGGCTAGCAGTGATGGGGTTAATTATGTAGCTTGTAGGGAGCTTGCAGGGTTAATTTCTTCTGTTAAGTGTGATCAGTCCACGGGTCATCATTACTTCTGGGATATTACTCCTCCCCAACAGGAAGTGCAAGAGGATTCACCCAGCAGAGCTGCATATAGCTCCTCCCCTCTACGTCACTCCCAGTCATTCTCTTGCACCCAACGACTAGATAGGATGTGTGAGAGGACTATGGTGATTATACTTAGTTTTATATCTTCAATCAAAAGTTTGTTATTTTAAAATAGCACCGGAGTGTGTTATTACCTCTCTGGCAGAGTTTGAAGAAGAATCTACCAGAGTTTTGCTATGATTTTAGCCGGAGTAGTTAAGATCATATTGCTGTTCTCGGCCATCTGAGGAGTGAGGTAAACTTCAGATCAGGGGACAGCGGGCAGATGAATCTGCATAGAGGTATGTAGCAGTTTTTATTTTCTGACAATGGAATTGATGAGAAAATCCTGCCATACCGATATAATGTCATGTATGTATACTTTACACTTCAGTATTCTGGGGAATGGTACTTCACTAGAATTACACTGTAAGAAATACATAAAGCTGTTTAATAACTAGAAAGATTATGTTTAACGTTTTTGCTGGAATGTAAAATCGTTTTCATTTGCTGAGGTACTGTGTGAATAAATGTTTGGGCACTATTTTTCCACTTGGCAGTTGCTTAATCTGTTTTTCTGACAGTTTCTGTTCTCCCTCACTGCTGTGTGTGAGGGGGAGGGGCCGTTTTTTGGCGCTTTTACTATGCATCAAATATTTCAGTCAGCAACTCATTGTATTCCCTGCATGATCTGGTTCATCTCTACAGAGCTCAGGGGTCTTCAAAACTTATTTTGAGGGAGGTAATTTCTCTCAGCAGAGCTGTGAGAATTATAGTTTGACTGAGATAAAAAACGTTTATTCTGTAATTTGTTTCCTGCTTTCAGAATTTGTTATCTTTGCTAATGGGATTAAACCTTTGCTAAAG
Source organism: Bombina bombina (assembly GCF_027579735.1). Lineage (NCBI taxonomy): Eukaryota > Metazoa > Chordata > Amphibia > Anura > Bombinatoridae > Bombina > Bombina bombina. The sequence goes on along the minus strand of NC_069501.1, from coordinate 794,028,407 downwards.
TTGTGTTGTTTACAAGGATTGAGGCTATAACTGTTTCAATTTATTAATTTTCAACTGTCATAGATCTTCTGTGCTTCTTAAGGGCACAGTACATTTTAATATTATTCTAATTGAATTGTATTTCCAAGTTGCAAGTTTATTTGCTAGTGTGTTAAACATGTCTGATTCAGAGGATGATACCTGTGTCATTTGTTGCAATGCCAAAGTGGAGCCCAATAGAAATTTATGTACTAACTGTATTGATGCTACTTTAAATAAAAGTCAATCTGTACAAATTGAACAAATTTCACCAAACAACGAGGGGAGAGTTATGCCGACTAACTCGCCTCACGTGTCAGTACCTACATCTCCCGCTCAGAGGGAGGTGCGTGATATTGTAGCGCCGAGTACATCTGGGCGGCCATTACAAATCACATTACAGGATATGGCTACTGTTATGACTGAGGTTTTGGCTAAATTACCAGAACTAAGAGGTAAGCGTGATCACTCTGGGGTGAGAACAGAGTGCGCTGATAATATTAGGGCCATGTCAGACACTGCGTCACAGGTGGCAGAACATGAGGACGGAGAACTTCATTCTGTGGGTGACGGTTCTGATCCAAACAGACTGGATTCAGATATTTCAAATTTTAAATTTAAACTGGAAAACCTCCGTGTATTACTAGGGGAGGTGTTAGCAGCTCTGAATGATTGTAACACAGTTGCAATACCAGAGAAAATGTGTAGGTTGGATAAATATTTTGCGGTACCGACGAGTACTGAGGTTTTTCCTATACCTAAGAGACTTACTGAAATTGTTACTAAGGAGTGGGATAGACCCGGTGTGCCGTTCTCACCCCCTCCGATATTTAGAAAAATGTTTCCAATAGACGCCACCACAAGGGACTTATGGCAAACGGTCCCTAAGGTGGAGGGAGCAGTTTCTACCTTAGCTAAGCGTACCACTATCCCGGTGGAGGATAGCTGTGCTTTTTCAGATCCAATGGATAAAAAGTTAGAGGGTTACCTTAAGAAAATGTTTGTTCAACAAGGTTTTATATTGCAACCCCTTGCATGCATTGCGCCGATCACGGCTGCAGCGGCATTCTGGATTGAGTCTCTGGAAGAGAACATTGGTTCAGCTACTCTGGACGACATTACGGACAGGCTTAGAGTCCTTAAACTAGCTAATTCATTCATTTCGGAGGCCGTAGTACATCTTACTAAACTTACGGCGAAGAATTCAGGATTCGCCATTCAGGCACGCAGGGCGCTGTGGCTAAAATCCTGGTCAGCTGATGTTACTTCTAAGTCTAAATTGCTTAATATACCTTTCAAAGGGCAGACCTTATTCGGGCCCGGGTTGAAAGAGATTATCGCTGACATTACAGGAGGTAAAGGCCATGCCCTGCCTCAGGACAAAGCCAAAGCCAAGACTAGACAGTCTAATTTTCGTTCCTTTCGTAATTTCAAAGCAGGAGCAGCATCAACTTCCTCTGCACCAAAACAGGAAGGAGCTGTTGCTCGCTACAGACAAGGCTGGAAACCTAACCAGTCCTGGAACAAGGGCAAGCAGACTAGGAAACCTGCTGCTGCCCCTAAAACAGCATGAATTGAGGGCCCCCGATCCGGGATCGGATCTAGTGGGGGGCAGACTTTCTCTCTTCGCCCAGGCTTGGGCAAGAGATGTTCAGGATCCCTGGGCGCTAGAGATAATATCTCAGGGATACCTTCTGGACTTCAAATACTCTCCTCCAAGAGAGAGATTTCATCTGTCAAGATTGTCAACAATCCAGACAAAGAAAGAGGCGTTTCTACGCTGCGTACAAGAGCTCTTGTTAATGGGAGTAATCCATCCAGTTCCACGATCGGAACAGGGACAGGGGTTTTACTCAAATCTGTTTGTGGTTCCCAAAAATGAGGGAACTTTCAGACCAATCCTGGACTTAAAGATCCTAAACAAATTCCTAAGAGTTCCATCGTTCAAGATGGAGACTATTCGGACAATTTTACCTATGATCCAAGAGGGTCAATACATGACCACTGTAGATTTAAAAGATGCTTACCTTCACATACCGATTCACAAAGATCATTATCGGTACCTAAGGTTTGCCTTCCTAGACAGGCATTACCAGTTTGTGGCTCTTCCATTCGGATTGGCTACAGCTCCAAGAATCTTCACAAAGGTTCTGGGTGCTCTTCTGGCGGTACTAAGACCGCGGGGAATCTCGGTAGCTCCATACCTAGACGACATTCTGATACAAGCTTCAAGCTTTCAAACTGCCAAGTCTCATACAGAGTTAGTGCTGGCATTTCTAAGGTCACATGGATGGAAGGTGAACGAAAAGAAAAGTTCACTCGTTCCACTCACAAGAGTTCCCTTCCTGGGGACTCTTATAGATTCTGTAGAAATGAAGATTTACCTGACAGAGGACAGGCTAACAAGACTTCAAAGTGCTTGCCGCACCCTTCATTCCATTCAACACCCGTCAGTGGCTCAATGCATGGAGGTAATCGGCTTAATGGTAGCGGCAATGGACATAGTACCCTTTGCACGCTTACACCTCAGACCACTGCAACTGTGCATGCTAAGTCAGTGGAATGGGGATTACTCAGACTTATCCCCTTCTCTGAATCTGGATCAAGAGACCAGAAATTCTCTTCTATGGTGGCTTTCTCGGCCACATCTGTCCAGGGGGATGCCATTCAGCAGACCAGACTGGACAATTGTAACAACAGACGCCAGCCTTCTAGGTTGGGGTGCCGTCTGGAATTCTCTGAAGGCTCAGGGACAATGGAGTCAGGAGGAGAGTCTCTTGCCAATAAACATTCTGGAATTGAGAGCAGTTCTCAATGCCCTCCTGGCTTGGCCCCAGTTGACAACTCGGGGGTTCATCAGGTTTCAGTCGGACAACATCACGACTGTAGCTTACATCAACCATCAGGGAGGGACAAGAAGCTCCCTAGCTATGATGGAAGTATCAAAGATAATTTGCTGGGCAGAGTCTCACTCTTGCCACCTGTCAGCAATCCACATCCCGGGAGTGGAGAACTGGGAGGCGGATTTCTTAAGTCGTCAGACTTTTCATCCGGGGGAGTGGGAACTTCATCCGGAGGTCTTTGCCCAAATACTTCGACGTTGGGGCAAACCAGAGATAGATCTCATGGCGTCTCGACAGAACGCCAAGCTTCCTCGTTACGGGTCCAGATCCAGGGATCCAGGAGCAGTCCTGATAGATGCTCTGACAGCACCTTGGGACTTCAGGATGGCTTACGTGTTTCCACCCTTCCCGTTGCTTCCTCGATTGATTGCCAGAATCAAACAAGAGAGAGCATCAGTGATTCTAATAGCACCTGCGTGGCCACGCAGGACTTGGTATGCAGACCTGGTGGACATGTCATCCTGTCCACCTTGGTCTCTACCTCTGAAACAGGACCTTCTGATACAGGGTCCCTTCAAACATCAAAATCTAACTTCTCTGAAGCTGACTGCTTGGAAATTGAACGCTTGATTTTATCAAGACGTGGATTTTCTGAGTCAGTTATTGATACCTTAATACAGGCTAGGAAACCTGTTACCAGAAAGATTTACCATAAGATATGGCGTAAATACCTATATTGGTGTGAATCCAAAGGTTACTCTTGGAGTAAGGTTAGGATTCCTAGGATATTGTCTTTTCTACAAGAAGGTTTAGAAAAGGGTTTATCTGCTAGTTCATTAAAGGGACAGATCTCAGCTCTGTCCATTCTGTTACACAAACGTCTGTCAGAAGTTCCTGACGTCCAGGCTTTTTGTCAGGCTTTGGCCAGAATTAAGCCTGTGTTTAAAACTGTTGCTCCACCATGGAGTTTAAACCTTGTTCTTAATGTTTTACAGGGCGTTCCGTTTGAACCCCTTCATTCCATTGATATAAAGTTGTTATCTTGGAAAGTTCTATTTTTAATGGCTATTTCCTCGGCTCGAAGAGTCTCTGAATTATCAGCCTTACATTGTGATTCTCCTTATTTGATTTTTCATTCGGATAAGGTAGTCCTGCGTACTAAACCTGGGGTCAAAAAGCTTCCGCTACCTCTCTTTCTTTTTGGCTTCGTAGCATAATTCGTTTAGCTTATGAGACTGCTGGACAGCAGCCTCCTGAAAGAATTACAGCTCATTCTACTAGAGCTGTGGCTTCCACTTGGGCCTTCAAGAATGAGGCCTCTGTTGAACAGATTTGCAAGGCTGCAACTTGGTCTTCGCTTCATACTTTTTCCAAATTTTACAAATTTGACACTTTTGCTTCATCGGAGGCTATTTTTGGGAGAAAGGTTCTTCAGGCAGTGGTTCCTTCTGTATAAAGAGCCTGCCTATCCCTCCCGTCATCCGTGTACTTTTGCTTTGGTATTGGTATCCCAGAAGTAATGATGACCCGTGGACTGATCACACTTAACAGAAGAAAACATAATTTATGCTTACCTGATAAATTCCTTTCTTCTGTAGTGTGATCAGTCCACGGCCCGCCCTGTTTTTAAGGCAGGTAAATATTTTTTAATTTATACTCCAGTCACCACTTCACCCTTGGCTTTTCCTTTCTCGTTGGTCCTTGGTCGAATGACTGGGAGTGACGTAGAGGGGAGGAGCTATATGCAGCTCTGCTGGGTGAATCCTCTTGCACTTCCTGTTGGGGAGGAGTAATATCCCAGAAGTAATGATGACCCGTGGACTGATCACACTACAGAAGAAAGGAATTTATCAGGTAAGCATAAATTATGTTTTTAGCTTTAGTGTAGAGCTCAGCCTCCCACCTAAAACATCAGACCCCCTGATCCCTCCCAAACAGCTCTCTTCCCTCCCCCACCCCACAATTGTCCCCGCCATCTTAAGTACTGGCAGAAACTCTGCCAGTACTAAAATAAAAGCTATATTTGGGCTTTTTTTGTTTTTGTTTTTTGGCATATTTACATATGCTGCTGTGTAGGATCCCCCCTTAGCCCCCAACCTCACTGATCCCCCACCAAACAGCTTTCTAACCCTCCCCCTCTGCCTTAATGGGCGCCATCTTGGGTACTGGCAGCTGTCTGCCAGTACCCAGTTTAGTAACAAAAAGTATGTTTTTTGTTTTTTTTATTGCCCTTTTCTGTAGTGTAGCTTCCCCCCCCCCAAGACCAACCCCCCACCCCTTCAAGAACCCTTAGATGATCATTTATTTTTTTAAACATTAGTTTTTTTTAAACGTTTCTTAACTTTTTTTTCTGCAGTGTAGCTGTTCCCTCCCGCTCCCACCCCGTGCACGCGCCCGCCCGCCGCCCCCCGTGCGTGCGCGCGCTCCCATGCGTGCCCCCGTCTGTCCCACCCCCGATCCCGCCCCCCTCCACTCCACTCGGCAGGATCGCTTCCAGCTGCTTTCCAGACCAAGGACGTACGCCACACGTCCTCGGTCATTAACTGTATTTTTTTTGAGGACGTGTGGCGTACGTCCTTCGTCGTTAAGGGGTTAATCCAATGTATCCCAACTCCAATCCCACCCATATAAAGATACAATTTCAAAGATATAAGGTCTAACCTGTAGATAGGCGAAAAAATCTTTGTTTTCCAGGAAAAATTCCTCTTTCAGATCAGAAAATGTTTTGACAACCTTAGTCAACGCATCTATCAATTGAGTTAATTTTGTAAGTCTCATCAGTGCCCATCTATTAAATATTATAGAGTGAATTCCTCCTGGAAATTCCGGGTTACTCTAATTAATTGATGATTAGAGATGTTATAGTTAATGCCTAATAATGTGCATATCTTACGCCAAGCTGTCAATACATTATATATAGTTTTTACATTTTTAATTGTTTTGGGGAGTGATTTGGGATAACAGTGAGCAATTGAAATAGGGGAACAGGGATAAATTACATTTTTCTTTTAATTCAAAATGTGAGAAATAATTGGCATTTCCCATCCAACCAACTACAATTTCTCCCATTAGAATCAGATTATATTTCTCTAGGTCTGGTAAGGCCAACTCCCCGTATTTTTTAGGGAGAAAACATTTTTTCAATGCTATCCTAGGCTTCTTACCCTGCCAAATGAAGTATGATAGATCTGAATTAAGTTTGTATGTCCTTTTATTGAGACAAACAGGTATGTTCTGTAGTATATAAAGAATTTTGGGAAGAGAGATCTTTTTGAAGAGTGCTATTCGCCCTGACAAAGATAGAGGGAGATTGTGCCAATTCTTCATGTCTTCTCTAATTTTGGTTAATGTACTTGTAATATTTAATCTATACCTATTGTCTGGTTCTAGTGATATGTGAATTCTAAGGCATTTAAAAGATATACTAAAAGATCATCTGCATAGAGGGCAACTTTAGCTTCTTTTTTGCCTATCTTGATACTATCTACTATACTAGCTACGATGAATAACAGAGGGGAGAGTGGGCAGCCTTGTCGTGTACCTTTTATCTAATGTGATGCTCTGAGATAATTGACCATTTATTATTAATTAAGTTTTAGAATTTTTAGAAATATTTTCCACAAATTGTATAATATGACCATGATAACCAAATTATTTTAAAGAGAAAAATATATGGTCATGAATTACCGAATGCCTTTTCTGCATCCAGTGAAACAACAGCCATATCCTCCAGCGTGTCCTGATCTGTAGTTTCTTTTGTTTGAAGGTAGTCTATTATAAGTAATAATTCTCTAATCTTTACATTTAGCATTTCTTCCTTTCAAAAAGCCTACCTGATCTGGATAAATAATCTGATTCAAATAAATTTGCATTCTTTTGGCTAGAATTGTGACATGGGTTTTTCCCCTGTTTCAATATCAACGTGGTCCGGGATGCAGAGAAGGCGTTCGAACATGGCTCTCCATCTACATTATAACTATTATAAAGATTTTTTAGGTGTAGGATAATATTAGGTTTTAAGATTTTGTAAAATTCATCGGGAAGTAGATCAGGTCCAGGTGATTTATTAAGATAGATTTTATCTATAGTATTAGATATCTCATTTTCTGTAATTGGAGTGTTAATTTTAGCTAATAGTTTGTTATGAAATTGATGGATTTCTAACTCTTTCCCAAAATGTAGATCTATTTTCATAGTGAGTTTCCTTACGAGAATATAAATCTAAATAAAAATCTGTGAAGGCTGATGAAATTTATTTAGGGTTCTTGTACAGGACACACTCCAATTGTATAGCCTCAATGCCTTGGGTTTTATTTAGATTTTTGACCAGCCTTTGCCAACTTTATTCCAATGTCTATAATATTTTGCTTGCAATTTTAATTCTTTTTGTGTATTGGAATATATTAAAAAGGTATCTCGTTATTTTTTGGCCTTAATATATTTCGACCAGTTCTCTCAAATTGGCGTTATTATATGAATTGACTAAATGATTAGTTGTTTCATTCTCTCTCTTACTAAATCTCTTCTTCAAAACATTCAGATAAGCCATAGTGTCTCCTGTTAAAACTGCTTTGGCTGTTTGCCATAAGCTCAGGTCTATTCATTCTTCCCATTTTTTATTGAGAAATTCTTTAAATTTAAAATCCTTAAAGGGACACTGAACCCAAAAATTTTCTTTCGTGATTCAGATAGAGTATGCAATTTTTTTTTAATTTTTTTAAAATAATTTTTATTGAGGTTCACCAAACTGTACAAAGAATAAAAGAACAACCATCAATGCGAAACAACGATACATAAATTCAAACAACAAAGATGGGCAGAGTATGCAATTTTAAGCAACTTTCTAATTTACTCCTTAAATCATTTTTTCTTCGGTCTCTTGCTATCTTTGTTTGAAAAAGAAGGCATCTAAGCTTTTTTTTGGGTTCAGTCTCTGGACAGCACTTTTTTATTGGTGGATGAATTTATCCACCAATCAGCAAGAACAACCCAGGTGGTTCACCAAAAATGGGTCGGCATCTAAACTTACATTTCAATTAAAGATACCAAGAGAATGAAGAAAATTTTATAATAGGAGTAAATTAGAAAGTTGCTTAAAATTTCATGCTCGATCTGAATCACAACAGAAAATTTTGGTTTCAGTGTCCCTTTAAGTAAAAAATATTGGAAAGTGGAAACGGCAAAAAAAGGATTTAAAAGTAAAACAAGAAATAGCCATTCCAATTGGAGCATGATCTGACAAAAAGAAGCGATGAATTGATGCATTAATTCCAATGTTAATTAATCTATTGCTAACTAGAAATATATTTATTCTTGAAAGTAAGTTATATTTTTTGGCCATACAGGAATAACTCTTCGTGTCCGGATTTTGTTCTCTCCATATGTCTTTAACTCCCAAATTATTATAAAATTTCCTGAATTGTCTGTTTTCAGTTGTATCCCTATTAGTTTTAAATTGATTTTTACCTTGTCTTAACCTGTCCAGGGGAAATTGAGGTGACCTTCTACTGTATTTAGTTTTTACTTTGAAGGGAGTCCCAAAATTCGGGATTAAACTGATTAGGTGCATACAGATTACATAATCTATAAATATTATTTTTAATTTTAGTTTTTAATATAACATATATATATCAGCATAAGAAAATATCGCCTAGATTTAGAGTTCTGCGTTAGCCTTAAAAAGCAGCGTTAAGGGGTCCTAACGCTGCTTTTTAATGCCCTCTGGTATTTAGAGTCAGGCAGGAAAGGGTCTACCGTTCACCTTTTTTTCCGCGACTCGAGGCTACCGCAAATCCCCTTACGTCAATTGCGTATCCTATCTTTTCTATGGGATTTGCCTAACGCCGGTATTACGAGTCCTGGAAGAAGTGAGCGGTACAGCCTCTACCGCCAAGACTCCAACCGCAAAAAAAGTCAGTAGTTAAGCGTTTTATGGGCTAACACCCATAAACTACCTATGAACCCCTAAACCGAGGCCCCCCCACATCGCAAACACTATATTAAAAATAATTTAACCCCTAATCTGCCGACCGGACATCGCTGCCACCAACATTATAGCTATAAACCCCTAATCTGCTGTCCCTAACATCGCCGACACCTACATTATATTTATTAACCCCTACTCTGCCCCCCCCAACGTCGCCGCCATCTACCTACACTTATTAACCCCTAATCTGCCGACCGGACATTGCTGCCACTATAATAAATTTATTAACCCCTAAACTGCCGCACTCCTGCCTCGCAAACACTATAATAAATTATATTAACCCCTAATCTGCCCCCCCATCGTCGCCGCCACCACCTAACTACAATTATTAACCCCTAATCTCCCGCCCCCAACGTCGCTGCTACTATACTAAAGTTATTAACCCCTAAACCTAGGTCTAACCCTAACCCTAACACCCCCCTAAGTTAAATATAATTTAAATAAAACGAACTAAAATTACTATCATTAAATAAATTAATCCTATTTAAAACTAAATCGGGTGGGTTGTAATGTTGGGGGGTATTGTATTTTTTTTTACAGGTAAAAGAGCTGATTACTTTGGGGCAATGCCCCGCAAAAAGCCCTTTTAAGGGCTGGTAAAAGAGCTGATTACTTTATAATTTAGTATAGGGTAGGGCATTTTTTTTATTTTGGGGGGCTTTTTTATTTTATTAGGGGGTTTAGATTAGGTGTAATTAGATTAAAATTCTTGTAATATTTTTTAATTTTTTGTAATTTAGTGGGGTTTTTTTGTATTATAGTTTAGTTTATTGAATTGTATTTTAGTTTAGATAATTGTAGTAATTTATTTAATTTATTGATAGTGTAGTGTTAGGTGTATTTGTAACTTAGGTTAGGATTTATTTTACAGGTAATTTTGTAATTATTTTGACTAGGTAGCTATTAAATAGTTATTAACTATTTAATAGCTAGTGTACCTAGTTAAAATAAATACAAAGTTGCTTGTAAAATAAAAATATATCCTAAAATAGCTACAATGTAACTCTTATATTGTAGCTATATTAGGGTTTATTTTATAGGTACGTATTTAGTTTTAAATAGGATTAATTTATTTAATGATAGTAATTTTAGTTCGTTTTATTTAAATTATGTTTAACTTAGGGGGGGTGTAAGGGTTAGGGTTAGACTTAGGTTTAGGGGTTAATAACTTTATTATAGTAGCGGCGACGTTGGGGGCGGGAGATTATGGGTTAATAATTGTAGGTAGGTGGCGGCGATGTTAGGGAGGGCAGATTAGGGGTTAATAAAATGTATTATAGTGTTTGCGAGGCGGGAGTGCGGCGGTTTAGGGGTTAATACATTTATTATAGTGGCGGCGATGTCCGGTCGGCAGATTAGGGGTTAATAAGTGTAGGTAAGTGGCGGCGACGTTGGGGGGGCAGATTAGGGGTTAATAAATATAATTTAGGTGTCGGCGATGTTAGGGACAGCAGATTAGGGGTTCATAGCTATAATGTAGGTGGCGGCGGTGTCCGGTCGGCAGATTAGGGGTTAATAATATAATGCTGGGGTCGGCGATAGTGGGGGCGGCAGATTAGGGGTTTTTAGACTCGAGGTTCATGTTAGGGTGTTAGGTGTAGACTTAGAAAGTGTTTCCCCATAGGAAACAATTCTTTTTTGCAGGTGTTAGGTTTTTTTACAGCCAGCTCAGCCTCATTGTTTCCTATGGGGATATCGTGCACAAGCACGTTTTTCCAGCTTACCGCTACCGTAAGCAACGCTGGTATTGAGGGTTGAAGTGAAGCTAAATTATGCTCAATGCTCACTTTTCTGAGGCTAACACAGCCATTCAGAAAACTCGTTATACCAGCGTTGTCTTAAGGGTGCGCTGGAAAAAAAAGGAGCGTTAGAGCCACAGGTTTTTACCGACAAAACTCTAAATCTAGCGGTTAATTTTTATATTGCAAATTTTTACCCATCAAAATAGCCACCCCATTTTTCCTTGCAATCGATGGGGGTGCTATCACCAGTGAGTATTAAGTTTTAGGACTTCCTTCATTGATAAATGTGTTTCTTGCAAAAAGGCGATTTCAGAATGTAATTTTTTAAGGTGTAAGAATGGCTTTCCTCTTTATAGGGAAGGTGATCCCCCGTTCCAAGATGTAATCACTAAATTAAAATCTTTATTCATAGGTTATCTTAATCAGGAGGTAAATGAAAAAAATTATTAAAAAAGAGAGGGGTGACCAGGAGTGAAGGGGAAAAAAGGGGGGGATACTGTCGCTTGACTCTATCATACACAATACAAAAATACATTCCCAAACCAAATTCCATCCCGTTGCTGAATCTAAGGACACCTTTAAGGTACTTTCCTAGGACATTACCTATATGTTTTTTTTTTTTTAAATTGCTCTGCTTCTTTAATATTATCAAAGAGATTAACTGTTTTATCATCAAAAACTTTCAGTGTGGCTGGATAAATAACTGTAGCCCTAATCCCTTCCTTTATCATTCTACCACATATCGGTGTTAACTCTTTTCTCTTGGTTAACGTTCGCATGAACAGTCTTGGAAGATCTTCATCTAAGCATTCTCTATTTGAACCTTCTGTTTCTTTCTAAAATGTTGCAAAATAAGAATCTTATCTTGGAAATTTAAGATTTTGGCAATAATCGGTCTAGGTCTTATACTTCCATCTTTATTAGATAGATTTTTACCTATTCTATGCACCCCCACTGTTATTGGGATACGTGTGTTAGGAATCTCTAAAATAGAGGGGAGTGTGGTAGATACAAATTTAAGTAAATCTTCATATGTATTAAATTCAGGGACTCCTATTATCCTAATATTGTTTCTTCTACTTTGGTTTTCAAGATCTAATTTTGACTGCATTTTAAAAATCATTTTTTTATTTTCCTCTGAGTTCTGTGTATGTCAGAGGCATCCTCTAGATCAGACATACGCTGTTCTACCTCTTGTACTCTATAACTTCTGCCTTAAAGAAGTTATCTCTGATTTAATTTCTATTTTGAGAGAGTCTAATTGAGGAGATAAGGATTCAATGATGAATTTATCCAACAGTTCAATCATTTAAAGGGGGTTGTTATCTGCTTAAACCTCAAATAAGGTTTCCATAGAAGTTTTTGTTTTTCTTTCTCTTTGTTTGTTTGCCATTGTTGGGGATTTAACCCTAGACTGCGAAGTGGGTGATAAAAATCTTTCCATAAAGGGAATTATAAAGTAAAGGGAAAAGGGAGTGAGAGGTGGTCAACCTATAGTGTTCTGTTAAGTGTGAACTTAAATCTTTCCAATCTTAGGGGTGTGTGACAAAACAAAAAAAGGGTGGGTGAAGGGGTATGTAATCTAACGAATGCAGTGAAAGTAGTGTGTGTGTGTTTAATTAAGGCAGTTCTATGGTTAGATCTCTTAAACAGATGGGTTCCTGAAGAAAGGAAGAAATACAGAGGCGCCTCTTAGTGCAGTATCACCAAGCAGGGTAAAATCAACAGTACATATATTGATGTATACACTCACATTTGGTGAAGCACACTATAGTGCAATTGTGTTAGACCGAGACTTCTGAGCCGCTCGGCTGACTCTGGCCTCTCCAACAAATGAACGGGAATGGTTCAGTGTCCTCTGTGTCTTGGTGCAAAGCTCTGCATCCAGCAGCCACTTCTACTACTTGTCAGCAAATGCCCAATAATCAAGAGCAGGTTTGAGGTTCAAAGGACCTTCCAAGGACCAACAATAATAGCGGTAGTATGTTTAAAACAAATTTAATGTAAAAACATAATTTATGTAAGAACTTACCTGATAAATTCATTTCTTTCATATTGGCAAGAGTCCATGAGCTAGTGACGTATGGGATATGCATTCCTACCAGGAGGAGCAAAGTTTCCCAAACCTCAAAATGCCTATAAATACACCCCTCACCACACCCACAATTCAGTTTAACAAATAGCCAAGAAGTGGGGTGATAAGAAAGGAGCAAAAGCATCAAACAAGTAAATTGAAATAATTGTGCTTTATACAAAAAAATCATAACCACCACAAAAAAAGGGTGGGCCTCATGGACTCTTGCCAATATGAAAGAAATGAATTTATCAGGTAAGTTCTTACATAAATTATGTTTTCTTTCATGTAATTGGCAAGAGTCCATGAGCTAGTGACGTATGGAATAGCAGATACCCAAGATGTGGAACTTCCACGCAAGAGTCACTAGAGAGGGAGGGATAAAATAAAGACAGCCAATTCCGCTGAAAAAAATAATCCTAAACCCAAATCAAAATGTTTTAATCTTATAATGAAAAAAACTGAATTATAAGCAGAAGAATCAAACTGAAACAGCTGCCTGAATACTTTTCTACCAAAAACTGCTTCAGAAGAAGAAAAAACATTAAAATGGTAGAATTTAGTAAAAGTATGCAAAGAAGACCAAGTTGCTGCTTTGCAAATCTGATCAACAGAAGCTTCATTCCTAAAAGCCCAGGAAGTAGAAACTGACCTTGTAGAATGAGCCGTAATCCTTTGAGGCGGGGATTTACCCGACTCCACATAAGCAAGATGAATCAAAGACTTTAACAAAGACACCAAAGAAATGGCAGAAGCCTTCTGACCTTTCCTTGAACCAGAAAAGATAACAAATAGACTAGAAGTCTTTCTGAAATCTTTAGTAGCTTCAACATAATATTTCAAAGCTCTTACTACATCCAAAGAATGTAAAGATCTCTCCAGAGAATTGTTAGGATTAAGACAAAATGAAGGGACAACAATTTCTCTACTAATGTTGTTAGAATTCACAACTTTAGGTAAAAAATTAAATGAAGTCCGCAACACCGCCTTATCCTGATGAAAAATCAGAAAAGGAGATTCACAAGAAAGAGCAGATAACTCAGAAACTCTTCTAGCAAAAGAGATGTCCAAAAGGAACAAAACTTTCCAAGAAAGTAATTTAATATCCAGAGAATGCATAGGTTCAAACGGAGGAGCCTGTAAAGCCCTCAGAACCAAATTAAAACTCCAAGGAGGAGAGATTGACTTAATGACAGGCTTAATACGAACCAAAGCCTGTACGAAACAATGAATATCAAGATGATTAGCAATTTTTCTGTGAAAAAGAACAGAAAGAGCAGAGATTTGTCCTTTCAAGGAACTTGCAGACAAACCTTTTTCCAAACCATCCTGAAGAAACTGTAAAATTCTAGGAATTCTAAAAGACTGCCAAGGGAATTTATGAGAAGAACACCAAGAAATGTAAGACTTTCAAAATCGGTAATAAATCTTTCTAAACACAGATTTACGAGCCTGTAACATAGTATTAATCACTGAATCAGAGAAACCTCTATGACTAAGTATTAAGCGTTCAATCTCCATACCTTCAAATTTAATGATTTGAGATCCTGATGGAAAAATGGGCCTTGAGATAGAAGGTCTGGCCTTAACGGAAGTGTCCAAGGTTGGCAACTGGCCATCCGAACGAGATCCGCGTACCAAAACCTGTGTGGCCATGCTGGAGCCACCAGCAGTACAAACGAACGCTCCATTAGTATTTTGGAAATCACTTTTGGAAGAAGAACTAGAGGCGGAAAGATATAAGCAGGTTGATAATTCCACGGAAGTGACAACGCGTCCACCGCTTCCGCCTGAGGATCCCTGGATCTGGACAGATACCTGGGAAGTTTCTTGTTTAGATGAGAAGTCATTTCTGGAAGTCCCCAGATTTGAGCAATCTGAAGAAATACCTCTGGGTGAAGAGACCATTCGCCCGGATGTAACGTCTGGCGACTGAGATAATCCGCTTCCCAATTGTCTACACCTGGGATGTGAACAACAGATATTAGACAGGAGCTGGATTCCGCCCATACAAGTATCCAAGATACTTTTTTCATAGCCTGAGGACTGTGAGTCCCACCTTGATGATTGACATACGCCACGGTTGTGACATTGTCTCCTGAGATTCCCAAACCCCCTGCGCTGTCAGAGATCCCCATACAGCTCCCCAACCTGAAAGACTCGCATCTGTTGAGATCACAGTCCAGGTTGGACGAACAAAAGAGGCCCCTTGAATTAAACGATGGTGATCCAACCACCAAGTCAGAGAAGCTCGAACATTGGGATTTAAGGATATTAATTGTGATATCTTTGTATAATCCCTGCACCATTGGTTCAGCATACAAAGCTGGAGAGGTCTCATGTGAAAACGAGCAAAGGGGATCGCGTCCGATGCAGCAGTCATGAGACCTAGAATTTCCATGCACAAAGCTACCAAAGGGAATGATTGAGACTGAAGGTTTCGACAAGCTGAAACCAATTTCAGATGTCTCTTTTCTGTTAGAGATAAAGTCATGGACACTGAATCTATTTGGAAACCCAAAAAGGTTACCCTTGTCTGAGGAATCAAGGAACTCTTTGGTAAATTGATCCTCCAACCATGTTTTTGAAGAAACAACACAAGTTGATTCGTATGAGATTCTGCAGAATGTAAAGACTGAGCAAGTACCAAGATATCGTCCAAATAAGGAAATACCGCAATACCCTGTTCTCTGATTACAAAGAGAAGGGCACCGAGAACCTTTGAAAAGATCCATGGAGCTTGTTGCTAGGCCAAAAGGAAGAGCAACAAACTGGTAATGCCTATCTAGAAAAGAGAATCTCAGGAACTGATAGTGGTGTGGATGAATTGGTCTATTGTAGACATATAATGCCTTTGCTGAACAAAAGGCAGAATAGTCCTTATAGTCACTATTTTGAACGTTGGTATCCTTACATAACGATTCAATATTTTTAGATTCAGAACTGGTCTGAAAGAATTCTCCTTCTTTGGTACAATGAACAGATTTGAGTAAAACCCCAGACCCCGTTCCAGATCTGGAACTGGCACAATTACTCCAGCCGACTCAGGAGGAGGCGTGGTAATGGGAAAAATGTGTTTACTGATTGGTTGTAGTCCTTTTAAATAGGTAGCGGTAGTTTAGTAATATACAGACCGAGGAAACGGCGTTGCACGTCTAGAAACGCGTCACTGTTTTTAATTTGTTTTTACATTAAATTTGTTTTAAACATACTACCACTATCATTAATAGGCCTCGGAAGGCCCTTAAGAATCTCAAACCTGCTCTTCATTATTGGGCATTTGCTGACAAGTACTAGAAGTGGCTGCTGGATGCAGAGCTTTGCACCAAGGTACTGAGGACACTGAACCATTCCCCTTCATTTGTTGGAGAGGCCAGAGTCAGCCGAGCGGCTCAGAAGTCTCGGTCTAACACAATTGAATAGTGGGCTTCACCAAATGTGAGTGTATACATCAATATATGTACTGTTGATTTTACCCTGCTTGGTTATACTGCATTTAGAGGCGCCTCTGTATTTCTTCCTTTCTTCTTGTGGAGACGTTATACCGATATTTCAGTTGTGAATCATTTGGTTCTATAGGGTTTCATTTGTAAGATTTACCATCATATCATAGCGCCCCCTATCAGTATTAGAGTGATTAGTTCACCACTTCTTAACGCTGTTTACTCGATCTCTTAAACCTGTTTGTTTTTGTTTTTTTTAACAGCTACCAATCTTTATGGCTAAATGTGTTATATAATCAGTACTTAGTCCATTCAGATTACACATAGAGATAAAAACCTTCTAACCTTTTTATAATAAGTAGAAATTAATCAAAAATGTATACTTTTTAACCAGAAAAAAAAATGATACACCCTAATATTAAAGCTAAGTACTACCTCTTGTAGTGTGTTATATGTGGGGTTGCTTGTCTGTACCGAAAACCTAGTTTTATATTAAATCCAAAATTTTTTATCTCAAGTAAAACAACCCAGTTTAAAGCTGGAGAGATACAGCTCTAAGTATTTTTTACCAGTGATTACATTTTTAGATTTTACAATGTCTCAATAGGTTATAATTTGCAAAATCAGGTTAAGCTCTTATAGTGTGTTATATATTAGATTGCTTATCTTTACTAAAAACCTAGTATTATATCAATTCCATTTTTTATCTCAAGTAAAGCAACCCAGTTTGGAGCTGGAGAAATGCAGTTCTAAGTATATTTTATCAAAGACTCAAATTTTAGATTTTACAATGCCTCAGTAAATTATAATTTGCACAATTAGGCTTTGATTAATGTATACATAAACAGCACTGCTTTCTCCTATTTGATTGTTTGCTTTATTAAGGAGTATGTCCTTTTAAAGAAGCTCTGGCCTTCTTTTAGTAGTATGTATAAGTGTAACAAAGTTGACTTTTCTAGATGGAAAAACTATACGAAACACAGATTTTCTGCCAGGTTGTTTTTAAAGCTGCTCACATTTTTATAATTTGTAGAATTTAAGTATCTTCATCTGGGCTGGCTTGTTCACTGGGATTAAACAGTACTTGTAGCAAAAGTGGCGATGAATAAACAAACAGAATGTCCCACACTCCCAGACTGTTTTATCCAGACCCTAGGACTTACTTTTCCTTTTTCCCTTTAATATGTGTTTTAGCTCTGAGTCTGATGTATCTTTTATCAAACCCGCCCCCCAAAAAAACAAAAACCCTGGGTGCTTATTATCTCCACCGGCCTGTAGTCTCCTTACAGAAAGAACTTAATTTCCCAAATTATTAGCCTTTATGAATTCAGATCCCTTCACCTAGATTCATTTCTTCACTGTTTTTAAGAAATTGTTTTAATGTGCACAATAACAAATGAACAAATCAATAAATCCCTTAATCCCAGACTATTATGACCACTTCCTAGGATTTATGATCTTATCCCAAAGATATATAAATGATTCTAAGGCAAGTCCTATTTAAAAGAACTCCCAAACAAACTTTCTGCCTTTACAGGCCTGTAGTCTCCTGGTAGTCAGTGTTAGGGATATTTTCCAAACTTTTTGTTCCACTTAATGGCTTTATAGGTTTCCATTTGTTTCACCTAAGTTGGTGTCTTCACTGGGCTAAAAGGTATTTCAACATATGTGAAGTAGTATATTAGTGCCCAAACAATGCAGTCTTCCAGATAACAATAAGCAGACACAGTACTCCACACTCCCAGACTATGTTACCAAAACTTAGGGCTTACCTCCTTTCTTTGCAAATATATGTTAGGCATTAAAATGGCACTTCAGGGAATCATACCCTTTTTAGCATGCTTATCCGCACCTTATCGTCAGGGCTGGAGTTGTTCCTTTGGGTTTTAGTTATTTCTTGTCCTTAGAAATCAGCAAACGCTGCAAACCTTTACAGCGCTATTAGCACAGATGAACGGTGCTATCAGGGAGGAGAGCGGGCATTGCAAGGCCCTTTCTAGCTCTTCCCTGCTGAGCAGGCTCCAAGCAAATACTCTCTCTGGGGTCACAGTCGGACGGCATCAAACAGGCCAGTGTGCTCCAGTGTTTGTGGAGCTTGTCCGCTTGATGAGATGCATGTGTGCATGTGTCCACGTGATCCTGCGTACTCTCACGTGATCTCACACACTCTCCTCCCCCATCTGAACCTAAAAATACCTTTCCTCTTATACAACAGATAAAATTAAGCAACACAATATAACTGTTACTTTCTAAAATGTGGTTATTTCTTACAGATCCCTGTGTTTAAAGGGGCATCTAGACCTCTTTTAGGAGAGTGCATTCATGCATCTGATTATCATGGCAAGGATGGTTTGGGGGATGTCCCAGACCCTGACTCCCCTGGGCTAGACGTCGTGCAGAAGGAGCATGCTGTTATTGCAATGTTGAGGATAGCCAATGAGCACCCTGGTCAGGTGAGAAAATCCCAAGTACAATATACTTTAATTCAAACTGTAAATGAAGGAAATATATATATCAATTACTGTAGTCTTCATAGGGACTGACTACACATATATAATATTTAGCATATGTTTGTTATCCTATTATAAAACAATTTAGATTTTTTTTTAATTTTTTTTAAATTTACACCATTAATACAATGTATTACCTTGTATGGATAGAGGTATAGCATATGATATAAATTACCCAGTATGTGAGACTATATTTTAAAACATCACAAAATGAAGTGACATATTGCAGCCTTATTTGTGTCAAAGTACAACTGTACCGCTTCTGTCAGAGGTCTCTTGTGTGAAAAATAAACAACCAAACCTGCTATGTAGAATAGAGTTACATATTATACATGTAGGTGTAGATCTTAAGCTGTAGATTTAGCCAGGCCTGCCCTTTGGGGGCTCTGCAATGTCAAAGGGGAGATTGGGAGAAGGTACAATGTACAACCTGTGTCTAATTTTATGAAGTAGTGTTTATGGTATCAGAAGGTGTAATATTTAGCATCATTCTTTATATAGGTAACACTGAATATCGGGACAAGGGGGGGGGCATACAGGGGGCAGAACATATAGGGCATATATAAGGTGACCATATTGCCGGTTTAAAAGGGGACACATATGAAAAATACATATGTCAGAGTTCTATCACAAAACATTTCTTTAAACAGCCCTGACATATGTATTTTTCATATGTGTCCCTTTTTAAAGCGGCAATATGGTCATAAAGGGGGAGGGGAAGAAGGGTGCTGAGTAGTGGGGCTACACAAATTTGTCTTGCCCAGGGCCCCTCAAATTCTAAGGGTGGCCCTGATTCAGCTAATGCTATCTACATAAGCCAAGCCCATCAGGAACATAAGAATGCATGTTTTGATAAAGGGACATTCCATCAAAAACTGAAATGCATTTACAATAGAGACATCTTACAATACACTTGTATTAGCAAAATACTTCTAGTAAAAGCTACTACTGTTTTAATGAGCGCTTTTACTGTGCATAGACAACATGTGCCAGCATGTCGTGTCTTGTTGAGGGTTTACATGATACAAGCCACTGCCGGGCTCTCTGAACAGGCACCCCATTTAAAATGCTGGTTCTCTTAAGAATGTGAAGCAGTGATATTGTTTAATAGATGCCTTTTTTGATAAGTCAACTGCAAAAATCATTGTAGTCAAAACAGAAATAAATTGATGAGCATTTTTAATTTTGGTTGAAATGTCACTTTAAATGAGCTGAGTGTAAACGATATAATTGAAGACATGTGTATGTATTATACAAGCCAATTAAGGTATGTCTGAATTAAGCCATTACTATATTGGTGTTAAAAATGTGTGAGGTGTAATAAAATGGGTACAGTAAGGGACCAGAGCTAGTTACAATTCAAAGAACGTCTGGAACACTTGGAAATGGATTATAGATTAAAATACATGATAAATTAAAATGCTAAACACGCTTGTAAACTGAGCTGTGGTGTTGGGAAGGCTATCTTGCAAACAATCAGGGCCTATGACATCAGTTGAATTAGCAAACATACTGGAGACAGTAAGGATTATGCTAATTAAAGGGACATGAAATCCAATTTTTTTTCTTTTGTAATTCTGGTGAAGCATGCAATGTTAAACTACTTTACAGTTTACTTTTTGTTCTTTTGTTATTTTTGTTGAAAGACATTCCTAGGTAGGCTCAGGAGAGACTGATTGGTGGATGCACATGTATGCCTTATATAATTGGCTCACCCTTGTGCATTGCAGTTTCTTCAGCAACAGATACCAAGAGAATTAAGCAAATAATATAAGTTGTTTAAAATTCTATTCTCTATCTGAATCGAGAAAGAAAAAATATGGGTTTCATTTCCCTTTAAGGTGGGTCGTTTAACCCACTCCAGTTTTCACTTTGTGGTCTCAACTAGGAGGGTTTTCCAGGTGAAAGCAACTTCCATCTGGGCATATGGGCATTGTCAGGTGATGTGAGCCGCCACACAGGGTGGCACTTGATGAACATTAGCAGGGAATAGCTATAAACCAATAAGCATTTGCAGGAAGTTCACATCTGCCAATGAGCATTAGTAGTAAGGGCCTATCAGCTAATGCACATTAGTAGGAAGAACGCAACTGATACAGCTATGTAAGTTCAATTTAAACTGAAACAGTAATTACATTTTTCATACAACAGTAATAAAAAGAATAAACAAATATAACCTGTTTAAATGCTGCCCTTTCATATAGATGATTTGTATTGTGTACAGCGCCCCAAACATTTCTGTTGTGCTGCTATAGAATTACATATCAGCCAAGTCTTAACGTTTTTAAAACAAATTAACATCAGTTTTACTGCAAATATTTTCCACCCACCATTTGCCTTATGTGATGGAGCCAATCTAGGCTTTAGTCTGCAAACAACAAGACTAGTTATGTCATAATATTAGTATAAAATGTACTGTAATTTGCAATTGTTATCTGATAAAGCCAATAAGGGATTGGATATGTAGCAGAGTTAGCCTTGATAAGTCAGTAGAGGGCCTTTTATATTTTTCGAGAATTAGAAAATTCGAACTTTTCAGAGTTAATGTTACAGTAAAATCGAACATGCAATTTTAAACAACTTTCCAAATTATGTTATCACATTTGCTCTGTTTCTTGAGATTAGGAGTGTGTACGTGTGTTTAGCAGTCAATGACAGCAGTGTTTGCAGCTAACATATAGCGAGAGAGCTATAAACATTGTTACAAACACTGTTGTCAGGTGACTTAAAGGGACAGTTTACTCAAAAAATTTCTCCCCTTTAATTTGTTCCCAATGATCCACTTTACCTGCTGGAGTGTATTAAATTGTTTACAAGTAGCTCATTTACCCTTATATTGGCATTTGAAATAGTTAATTTAGCATGTAGTATCCCCACCTATTCTGAAAATTTGTGGCCGCAGGTCCAAGCTATAGATAAGCTTTGTAAACACAGCTAGCAGAAGAAATTACACTCCCAGTGGGCTATAGCAGAGATAAGGTAATACAATGTGGATTTTCCATTGTTCTCTAAAAGTACTGTTGATTGTTTTATGGACAGATATAAGATAAAGAAGCAGGTATATGTACACAATACTATACAGTAATGAGATCTGATTATACCTGCAAGCTCAACCTATTTTATTAGGCTGTGGCTTCAAAACACAAAATCAGAGCTATAATATACACAAATAAACCTTAAAAAGTTAATTTTCATAATTTTTTTACTCTGCATTTGGTAAAAAGCAATTGTAAACACATTAAGGGAAAAACTATTTTACAGTATACTGTCCCTTTAAGACACTTATATGCTCCTGAACTCACCTAGGATTACTCTTTAACAAAGGATACCAAGAGAACTGAGCAAAATTGATATAAATAAACTGGAAAGTTGTTTAAAATGTCATGCTCTATCCAATCCATTTAAAGGCTAAAAATTAAATGTGCATAGGTGCACTTCAATTTGAAATATAAGAATTTTTGTAATATACTTCTGTTAGCAAAAATCTTCTGACACTTGCTCAAACACAAATTATTTCCCTGACACCATTTAGTCTGTCTTGTGCTCTCCCCGCTGTAGTGAAACAGCAGTAACAAACCTTCTCACAGTATTCTATACCCTCATACTACATATATGCTGCCATGTAGTGTAATGTTTGCCAAGGTACTAACTCAAAATCTCCATGCACACAGTGGAAAGTAGAGTCCATGGAATGAGTTGCCATCATAAGATTTAGGATTAAAGATCTAAGGCATTATACCATAAGTAGGCCGTTTTATGGCAGGTATAGTCCAGTACATGAATAATGGCATGAGCGAGTACTCATGGAAGGATTGTTTTATTCTGTAATACAGATAATTAACAAACTGTGTTAGCAATCAATAAGTAAACATTCTGTGTCTTTCCATATTAATTGTTTGATTCCACTATAGGTAACCCTGGTTGCAACAGGACCTCTGACTAACTTGGCTTTAGCTGTGAATATGGACCCAACTTTTCCCCAAAAGATTAAAAGTCTTTTTATCATGGGTGGAAACATGGAATGTAAGTATTCATTTTAATAATAAGCATTCCCACAATGCCTAGTGTGCCAGCACCACTGAAAGGACACAGGAGTGTTTACGAACAGCCACAACTACATTTTAAAATCATATAAAATAAACTGAAGATACAGTAACTAAATGTAACACCTAAAATCTATTTTATTCACCAACTAGTGGGAAAGCCTGCCCAGAGGGCAGTCTATTGTGGTGACGGAACCACCCTGCCATTTCCGGAAGGGCAGTCTATTGTGACGAAACCACCCTGCCATTTTTGGATTCTGAAAATGGCAGGGTGGTGAAAGAATCCACCTGGAGATTCTTTCTCCACCCTGCCATCCAGGTGTATTCCGAAAATGGCAGGGTGGTGAAAGAATCCATCCCCTTGAATTCCTAATGGCTGATTTGATTCTTCAAATTCAAATCAGCCAATATGATGAGAGCTACTGAAATCCTATTGACTAATTTAAACAGCCAATAGGATTTCAGTAGCTCTCATCCTAGTGGCTGATTTGAATTTGAAGAATCAAATCAGCCAATAGGAATTCAAGGGACGCCATCTTTAATCGCGTACCTTGAATTCACTATTCAGTGTACGGCGGAGATCATATGAAGAGGATCCTCCATGCTCCATGGCTCCGCGGTCGCCAGTCTTCAGTTCCAAGATCGCCGGTCTTAAGTTCAATGGTCGCCGGTCTTCAACTCCGCGATCATCGATCTTCAGCTCTGCCCTCCGCTCCTTGCCGGATTGCCCCCGAAGAAGAAAGAAGAGGTCGCAGCTTGGAACAGGACCTTCTCCGCTGGACTTCAGGAACAGTGAGTACCAACCTAGGGGTTAGACTTGTTTTTTTTTAAAGGTTTTTTTGGGGGGGTTGTTTTATTTAGATTAGGGATGGGCAGTAAAAGAGCTAAATGCCCTTTTAAGGGCAATGCCCAAACAAATGCCCTTTTCAGAGCAATGGGTAGTTTAGGTTTTTTAGTGTTAGGTTCTTTTATTTTGGGGGGTTTGGTGGGTGGGGGGGGGGTTTACTGTTAGCGGGTACTTTGTGTATTTCTTTGTAAAAAAGCTGATTATCTTGGGGCAGTGACCTGCAAAAATCCCTTTTAAGGGCTACTGGTAGTTTATTCTTAGAGTAGGGGGTGTTTTTATTTTGGGGGGCTTTTTTATTTTCATAGGGATCAGGTTTAATTTTGTAAAATTTGGTAATTTAGATTTTTTATTTTCTGTAATGTTAGCCTTTTTTATTTTTTGTAAACTTTATTAGTTTAGGTAATTTGGGTTAATTTAAGGGGGTGTTAGGTTAGGGTACTTAGTTATTTAAATAGTTATTTGCGTTGTGGGTTTTGGCGGTTTAAGGGGTTAATAAGTTAATTAGGTTTATTGCGATGTGGGAGTTTAGGGGTTAATAGGGTAAATAGGTTTATTGCGATGTAGGGGTTTTGCGGTTTAGGGGTTAATAGGATCATTAGGTTTATTGCGATGTGGGGGTTTTGCAGTTTAGAGGTTAATAGGGTAATTAGGTGTATTCCGATGTGGGTGGTTGACGGTTAAGGGGTTAATTACTTTATTATTTAGCAATGTGGGTGTTTGCGGTGTATGTGTTAATACTTCGTGTAGGAGGTTTTTTTTTTTGTTATATTTCGTGCAGGCGTGTTTTTTTTTTTTTAATACTTGATGCAGGCGGTTAGTTTTTTTTTTAATACTTGATGCAGGCGGTAAGTTTTTTTTTTTTATTACTTGATGCGGGCGGTTAGTTTTTGCTTTTGTAATGCTCCGTTTGCCTTCGCTGCAAAAGAGCTGTTTAACTCAGGGCAATGCCCTACAAAAGGCCCTTTTAAGGCCCCCCAAAACCCTTGGTAGTTTGGGGGTGGGGGTTTGTATAGCGTCAGGGGGTGTTTGTATTTTTTTTGGAGCAAAAGAGCTGTTTAACTCAGGGCAATGCCCTACAAAAGGCCCTTTTAAGGGCCCTTGGTAGTTTATTCTAGATTAGGCTTTTTTATTTTGGGGTGTTTTTTTTTAAAAGGATATTAGAATAGGAATAATCTTTATTTTTTTTGGATAATTTCGTTTTTTTTTTTTGTAATGGTAGTTTTTTTTATTTTTTGTAATGTTAGGTTTTAGTGTAAGGCAGGTAAAGTTTTATTTCACAGGTAAGTTTGTATTTATTTTAACTAGGTAGTTATTAAATAGTTAATAACTATTTACTAACTAGTCTACCTAGTTAAAATTAAAGGGATACTAAACCTAATTTTTTTCTTTCATGATTCAGATAGAGCATGATATTTTAAGCACCTTTCTAATTTACTCCTATTATCAATTTTTCTTTGTTCTCATGCTATCTTGATTTGAAAAAGCAGTACTGTAAGCTTTAGAGCCAGACCATTTTTTGTTCAGCACCTGGGTAGCACTTGCTGATTTGTGGCTAAATGTAGTAAACCAATCAGCAAGCTCTACCAAGGTGCTGAACTAAAAATGGACCGGCTCCTAATCTTTTATTACTGCTTTTTTAAATCAAGATAACATGAGAACAAAGAAAAATTGATAATAGGAGTAAATTAGAAAGTTGCTTAAAATAGCACGCTCTATCTGAATCATGAAAGAAAAAAATGTGGGGTTAGTATTCCTTTAAATACAAACTTACCTGTGAAATTTAAATAAAACCTTAGCTAGGTACAATGTAACTATTAGTTATATTGTAGCTAGCTTAGGTTTTATTTCACAAGTAAGTATTTAGTTTTAAATAGGTATTATTTAGTTAATAAGTGTAATTTTTATTTAGATCTAATTTCATTATGCTAAAGTTAGGGGGTGTTAGGGTTAGGTTTAGGGGTTAATATAGTTTAATTTAGGTTGTTGCGATGTGGGGGGCTGGTGGTTTAGGGGTTAATAGGTATATTTAGTTAATAATTGTAAGTTTAATTTAGATATATTTTAATTATGTTAAAGTTAGGGGGTGTTAGGGTTACGTTAGGGTTAGGGGTTAATAGTTTAATTTAGGTTGTTGCGATGTGAGGGGCTGGCGGTTTAGAGGTTAATAGGTTTATTAAGTGGTAGTGATTTGGGAGGCCAGAGGTTTAGGGGTTAACAGCTTTATTTAAGTGGCGGCGGAATAGGGGTTAATAACTTTAATATAGTTGCAGTGATGTTAGGGTGTGGCGGAATAAGGGTTAATAACTTTAGTATAGTAGCGGCAGATTAGGGGCTAATAATTTTATTTAGGTGGCGGCGATATCGGGAGCGGCAGATTAGGGGTTAATAACTGTAGGCAGGCATCTGCCATGTCAGAGGCAGCAATTTAGGGGTGTTTAGACTCAGGGTTTATTTTAGGGTGTTAGGTTTAAACTGTCTTTTCTTTTTCCCCATAGACATCAATGGGGCTGCGTTTTGGAGCTTTTGTTTCCGCGATCGCAGGTGTTAGACTTTTTTTTTGCCGGCTCTCCCCATTGATGTCTATAGGGAAAGCGTGCACGAGCACGTCAAATACAGCGTTTGTTTTGTGTGCGGTATGGAGCTTAAAATCTCCATATCGCAAGCAGTGTTTTTCAAAACTTTGTATTGGCAGTGCTATAGGGGGTTAAATAACGCGTTCTTTACTTTCCCTATAGCGTTCAAAACTCGTAATCTAGGTGATTGTTAGTTATTTTTTACAGATCTCATTGACATATGTGTTGATATTTGTATTCTGTATGCTTTGTGCCTCAATAAAAACAAATTCAATAAAAAAAACTATTTTTGTAACTTTGGGCGCTCGCTTTCTTTTCTTGTACACAGTTTTTTAAGGAACTCAGCATCTTGGACAACTAATCAGAGGTGGTCTTTGGATTTAGGATGGCTTAGTTGCTTCTGTCTCTTCATAAAAAATCCCAGACAGACTTGATGATGTTGAGATCAGGACTATGTGGAGGCCGTAGGACTCCTTGTTCTTCTTTATGCTGAAGATAGTTCTTAATGACTTTGGATGTATGTTTGGAGTTGTTGTCATGCTGCAGAATAAATCTGCGGCCCATCAGATGCCTTCCTGATGGTATTGCATGATGGATAAGTATCTGCCTGTACTTCTCAGCATTTAGGAGACCTTTTCGTCTGACCAGCTTCCAAACTCTATTTGTAGAAATACAGCCCCAGACTTGAAAATAACCTCCACCATGCTGCACTGTTGCCTGCAGACACTTATTCTTGTACTACTTTCTAGCCCTTCTGCAAACAAACTGTCTTATTCTACAGGCAAATATTTCATATTTTGAATGGTCCAGAGAACCTGCTGCCATTTTACTGCACCCCTGTTCCTGTGTTTTTTTTGTGTGCGTAGTTGAGTTGCTTGAGTTTGTTTCCACGTTGGAGCTATGGCTTTTTAGACGCAAGTCTTTCATGAAGACCACTTCTGACCAGACTTCTCTAGACAGTAGATGGGTGTACCAAGGTCCCACTGATTTCTTCCAATTCTGAGCTGATGACACTGCTGGACATCTTCTGATTAAGAAGGGAACTACGCATGATGTGCTGCACTAAGTTTCCGTGGCCAACCACTGCATCTAGGATCCTCAACATTGCCTGTTTCTTTGTGCTTCTTCAGAAGAACTTGGACAGCACATTTGAAAATCCCTATATGCCTTGTGTCTTGTTATGTTTATGACTTTTGACATTAATCTGTATACAATAACCTCACATCTTTAGCAGTATTTGGCTGTTCCATTTCTCACCCACTTATATTCCTCCTACACATCTGTTTTTGTTTCAGTTAATGACTGTGTTTCAACCTACATATTAAAATGATGGTCATTAGTACCTGTTTGGTATAATTGTTTAATTATGCACCTGACTATATGCCTACAAAATCCCTCACTTTGCACAAGTGTACCTAGAAAATTGATTTTGTTTTGAAAGGTGATTTAATTTAGATTTTTCACTCACTTTGCATTTTGTTAATTGATAACAAATAAACTATTAAGATTTCTATTTTTGAAAGTGTGTGTATGGAAAAAAAATAAAAATATATATATATAATTTTTTTTTTATCTTGGCCCTCACTGGTAATGCTTACCAGTGAGAAGCCCTCTCCCAAAGGGGCATGGAAAGAAATGACCACTCCCCTGATTACCTGAAAAGGTCATCTAAGTTCATTCCCCCCTATCCTCCTAGTTTGTCCAGCCTTCAAGATGGACAGGACTAGGAGACATTCTCTTTGATCCCGGACAGTGGTAGGCTGCAAAACTTACCTTGCGGGCTTTGCTTCCCCAGCAGCAGATAGATCTTGGCAGGTTGAGCGGCTGTATAGGTCTTCTCTAGAGAGGCCTTTAGTGAGAGCTGACATGTTCCAGGACGTCACCGGATATGAAGTCACTGGGGTTCGGTCTGAGGATCCTCTGAAGCGTGCAAGCACTTCAAATTGATCTTAGTGTGGGCCTAGCTGTGCAGTTGCCATTTCGTTTCTTGGAGACTTTGTATGTTCCACGCTGTTATTCTCCTATCCCACCGTGAGTCCCTGGCTATGTGCCGGTTCTGCTGTTCCAGTATTCAAACATTTTGGTATGTTCTTTAAATATTGGGCTCCTCTATTTTTCTACAGTTGTGAATAATGTCTGATCCTCTCAGCATGGAGCCAGAGCCTGTTTCTGATCCCGACACTGCCCAGGGAGATGGTTATTTTTATTTATGCTGTTTTCAGAATTTTACTCTTTTTTTTTTTTAGGCCTGAGTCTGAGCCCATGCCTACCTGTGCATTATGTGATAAGCCCTGTTGGCTGGATAAGAAAATATGGAAAGATTGCCTTTTTCAACTTTTTGGTGGAAGTGCTACTACAGACTCATTTACTGGTGATTATGGTTCTGAGGGTGTTCAACTATCTGACACTGATTTTGAGGGCCAGGCTTCTTCAATACATCGAAATGATCCTGCTGCTACCTCTGTGTTTGATACTGCTACATTATGTGAATGTATTAAATGCGTTGGAGACTGTTGAAACCTTTCCAGTGACTGAGTCTATAAAGAATATTTATTTGGAGGAATTTTCTAAAAATGAAGAGCAGTTTAATGTTTCTGAGAAATTATTCAAAAGTTTTCCTTCATTGTCAATTTTCTACTCCACCTAAAATTGAGGCAGCAATTTCTAGGTTAACTAAGAAAATGCTTTTCCCTATAGATGACGCTGGAGCTTTTAGGGATGTAATGGATAAAAAGATGGAGCATAACCTTAAGAAACTTTATTTTCTGTCTTAAAAGCTACAGATACCTGGTCTTCTAATATTATGCAGTATTTCTATCTCTCAAGATGTTCAAACATTTATGCCTTTTATTTCAGATTAAAAATAACGCTTTTGCCTTTTCATTATCTGCTGTTTCAGGAAAATGTTACATTTAACGGCCAGATCCATGAATACAGCTAACATAATAGTAAGAAGAGCGATTTGGCTTTGTCACTGGGAGGCTGATCTTAGCTCCAAGATTAATTTATAGGACCTACTATTTGAAGGTAACATGTTATTTGATAAAGAGCTTGATACTCTGATTTCTAAACGTTCAGGATGGAAAAGTTATTTTCTTCCCCAGGCACCAAAGTTTTAACAAATCTTTTTCTTATGCCCATAGACAGACAAATTATTATCAGAATTTTAAGACCGCTTTCAGAAGGGAGTCCTTTTTTCCTTTACAGATTGGAAAACGCAAGGTACAAGCAAGAGATAGAGGTCATACCAGGGCTGCAAATGTTCGGCAAAACAATGAAGGTACGCCTGCTCAAATGCCTTTGGGAGGAAGGTTTTCCAGGTTCAGAGACATCTGGAGAGAGGTAGCTTTGGACAAATGGTTCTTACAGATTCTCAGGAGAGGCTATACACTGGAATTCAAGAAGAAACCTCCAACTCCTTGCTTTATGATCTCACCACTTCCAGAGAACAAATCCAAAGTGCCATAAAACAGGTTGAGATCTGTGCATAGCCTTAAAGGGCTAATTAATTAAAAATAGTTTGCAAAGAAAAAATTGTTTAAAAATTGCTGGCCATGCTGTCTGGAACACTGTTCTTCACTCCCCTTATTAGTGTTTAGACACAGGCATTGTATTTTCACTGAGTTCACAGCTTCTAGGCATGCTCCAGCAGATAATCCCTATTCACATTTGCCTTCTACCAAAACAACAATAGGTATAGAAACAGCCATAGAAGGAAATGTGTGGGGGGGAGTTAGAGCTTTACAATTTGGAGACTTAAATTAAAGGGTAATGGAAAGGCACTGCAGTATAAATTTGCAGATAAAGTAATTAAATTATTATATTTTGTCTTTATCCCAACTTGTTTTATTTCCCTTTAAACTTTAACCCATCCACCAGTTTGTACAGAAACCTCTGGAACAGGAGGTAATTGAAGAGGTTACGGTATGCCAGTATTTTCAGGGCTTCTACTCTGCTCTGTTTCTAGTAAAAAATAACAATTCCTGGAGACAGTTCAGTCCCTCATTTCAGTAATAAACATTGTGCCTCCAGGGGCTTATCTGTTTTTCGTGGATTTAAAGGATGCATATATTCACATCCCTATTAAAGAGGTTCACAGGCAATTTCTAAGATTTGCAATAGGAAGAGGGCACTTCCAGTTCACTGCTCTTCCCTTCGGGATATCCATAGCTCCTCGAGTATTCACGAAGACCTTAGTTCCTCTTATTGCAGAGCTATGGGTCAGTAGTCTCTTTGAAATCAGAATAATGTCATCTAGATAATGTATCACAAACCCTATTTAGCAGGCAGAGTGTCCCAGGGAACAGTTACTTCATACCCTGCAGGAGTTTGAATGGTTGGCAAATCTCCAAAAGTCAGCTTTTGCCAACTCATTATATCACTTTCCTAGGGGCACAGTTTGGTACAAAGAAGGGAGATTATGATGACTTACATAAAGAAAGTTTAAAAAAGGCCTTCTGTCTGACAACTTGAATCGGGATGCAAATGTTGGGTCACATGTCTTCCCTCATCCACTTGGTGAAGTGGGCAAGGTGATGGATGAGTTTAATTTCAAATCCATTTTCAAAGATATTACCTAAGGCATTTGAGACTCAGCAAATACATTTTCTGGTGGAACAAAGAAGATGCCTACATTGGTGGTTTCAGGAGGAGAACCTCTCTTGATGGTTTTCTCTGGTGGAGCCAGATTGGATAATCATACAGATTCCAGCAAGCTTGGTTGTGGAGCTATGTGCCAGGGGAAATACGTTCAGGGGTCCTGGCAAATAAATCTTCAGTTTCTTCCTGCAAATGTACTGGAAATAAAGTCAGGCTATCAGGCACTGCTTCACTTTCGAAAACTACTTTCAGTACAAGTTTTGACCGACAACAGGATGGCAAGGTCTTACATTTATTATCAGGGAGGAACAAGGAGTCTAAAAGCTCTCAAGGAGGTGTCACCCATTTTTATTTGGGCACAGAAGTATCTAAAGGGGCTATCTGCTTCTCACCTTCCCGGTCTACAGAATGCTCAGGCAGATTATCTGAGCCGAGTTCCTCTTTCACAAACAGGCAGTTAAACAGAAACCTTTTCAGGATGATTATAGACAGATGGGGATTGCCGGCAATAGATCTGATGGCTTTAGTAGCAATCACCAGTTGCCTCCTATTTTACAGTTGTCTGCCAATGTAGATTCAACCTGATGTCTTTCCTCCATCTCATTCCTCGTCTACTCTGGATAATTCAAGGGGAAAAACAAAGTTTGTGGCAGTAATTCCCTTTTTGCCTCGCAGACCATGGTTTCCTCTGCTATTACATCTTTCAGTGGAACCTCCGTGGATCCTTCCACAACCTCCAGACATGTTGTCTCAGGGTCCAATTCTGCTTCCGGCCCTTCAACGCTTGAAGCTGACAGTATGGTTGCTAAGATCACAAGATATAGACAACTGAATATATCAGATATGGTAATTCAAACTTTACTTAAGGCTAGAAAGAAGGTTCACTTCTTCAACCTATTACAGAATATTACAGAATATGGAATACTTTTTCAGTCTGGATGATTCAACATAGTGCTTCTGCAGCCAAGATGGAATTATATAATTTATTGGATTTTCTTCATGAAGGTTTCCTAAGAGGTGTTTTTGCTACAACAATGAAAGTTCTGGTTTCTGGAGTCAAATGGGCACAGTAATCTTACGTTCATCAATTCTTTCCGGCCTTGGCTCATATCTAACCTTCTACCAAATCTGCCATTCCAACGTGGGAGCTTCCTTTGGTTTTTGAAGCTTTTATAGAAATACCCATTAGGGAGCTCTCACTTTGGTTTCTTACATTGAAGGCCATTTTTCTGGTTGCTGTTACATCTACAAGACGAGTCTCTGAATTACAAGACATTTTCTCACTTTCCATAAAGACAAAGTTGTTTTGCGCACAGTTTCTGAGTTTTTACCAAAGTTGTCTGATTTTCATAAATCCCAAGACATTGTGTTACCATATTTTTGTCCAGAGATGCAAGATTCCGTTATTTTACAGAAAAAAGGTGACACAGAGGCGCCAACATGGCCTAGTAACGTCTATACACTAGAAAAACAATGTGAAGTAGAATGATACTCACAAACAAAGAGCACCCAAAAGTGCCAATCATGCAGACTGGATCAATTAGCAGTGGTCCAGCTCACTGAATACTCATAGGGGATATGCTCAGATGAAAAACAGCAGGCAGCAAACAGAAATCCTATTCTTTACGCATGCTCTCCAGTCAGGCTATCCCGATGAGCACAATTCACGATTGCGCTAGTGTGAACACGTTTATTTTCAACTTATAATACGTGCGCTATTTCTGATGTTTGAATAAAACAGATTACTGTGGGTTTGTAAACTGCAGGATTCTCCCAGTCCTGTCTCTCTGGGCTTCCGCTGCTCAAACAAATATAAGGCTCATATCCCTGGGTAATGCTTACCAGGCTCCCTCCTTTTTTCCTTTTACCTTTTCCATCTTTTAAGGCTGGACATCACTAGGAGGATAGGGGAATGGGTTCAGATTACCTTTAAAGGTAATCAGGGGAGTGGTCATTTCTGTCCACACCCCTTTGGGAGAGGGCTTCTCACTGGTAAGCATAGTGCTTCTAATTACGGCAGTGATTCACAAATGAAACCTAAATATATATATATATATATATATATATTTAATAGTTTAATTTGTGAATCACAGTCTTAAAGGGCCATGATACCCAAATGTTGAAACACTTGAAAGTGATGCAGCATAGCTGAAAAAAAGCAGAAAATATCACCTGAGCATCTCTATGTAAAAAAGAAAGATATTTTACCTCAAAAGTTCCTCAGTTGCCACATCCCATTGTAAAGGACTTCTAAGCAGCAAATCAGTATGTCTGTCCCGGGACAGCTAAGGGGTTGAGCCTTGTGCACTCTCATGTTATTTCCCTATTCAGTTTAAGGAAGCTTACTATGGAATCTCATGAGAGTTAAGTCAAATCTCATGAGATCATAGTAAAGGAGTTCATGACCTCAGCACTGTTGATACTTATTGGCTGCAGTTCATTTCTTCATTTTTTGTTTGCCTGCAGCTGGGCAGCAGCTGAGTATAACTTTTTACACAGAACTTACTCTGCTGAGCTGAGGAAATGTGAGGTAAAATATTTTACATAGAGATGCTCAGGTGATATTTTCCTGTCAGCTTTTTACAGTTATACTGCATCAGTTTCAAGTGATTTAGCATATGAGTATTATGTCCCTTTAATATCCTGAAAGCTTGCAACAGTAGCTCCTTTTGCTGTTAAAAGGTGCCGCATCAACATTGCTTTTGTTATTTGTTTTCACATCAAATAAATATGCTGTAAAATGTAATTGACAAATCCTTCTGGAAAATTGTTAGTTCTGCCTTTTCAGATGGATTGGAATCTAGATCATCCTTAATGTTGGAAAAATGCTGCTTTTTCTGATGGATTGGGATGGTTCTTAATGGCTTATTAGACTTTGAAAACTCATCTGATAACCTGAGATGCAACAGTGGAATCTATCCCAGTATCTTTTCTCTGCATGTGTTTTATATTCAAATATGTTACCATTGTTCAGTTAAAAGTTTATCATCCATCAAATGTTATTTTTTATTGTAATGCTGTTTGTTGAGAGAGGATAATATGCAGCTCTACAAAAAGTATTCTACAATACAAAGAAGAGTTTGTTCTTGTTGTTAGCCAGGGGAAATACCACTGTCTGTGGGGAATTCAACTTTGCTTGTGACCCAGAAGCTGCCTACATTGTCCTGAATGTCTTTGATTGTCCAACTTACATTGCCACTTGGGAATTCACATGTCATAACAAAGTTTCTTGGGTAAGGACAACATGCTTATATTTTAAATTGTACTTTTTAAACTGTGTTCGATCAGTCTATTTGCTGCAATAAAATCTCACCATTCTCACTGCCTGAAATATAAGGAAAGATCAATGACCTTTAAAGAGACATTCAACACTAAAGTATTGAGGTAATTTCCTGCTTCCCTCTAGTCATGAGTGCCGCCATGTTGAAATCTACCTTTTACTACATTCAGTGCTGACCTGTTTGCACATGTGCAGCAACTCTCTTCAGATACCTGCAGGTTCCAAAATGTCAGCTCCAATGATTAGAGAGGGGTACATGGAATGTATTTAGTGTTTAGTGTCCCTTTAAAGTGACACAAACCACTCAATTTCATGCATTAAAAATATCTGAGTTAAAGAGACATTGATTAATATCAGTTTCAGCTGAACAAACATTCATCCAAAAAAGCTTCATTTTTTATTTATTTTTTGTCGCTAGATGTTAATAAGTTTAAAAGAATTTTCAATACACAAGTGGGAAATTATTTATCTCATTCAGTCTATTATACCTGATCACATTATGAGGAATGATCTTAAACTGGTTAAAAGATACTGTTCCTCAAGTAGATGTAAATGCCATCCCAATTTCCTAAGTCTTTTTCAGAAACACTGGGGAATATTTCTACAGTTGATGCACCTGCTTAGCCTAGCTATTTGCACAGCTCTTTCTTTAATGATCCATAATAAAAATGAAATATTATATGCTTTACTTCATTAGAGCATGTTATTTTAAGACTATCCCTCAGGACCTGCAGAGCACTGCTGGTCTGGAGTGGAAACTGCAGCTGATGCAATCAGAAGCACTAGTCACACATCTGAGTTGTGCCAGTACTGACCAGTGGCAGTTTCCGCTTAGGACCTACAGTGCTCTGCGGGACCCCAACGGCACTTCTATTGTGTTTATCTCTTTGTGGGGTTTAAATACAAATAGTGCAGGGTCAAAAAGTAGAGTATGCCATTTGTCGTCTACTATGGCCCTACAAGGTTATTGCCTTCTTTAAATAAAGTAAACATGGTATCTAAACTGACCAGCTGGGCATTTCATATAGCATTAGTAGCATATTTTAAAAATCTTTCTATAGAAATATGTTATTGCTACAGTGATATAAAAGCTGCTTCCTGTACCTGCATTCTCTCAATACTGAGGATGAAGAGTTTACTAGCAGCTGGTTGAAATCACTTTAGTAGTGATAGTTTTTGCAAACTCAGCAATGGGAAAAAAATTCTAATAGTATTTTAAATGCACTACTGTGCATTTGTAATATCATGTAATTGGCCCTAGGGCATTAAAACTGCAAAATGAAAATAACTTGTTAGAACATGTTGTTATTGTTTGCACATAACTATGTGTTTAACCCATAGCTATGATTTTTACAAGTAGCAGACCTACTCAACAGAGCGCCCTTGTGCAAAAATGTTTTGGGACCCCCCAAAGGTAACTCAGTATTAAGCAATACAATTAATATACATGCTGCCTTGTATACACTGATATATAGATAGATAGACCTGAAACCTGCACTAATAAAAGGCTCCCCTGTATTAGGATTGTACACATTCTTCACACGCCTATGCAAAAACTGGCTGCTATGGGTCCCCAACACTTGGGCCCTGGTGCTACTGCATCTGCTGCACCAATGGTAGTTCCGACCCTGCTTTTCACCAAAGAATAACTAGAAAATAAAGTAAATTTGGTAACAGAAATAACTATTAAAATTTAAGTAAAGGCTCTTAAAATTGCATTCTCTATTTGAACCATGAACATTTAATTTTTACATTAAGGATTGGAAGGACATCTTCCATGCTCTATAATGTTTACATACAATCTGTTTCTACTGATTGTGAAGGCTTGGTTTAAATCTTTAAGGCCTAGATTTAGAGTTCGGCGGTAAAAGGGCTGTTAACGCTCCGCGGGTTTTTTTCTGGCCGCACCATAAATTTAACTCTGGTATCGAGAGTTCAAACAAATGCTGCGTTAGGCTCCAAAAAAGGAGCGTAGAGCATTTTTACCGCAAATGCAACTCTCGATACCAGAGCTGCTTACGGACGCGGCCGGCATCAAAAACGTGCTCGTGCACGATTCTCCCATAGGAAACAATGGGGCTGTTTGAGCTGAAAAAAAACCTAACACCTGCAAAAAAGCAGCGTTCAGCTCCTAACGCAGCCCCATTGTTTCCTATGGGGAAACACTTCCTACGTCTGCACCTAACACTCTAACATGTACCCCGAGTCTAAACACCCCTAGCCTTACACTTATTAACCCCTAATCTGCCGCCCACGCTATCGCTGACCCCTGCATTACACTTTTAACCCCTAATCTGCCGCTCCGTAAAACGCCGCCACCTACGTTATCCCTATGTACCCCTAATCTGCTGCCCTAACATCGCCGACCCCTATGTTATATTTATTAACCCCTAATCTGCCCCCCACAACGTCGCCGACACCTACCTACACTTATTAACCCCTAATCTGCCGAGCGGACCTGAGCGCTACTATAATAAAGTTATTAACCCCTAATCCGCCTCACTAACCCTATCATAAATAGTATTAACCCCTAATCTGCCCTCCCTAACATCGCCGACACCTACCTTCAATTATTAACCCCTAAACTTCCGATCGGAGCTCACCGCTATTCTAATAAATGGATTAACCCCTAAAGCTAAGTCTAACCCTAACACTAACACCCCCCTAAGTTAAATATAATTTTTATCTAACGAAATAAATTAACTCTTATTAAATAACTTATTCCTATTTAAAGCTAAATACTTACCTGTAAAATAAATCCTAATATAGCTACAATATAAATTATAATTATATTATAGCTATTTTAGGATTAATATTTATTTTACAGGCAACTTTGTAATTATTTTAACCAGGTACAATAGCTATTAAATAGTTAAGAACTATTTAATAGTTACCTAGTTAAAATAATAACAAATTTACCTGTAAAATAAATCCTAACCTAAGTTATAATTAAACCTAACACTACCCTATCAATAAAATAATTAAATAAACTACCTACAATTACCTACAATTAACCTAACACTACACTATCAATAAATTAATTAAACACAATTCCTACAAATAAATACAATTAAATAAACTAGCTAAAGTACAAAAAATAAAAAAGAACTAAGTTACAGAAAATAAAAAAATATTTACAAACATAAGAAAAATATTACAACAATTTTAAACTAATTACACCTACTCTAAGCCCCCTAATAAAATAACAAAGCCCCCCAAAATAAAAAATTCCCTACCCTATTCTAAATTAAAAAGGTTACAAGCTCTTTTACCTTACCAGCCCTGAACAGGGCCCTTTGCGGGGCATGCCCCAAGAATTTCAGCTCTTTTGCCTGTAAAAGAATAAATACAATACCCCCCCCCCCCAACATTACAACCCACCACCCACATACCCCTAATCTAACCCAAACCCCCCTTAAATAAACCTAACACTAAGCCCCTGAAGATCTTCCTACCTTGTCTTCACCATCCAGGTATCACCGATCCGTCCTGGCTCCAAGATCTTCATCCAACCCAAGCGGGGGTTGGCGATCCATAATCCGGTGCTCCAAAGTCTTCCTCCTATCCGGCAAGAAGAGGACATCCGGACCGGCAAACATCTTCTCCAAGCGGCATCTTCGATCTTCTTCCATCCGGTGCGGAGCGGGTCCATCTTGAAGCAGGCGACGCGGATCCATCCTCTTCTTCCGATGTCTCCCGACTAATGACGGTTCCTTTAAGGGACGTCATCCAAGATGGCGTCCCTCGAATTCCGATTGGCTGATAGGATTCTATCAGCCAATCGGAATTAAGGTAGGAATTTTCTGATTGGCTGATGGAATCAGCCAATCAGAATCAAGTTCAATCCGATTGGCCGATCCCATCAGCCAATCAGATTGAGCTCGCATTCTATTGGCTGATCGGAACAGCCAATAGAATGCGAGCTCAATCTGATTGGCTGATTGGATCAGCCAATCGGATTGAACTTGATTCTGATTGGCTGATTCCATCAGCCAATCAGAAAATTCCTACCTTAATTCCGATTGGCTGATAGAATCCTATCAGCCAATCGGAATTCGAGGGACGCCATCTTGGATGACGTCCCTTAAAGGAACAGTCATTCGTCGTTCAGTCGTCGGTCCGGATGGATGTTCCGCGCTGGATGTCTTCAGGATCCTGCCGCTTCGCTCCGGATGGAAGAAGATCGAAGATGCCGCCTGGATTATGACTTCAATCGGATGGAAGATCCTCTTCTGCCCCGCTTGGATGAAGACTTTGACCGGATCATGGACCTCTTCAGCCCCCGCTTGGGCTTGGATCAGGACATCGGAGGAGCTCTTCAGGACGGATCGGTGAACCTGGTATGGTGAAGACAAGGTAGGAAGATCTTCAGGGGCTTAGTGTTAGGTTTATTTAAGGGGGGTTTGGGTTAGATTAGGGGTATGTGGGTGGTGGGTTGTAATGTTGGGGGGGGGTATTGTATGTGTTTTTTTTACAGGCAAAAGAGCTGAAATTCTTGGGGCATGCCCCGCAAAGGGCCCTGTTCAGGGCTGGTAAGGTAAAAGAGCTTGTAACTTTTTTAATTTAGAATAGGGTAGGGAATTTTTTATTTTGGGGGGCTTTGTTATTTTATTAGGGGGCTTAGAGTAGGTGTAATTAGTTTAAAATTGTTGTAATATTTTTATTATGTTTGTAAATATTTTTTTATTTTCTGTAACTTAGATCTTTTTTATTTTTTGTACTTTAGCTAGTTTATTTAATTGTATTTATTTGTAGGAATTGTGTTTAATTCATTTATTGATAGTGTAGTGTTAGGTTAATTGTAGGTAATTGTAGGTAGTTTATTTAATTATTTTATTGATAGGGTAGTGTTAGGTTTAATTATAACTTAGGTTAGGATTTATTTTACAGGTAAATTTGTTATTATTTTAACTAGGTAACTATTAAATAGTTATTAACTATTTAATAGCTATTGTACCTGGTTAAAATAATAACAAAGTTGCCTGTAAAATAAATATTAATCCTAAAATAGCTATAATATAATTATAATTTATATTGTAGCTATATTAGGATTTATTTTACAGGTAAGTATTTAGCTTTAAATAGGAATCATTTATTTAATAAGAGTTAATTTATTTAGTTAGATTTAAATTATATTTAACTTAGGGGGGTGTTAGTGTTAGGGTTAGACTTAGCTTTAGGGGTTAATACATTTATTAGAATAGCGGTGAGCTCCGGTCGGCAGATTAGGGGTTAATAAGTGTAGGCAGGTGTCGGCGACGTTGAGGGGGGCAGATTAGGGGTTAATAAATATAATATAGGGGTCGGCGATGTTAGGGGCAGCAGATTAGGGGTACATAGGGATAACGTAGGTGGCGGCGATTTGCGGTAGGAAGATTAGGGGTTAATTATTTTAAGTAGCTGGCGGCGACGTTGTGGGGGGCAAGTTAGGGGTTAATAAATGTAATACAGGGGTCGGCGGGGTTAGGGGCAGCAGATTAGGGGTACATAAATATAACGTAGGTGGCGGTCGGCAGATTAGGGGTTAAAAATTTTAATCGAGTGGCGGCGGTGTGGGGGGAGCTCGGTTTAGGGGTACATAGGTAGTTTATGGGTGTTAGTGTACTTTAGGGTACAGTAGTTAAGAGCTTTATAAACCGGCGTTAGCCAGAAAGCTCTTAACTCCTGCTATTTTCAGGCGGCTGGAATTTTGTCGTTAGAGCTCTAACGCTCACTGCAGAAACGACTCTAAATACCGGCGTTAGAAAGATCCCATTGAAAAGATAGGCTACGCAAATGGCGTAGGGGGATCTGCGGTATGGAAAAGTCGCGGCTGAAAAGTGAGCGTTAGACCCTTTAATCACTGACTCCAAATACCAGCGGGCGCCCAAAACCAGCGTTAGGAG
This sequence comes from Bombina bombina, assembly GCF_027579735.1. Classification (NCBI taxonomy): domain Eukaryota; kingdom Metazoa; phylum Chordata; class Amphibia; order Anura; family Bombinatoridae; genus Bombina; species Bombina bombina. The sequence goes on along the minus strand of NC_069501.1, from coordinate 793,988,564 downwards.
CCTCTAACGCTGGTTTTGACGGCTACCGCCGAACTCTAAATCTAGGCCTAAGGGTTTTAACTTCAGAACCTAGTTCTATAGAAAAACAAAATGTATTCTTACCTGATAAATTAATTTATTTCATTGTGGTGAGAGCTCACACGTTGTCATGTGTGGGAAATGTCCCTCCTGACCACTAGCAGGAGGCAAATGAAAGCCCAACACACCAGAGCTTTAAATCCCTCTCACTTCCCATGACCATCAGTCATGCATATAGCCAAGTAGATGAGAAAACAAATAAGAAAAGATAAAAAAGTCTAAAACAAGTACTGCCGCCACCTGTACAAAAAGAAAGAGTGGGGCTTGTGAACTCTCACTATCATCAAATAAATCAATTTATCAGGTAAGCATACTTTTTTTTTTTTTTTCTTTCATCAGATAGTGAGAGTCTATGAGTAATCACATGTTAAAATCAATACTAAAACAGCGAATTCCACAAGACCATCATGAAAGAGGGGGGAACACTGAATCCAATTTTTTCTTCCGTGACGCAGAGCATGCAATTTTAAACAACTTTCTAATTTACTCCTATTATCAATTTTTCTTCGTTCTCTTGCTATCTTTATTTGAAAAATAAGGAATCTAAGCTAAGGAGCCAGACAAATTTTGGTTCAGGACGCTGGACAGCATTTGTTTGTTGGTGAATTTATCCAAAAATTGGCAAAAACAACCCAGGTTGTTCACCAAAAATGGGCCGGCATCAAAACTTACATTTTTGCTTTTCAAATAAAGATACAAAGAGAAGAAAGAAAATTTGATAATAGGAGTAAATTAGAAAGTTGCTTAAAATTGTATGCTCTATCTGAATCACAAAAGACTAAATTTGGGTTCAGTGTCCCTTTAAGGCAGGACGTTACTATTCAGGCACTATGGCCCAAAGAACTTTGCTGCCAAAAACAGTCTCAGCAGAAGCATACACATCAAAATGATAAAACTTTGTAAAAGTGTGCAAAGAAGACCAAGTAGCTGCCTTGCAAATCTAATCAATAGAAGCCTCATTATGAAAGGCCCAAGAAGTGGCAAATGCTCTAGTGAAATGATCAGTAATGCGCACAAGTGGAGTTTTACCTGTGACCTGATAAACCTTTCCAATAAAAGCTTTAATCACAGAAAAAGCACAGCACCTGCCTGTGTGAGTGCATGCTGATTCCAGTACGCTGCAATATCCTCCAAATTCCAAAGTCAACAGCCAGCAGCACACTAATCCTTAATCCTTAATCGTACATGATTTAGGATTAGAGATCCAAAACGTTGCTTGTACTTGTGACCCAATATATACAATGAAGGTCTTTTTATCCTAAGGAGTGCTGCTGGCTGTTGACTTTGGAATAAAAGCTTTGAGCCAAGCTGCTAAAGTAACAGCCATAGCTTTCAACTCACTCTTCATCAAAGAAGCAAAAGAAAATGACTGATGATCATGCAAAGTGGGAGGAATTTAAAGCTCTGTTGTTTTTGGGGTGTTTTTTTTGCCTTCTCCTAGTGGTTAAGAGGGGAATTTACCACATGTGATGACTCGTGGACTCTCACCATCTGATCAAAGAAATGTGTGAGTGAGCAATCCATTGACCTATTTATTGATAGTTCACTTTTAAAAATGTTACTACCAAAACTAGAGACAGATTTTTTTTTTTTGTCTAAACCTGAAATTATTTTTTAAAGAATGTATGTTTTTTCTTTCTTACAATAAAAACAACAGCCTAAAATTTGTATTTTCATGGAAACTGCCCACCTTCTGTAGAAAATGATTATGATCTATTAAGACCCATTGGAATTCTAGGGCTAGACCATTCAGTAAGGCTTCTCATAGAATGCCTTAGCAGAAAGTTTTCTTTTTCTTTCAAACAACCTGGCTTTTATGTTGTCAAGTTCTGAAGCTAAACACAGTATTGGTTGTCTTGTGTAGCTTCCATGAACAAGGATTTTTTTTATCAAGCTATTTGGAGCATGATTAAAAATAAGGCATTTATGACATTATTTGATACCTACTAGACTTGAAGGCTATTTTTATTATTTCGTTTGACATAACATAGAGTTTTAGTTCTGCCTTTTTTTATTTATTCATAAATGAAGCTCAGTTTGTTGCTTTTTTCATGCAGCAATAGTTTTTTTCTCATCAAGGTAGCTGGTGGCCAAACACATCTTTACTGCCAAGAGCTGCCAAACCCCCTCAAACAGTGTATTATGGATTTTACATCTTTCTTTCTTTCCCATTCTAGCAATTCAATTTCTTAAAACCAAGTTTTTTGTGAAGGGTGATAATTACTACTTCTTTTACAGGATTCATATGAACGCAGTGTGGAATTACATTCCTGCCCCCCCAAGAATTTATTTGCCCGTCAAACAAGGATAATGCCATAAGAGAAGTATAATTGAGCCAAACTGGACTGACATCAGTCTGATGAAATGGTTTACAGTATGGAATCATCTCCAAGCACAAGAAAAATAGTTTCCCATAAATTCCATTTTACCATTCACAAATCTGGTACCTTCAATATCAGGGTCTAATTCAACAAAATGTCAGCTGTAATACAATGACAATTAAGAGGGTTCTTTAAGGAGAACTGTGATGTGATTTGCAACACATTGGCCTTAGGTGGCACTACCTAGTATTAGAAAGCACATTTTTGAGATCATTCAGTGATTTGTCTGTACACAGATTAATGTTTGTACAAATTACTCAGAAATGGAGAGTTCAGAAATATTGCTTATGGATGTTGGGGAATTTGCAGTTTTCATGAAAATTGCAGTAATTATTTTGTAAGGCAAACAGAAGGTTGTCCTGGCTCATTGTTGGTCAAGTAAGACTATCTAGTTTTCATAGAATAGCAGAATTACGGGGGACTTCCGGGCGGCGGCCATCTTACTTGTCGCACTGAGCTTCAGCTTCTTCAGTTATCTCCAAAAATCGCTAATATTGTGATGCTAAAACTGGATATATAATATTCAAACTATTGGAGAAGCTGGTCTGTTGACGGCCTGATTTGAAATTTAGGGTTTTGAATCTTGACGTGGCTTAATTGCCCTCAGTACCGGGCCATTTATTCTGAGGCTTTCCCCTATTACAGAAGCCTCATCACTGTCCCCACAACTTGCTGTGCCTTGAGCGCGCAGTCCTTCCCCTAAAACCAGCACTGTCCCTATTGCTGAGGGGACTAAATATTCGCAGCAAACTAAGGCTAAAGTTTACGCTATCCCCTACACGCTAACTTTATTACGCAATTGCAAGTATTACTACAGGAGCATGCCCAGAGACTGGAGGAAAGAATAACTGCAATCTTTTACCCAGCTCTCCACAAGCCTAATAGGGTAAGACCAACCGGCTTACAAGAGACTGAACACTTGGACTCAAGACGCAGATGCGTCTAGAGGTGACTACCCCACGGCAGGTAAAAGAGCTTCCTCTCTGGAAACTGGCGGCCAGGAGACCCAACACTTGCAGACAGTGGCTATTCCAAAACAGCTTAGCCCCAACAGCCTGGCTATCACAACAAGGGAGGAATCTGCACCTATTACTGCCACAATCCAGCTCCAAACCAACAAACCTACAGATGGAGCAAACCGGAGCTGCGCACGCATTGGAGACAACCTTCCACTGATGGAAGAAACTTGCGGTGGCTCTCCTGACATGGAAAGATGATCTCCCGCAGCAAGCTTAGAGCACACACTGCCAGCAACCCCTGAGATCACAGCTATTCTCTTTGATACACCAAACACAGAGGTAAGGCTGCATTTACTCATCAACCATGGCCCAGTCGCCGTACTGATATGCAGAGACGCGGCAAAATTCCATGTCTCCCGACAACTGCCATCTATCTGTGAGTACATAGCGAAAAGTATACTTCGGGACTCAAACAATTTCTCCCAACTGACCCAACTTCCTTACTCCAAGTTTGAGTTCGCTGAACCGGCTCCCGAATTCACCTTGCTCCTAGCAAAAACTTTCCCAACTACCCAGGTACTGAACTATCGCATTTTGTATTCCATGTTGCGGGACTATATAATACTGCTTCTGACTATTAAGTTCCGCTATGTATATCACATGCCTATCATCTCTGTTTATTATGGGTGAAATGTTTTCCTACATGGATAAGAGAAAACTATCATAATCTGTGCTGTCTACTGTATATAGAATATGCACTCCCGGTATTGTCTAGAGTGGGTCTTAAATCTATATTTGTTATGAGCCTATGACTGGGTAATATATAATGTTTAGCTTACCCCTCTTACCATGGTATTAGTGATGACCACATGGTCTGACTGCAGTACTTACGGAGAGATCACCTGGGAGGAATTACTATTTGCTTACATTCATAGTCATCTGTCTCGTTGTTGTTATCTTGTCTACAAAGCATTTGCAATGGCAGCTTAGCTACTGATTCCTTTCTTTTGAAGAATTAGGAAGACCTGCAAACCAGTTACAGTTGAAGCTTGTTATCTGGGCAAGTCTACAAATTTGGCTTTTCTAGCTGTTGTGTAGATTCTGGATTCTCTCCAGGATAGCATAATTATAAGATCTGGGCCTGATATTCAAAACCTCGCCGGCATGGAGAGAAAGCACACAAAATCTTTGCGTTTTTTTTAGACCTTGTATTGTAAATGTAGGAGTCTCTGTTTCACATAGAGAACACTACAGAGTAACATAAAATAATTCAGAAACACAAATTTTATCTTGAGAAATGTTTAAGGGCCTCGCCATACCGACAAGACTTCTTAGATCATCTCGCCTGAGCGGTGAGATTTTGAATATCAGACCCTCTGAATGTTCAGGAACCTAATTCAGTGGAAAATAAATGAGTCCTGTTTTCATGCATAAGTTTCCTTTATTTGACTTAAATTAAGTTTGGCAGATTCTTAGTTTTTTCCTTTAAAAGCTATGCAAAACTTATCATTGAAGATTTGATTATGACAATCCACAACTTAAAGCGTTTTAGAACAAGTAGCTTTTCACTGTGTTCCTTTTTTTTCTTAAAGATATTTTTCTCAACACTCCCTTTAACAAATACATTTTATTTCTAAGATGTTAACTTGGAGTTCTACCTTTTTACAATCCAAAGAATGACATTAAAGCTCTTCTGCACATACTTGATTTAGTAAGAAGATTTTTTTACTATCTGGCTATCATTCTGATCCCAGACCAGGTGACTTTCAAAGCTTCTTTAGATGGTGTATGAGAATACTGCAGTATACATACTCTATTCTCAGTATAGATAGTGGTTTCAACAGGCAAAAGCAGCTATTTCATTTGGGAGCACATTAAAGGGGAGAAAATGTTAAACTTTCTAAACATTGAGGCCGAAGGGAGTCACTAAACTGCTGCTGCCTTCAGTTGCATTAACTTAGGTCAACATATACCATTCTCCTTTCAGCTTAGCTGCAATACTAACAGCTTAAAATCACATACTCTCAAACAAATACTCGTCACCACGTTTTCACACTTTATAATGTTATTTATTATGTTTTCAATCTTATAACACTCGCATACATTTGCTCTCTTTGCTGACATAGCTCCCAAACATGTAACCCACATTTTTTCTTAAATGATTCAGATTGAACATACAATTTTAAACAACCTTCCAATGTACTTTTATTATTAAGTTTGCTTAATTCTCTTTATATATTTTTGTTGAAGGAGCAGCTATGAACTACTGGGAGCTAGCTGAACACATCTGGTGAACCAATGAAGAGGCATTTGTGTGCAGCCACCAATCAGCAGCTAGTTAGTAATGCATTGTTGTTCCTGTGCCTACCTAGGTATGCTTTTCAACTAAGTATACCAGAAGAATAAAGCAAATTAGATAATAAAAGTAATTTGAAAAGTTGTTTAACCGCTTAAGGACCGAGGTCGGGCTACATACGTCCTCCAAAAAATATCCCTTAACAACCGCTTCAAGCCGCTCTCCAGGTATTGCAGCGATGCCTCGAAATTGAGGCATTGTGCAATACCCTCTGGTCAGTAACCCTCTCTACATCGATCAGTGATGGTGCCGATCGTTGGTGGCGTGGGAGGGTTAGGAGAGAGGCTGGAGGGCGGCCCATCGCTAGAGGGGAGCGGGTGGGACCGCTACGCTGCAGAAAAGGAAAAAAAATTGAGCGCAGTGAGGGGGGAGGAGGGGGAATGAGGGAGAGGGGGATCCTATGTGGGATCCGATATGGGAAAGGGATCTGGGAGGGGGAGGGTAATGAGGGGGGCAGTTACACTACAGAAAAGAATAGGTTAAAAAAAAAAAGTAAAAACTACAGCAAACTGGGTACTGGCAGACAGCTGCCAGTACGTAAGATGGCAGCTAATAGGTAGAGAGGGGGAAGGTTAGAGAGCTGTTTGGGGGGTCAGGGAGGTTGGGGGGTAAGGGGGGATCCTACAGTGCAGAAAATATATTTAACAAAAAATAAAAATATATATATATATATTATTTATTTTTAAAAAAAGCTTTTTATTTTCATACTGGCAGACTTTCTGCCAGTGACCATTGGGGGTGGGGGATGGAAGAGAGCTGTTTGAGATTGATCGTGGAGGGATCAGGGGGTGGGATGTGTCAGGTGGGAGAGTAATCTATACACTAAAGCTAATATTAACCCTACAAGCTACCTAATTAACCCCTTCACTGCTGGGCATAATACAAGTGTGGTGCGCAGCTGCAATTAGCGGCCTTCTAATTACCAAAAAGCAATGCCAAAGCCATATATTTCTGCTATTTCTGAACAAAGGGGATCCCAGAGAAGCATTTACAACCATTTGTGCCATGATTGCACAAGCTGTTTGTAAATAATATAAGTGAGAAACCTAAAGTTTGTGAAAAAGTGGAATTTTTTTTTTTATTTGATCGCATTTGGCGGTGAAATGGTGGCATGAAATATACCAAAATGGGCCTAGATCAATACTTTGGGCTGTCTACTAAAAAATAATAATATTATATATATATATATATATATATATATATATATATATATAAAGGCTCTATTTCTGTTTAAATGGAGTGATAGCAAAAATGCTAAAAATACTCTGGTCTTTTGAGGATGTTTTAGTCTGAAATACCTGGTCGGTTAAGGGGGTAAACATTGGGTATTTCTAAACTCAGGATAAAAATTAGGAACCATTTAGCATGGGTGTTTTTTGGTGGTTGTAGATGCGTAACAGATTTTGGGGTCAAAGTAAGAAACAATTTTTTTTTTTTTAATTTTTGCATCATATTTTATATTTTTTTTTATAGTAAATTATATGATATGATGAAAATAATGGTATCTTTAGAAAGTCCATTTAATGGCGATAAAAAACGGTATATAATATGTGTGGGTACAGTAAATGAGTAAGAGCTAAACACAAACGCAGCAGAATTGAAAAACAGCCCTGGTCCTTAACGGTAAGAAAATTGAAAAACGGTCTGGTCACTAAAAATTTAGTTTCATTTTCCTTCATAATCTATTTCTATTTTTCACTTGACAACTTTCATTGTTTCATTTCTGGCTGTTTTACTTCTACGTTTCTAGGCCTATTTCAAGGGTCTTTGGCATTGACACTGCTTTAAAGGTACAGTCTAGTCAAAATTAATTTTCATGATTCAGATAGGGCATACAATTTTAAATTCCAATTGACTTCTATCATCAAATTTGCTTTGTTCTCTTGATATTCTTAGTTGAAAGCTAAACCTAGGAAGGCTCACATGCTAATTTGTAAGCCCTTGAAGGCCGCCTCTTATCTCAGGGCATTTTGACAGCTTTTTACAGCTAGGCAGCGCTAGTTCATGTGTGCCATATAGATAACATTGCACTCACTCCCGTGGAGTTATTTTTGAGTCAGCACTGATTGGGCTAAAATGTGAGTCTGTCAAAAGAACTGAAATAAGGGGGCAGCCTGCAGAGTCTTAGATACAAGTTAATCACAGAGGTAAAATGTATATAAATATAACAGTTTTGGTTATGCAAAACTGGAGAATGGGTAATAAAGGGATTATCTATCTTTTTAAACAATTAACATTTTGGAGTAGTCTCTTTAACACCTCCTATTTTGTACCATGTGAAATGGCTATCGTTCCACTCTGATGTATACTCCTGTTTGGGTTTCTCTTGCTTCATTTTTAGCGTCTCCTATTTTCTTTCTTCAACAACTAAAACACCACATCTGTGTTTTCCATTGTATGCACTGCCCTGTAAATACTACTATAATCTATTTAAAATGCCACTCAAAATAGTTCTTCCTGTGGGTTTCTAACCAACACCGCTGATTAACATCCAGTCTGTGCGTTTGTTTAGAACCTTTTCCTCAATAATTTGTCCATTTTCAATTTAAAAACCCGCCTGTCCCCTGATATGTCCCCTTTCTCCTTCCTTGCTAACCCATGTCACTAACTGTCTTTCTCACATCTCCAACTGGATGTCCTCTTACTACCTCAAGCTAAATCTCTCCAAAACGGAGCTCCTTATTTTCCCCCTTCTTCTAAACTCTCCACCCCCAATCTCTCTATAACTGTCGACAACTCCATCATTACCCCTACCCCGCATGCCCGATGTCTCGGGTCACATTTGACTCAGATCTTTCTTTCGCTCCTCACATTCAGTCATTGGCTAAAGCCTGCAGCTTCCACCTTAAAAACATCTAAAAAATTAGACACTTCCTTACACAAGACACAACTAAGATTTTAATCCACTCTCTCATTCTCTCCCGCCTCGATTACTGCAACTCTGTCCTCTCTGGTCTCCCCACCTGCCGCCTAGCTCCTTTACAATCCATAATGAATGCCTCTGCCAGACTCAGCTTCCTTACACGTCGCTCTTCATCTGCTGCACCTCTCTGCCAATCTCTTCACTGGCTTCCTCTTGCCTCTAGGATCAAACACAAAATTCTCATTCTGACATACAAAGCTCTCAACTGCACTGCTCCCCCCTATATCTCAGACCTTGTCTCCAGATACTCTCACTCCCGTCCCCTTCGCTCTGCTCACGACCTCCTACTCTCCTCCTCTCTTGTCACCTCATCACACTCCCTTTTACAGGACTTCTCCAGACTGGCTCCCATCTTCTGGAACTCTCTGCCTCACTCCACAAGACTCTCTTCTAGTTTTAAAAGCTTCAATTGCTCCCTAAGGACTCTACTGTTCAGGGATGCATACAACCTACGCTAACCTTTCTTTATACCAGTTCCTCTCCTCCATTGCTATCCCCTGAACCCCCTTAGCATGTAAGCCTAAGAGTCCAGCTGTTTGTTGATCACCTTCTCAAGAGCTGACTACAACAGTGCAACTCTTGGCAGGGCCCTCTACCTATTTGATCCCTATAATTGTTTTGTTGTACTACGCCTTTGTTAATAGCGCTGCGGAATCTGTTGGCGCTCTACAAATAACCGATAATAATAATAAAAATAATATATCATCCATTTTAGCTACTTATCAACTTACTCTAAAAACAAACACAAATACTCGGCTCAGTATTAGTAGCATCACTTCCAATTGGCATATATTGCCTCTCCAGTCTGGTCAGTTCAATTGTAGTTAACCAAGAAATAAAAAAAAAATTATTATAAAATTCAATTTTCAGCTGTCAAAAACCTTTTGTCCACTGATATTTTTCTGAAACTGCAATGATAAAGTATCAAAAAACAATATCAAAAACCCAAATATATTGTTGCCTATACTCTTGGGTCCGTGCTTAACACACACACACACACACACACACACACACACACACACACACATATATATATATATATATATATATATATATATATTGGGTTATGTATATATTTTTTGATACTAAGTTATATAGTACTGTGTAAACATTTTAGGAAGATGTGAACAAATGCTTTAAAGTAAGTATGCTTTCAAACATAGAAATGTTAATAGTTTATTTTTATCACTTAACAAAATGCAAAAGTCTGTGAATAGATGAAAGATCTAAATCAAATCAATATTTGGTGTGACCACCCTTTGCCTTCAAAACGGCATCATTTCTTCTAGGTACACCTTGCAGAACTAACCACAGTTCTGTGGATTTAGGCAGCTTCCGTTGCTTCTGTCTCTTCATGTAATACCAGACAGACTTGATGTTGAGGGTACATACCATCACTTCCAGGACTCCTTTTCCTAACCTGGCCTGGGATAGTTCTTAATGAATTTGTTTGTTTGTCTGGGGTCATTGTCATGCTCCAAAATAAATGTCTGCCTGTACTTCTCACCATTGAGAAGACCATTCATTCTGGCCAAATTCCCAACTATATTTGCAGAAATGCAGCCCCAAACTTTCAAGGATCCTCCACTATGCTTCACTGTTACCTGCAGACACTCATTCTTGTACCGCTCTCCAGCCCTTCAGTAAACAACCTGCCTTCTGCTGCATTCAGGAATTTCAAATTTTGACTCATCAGTTCTGAGCACCTGCTGCAATTTATTTGCACCACAGTTCCTATGTTTTTGTGCATAGCTGAGTCGCTTGGCCTTGTTTCTATGTGGGAGGTATGGCGTTTTGGTTGCAAGTTGTCCATGAAGACCAATTCTGACCAGATGTCTCTGGAAAGTAGATGAATGTACCTGGGTCCTACTGGTTTCTGCCAATTGTGAGCTGATGGTACTGCTGGACATTTTCTGGGAAGGGAAGTAAACATGATTTGTCTTATATCTGCTACATTGTTTCCTTGTCCGACCACTGCGTCTAAGGTCCTCAATGTTGGCCATTTCTTTCCAATGGCATGGAGAGTCCACAATTTCATTCATTACAGTTGGTAATTCAACACCTGGCCACCAGGAAGACTCGAAGAATACCCAGCAAAAGCTTAAGTATCCCTCCCACTTCCCATACTCCCCCAGTCATTCTTTGCCTCTGTAACTTGGAGGTTGGCGAAGATGGTGCTCTGAAGAAAAACTGGATTTAAGTAATTTAATGGGTAGTTTTCCTACAAGATAGGACTGGGGTTTATGCTGTGTCCATGTAAATCTCTAATTAAGAGTTTTGGTAGCTGTTAGGGATCTTCTCTGTTCTCCTTCCAGAAATCTTTGCTAACACCCCCACCTGGCAACCAGTGTTAGCTTACACTGCTTTCCTTTCTACATCAGGTCCCTGTCAGAAGTTGTATGAAGCTGTCAGAACTGGAAGTGCTGTGTCTGCTCGACAGCAGTGGCTTCAAATGTAAGTGCCTTTTTTTCCTTTACAGGGAAACATGATAGATGGCACTATCAGGGTTGTGACCCATTAAAACTTACTATGGAGCCTGGGGACATATGTTATCCTTATTTAAGGGGATATAATTTATTTCTGAGCAGTGTTTATGCAAGGGTTTGTGCTTGCCTATTCTAAGATCCATTTGTTATACAGGATCATATGTGCTTTGGGACTGGGGCATTTAAGGGCTTGTGAGAGCAGCTGTGGCTTCCTTTATTCAAGATATGGAGGAAGGAACGCTCTGGTGTGTTCTTAGGCTTTTACGGTAACTTTTATTTGCTATGTCTAACGGACATCTTAGCATAGATTATTTTGTTATGTGGGTCCCATCTGTCGGCTGTGACGTGAAGTGGCGCTGTTTTTCACGCACTTCTCAGTTTGACGCTGCGGACCTCCTCTAGCGTGTCCCGTGTGACCCGCAGAGCACATCGCTTCCTCCTTCATACACACACTTTTGGAGGTAGCAGGCATTGCACGGGAGTTGGCACTGAGGTGGGAGGTCAGTAAGGCCCCAGTAAAAGCTGGGGTTTTTATAGAGGTGTCACTCTATATAAGTTTATATATTAAAAAAAAGGGATCCTTGCCTACTATTAATAGATTTGGGAGGGTACTTCACATTCATTGACTCTGACTGATAAATGATTGTTTTGTGAAGAGACCCATGTTATTCCCCCTGCACAGTTATGTTCCACGTTAACCTCTATGTTGCAATCAAAATCTAAAAAGCCTAAATTGCCTAATGTGGCTGGAAAATGTAACCCCTCAGAGCCCTCTATCTCTCAGGACTCTGTTGCACTTGACATGCCTAAATTGTTTCCTCAGTCCCCGTCCCAAGATGTTGCTTAGGCAGTTCCCTGCAGCTCTGGAGGAAAGCTGTTTCTACTGGACTGAGTACGTTACCCGGTTCGGGTAAGAGAAAAGTTAAGCATACTTCCTCTAATACAGGAATTTCTTCTCCCATTCAGTCTGCTTTGGTCAGTCTGTCACAACACTCTAAGGATGAAAATACCTCGGTAGCCTCAGAGGGTGAAATATCTGGTTCTGACTAGGTTGGGGAGTCTGAAGAGATTAACTTCAGATTTAAGTTAGAAAAGCTTTGTTTACTGCTCAAGGGGGTATTATGTACTTTGTATGTTCCTGATCCTAAGCCGTCTAAAAAGCCTAAAATCCCTAAACTGGACAGGGTTTACGATGTCAAACCCAGAACTTCAGAGGTTTTTCCTGTTCTGGCCCGTATGGAGGACATTATCTCTCAGGAGTGGGAGAAACATTGGACTCCGTCCTCGAATTTGAAGAGGATGTTCCCAGTCCCTGTCTCTAATCTGGAATTATGGCGTTCTATTCCAAAGGTGGATGGCGCTATTTCCACCCTGGCCAAGCGAACTACTATTCCTCTAGAGGATAGTACCTCCTTTAGGTACCCCATGGTCAGATGGGGCACTCCGGAGATAGACCTTATGGCTTCTCATCTGGTGGACGTGTTAGCGGTTCCTTGGAAGTTCAGACTTATTTATCTGTTCCCTCCGTTTGCTCTTCTCCCCAGAGTCATAGCCTGCATCAAACAGGAGCGGGCCTCTGTGATCCTAATTGCGCCAGTTTGGCCTCACAGGACTTGGTTTGCAGATCTGGTGAAAATGTCATCCTACACTCCGTGGAGATTACCTCTGAGGACAGACCTTTTACTTCAGGGTCCATTCCTTCATCAAAAGCTAGATTCTCTGAGGCTGACTGCGTGGAGTTAGAAAGCCTAGTTCTATCTTAAAGAGGTTTTTCTGATAAGGTCATTGATACTCAGGCTCGTAAGCCGGTGACTCGTTGGATGTATCACAAGGTGTGGCGCATCTATCCTGGTGCGAGGTTCGAGGTTTCCTTGGCACAAGTTGAGAGTTCTTCAGATTCTGTTATTTTTCCAAGAGGGTTTGGAGGAAGGTTTGTCTGCTAGTTCTCTCAAGGGTCAGATTTCTGCCCTTTCTGTCTTGCTACACAAAAAGTTAGCTAATCTTCCAGACATTCAGTCCTTTGTTCAAGCCCTGGTTAAAAACCGGTCCTGTGTTTAAACCTGTTGCTTCTCCTTGAAGCCTTAATATTTTTCTTCGTGTTCTGCAACAGGCTCCGCCTATGCATTCTATTGATAGTAAACTTTTATCTTGGAAGGTTTTGTTTTTGTTAGCTATGTCTTCTGCTTGCAGAGTTTCAGAATCATCTACCTTACAGTGTGATCTCCTTATTTTATTTTCCATGCGGATAAGGCTGTTCTACATACCAAGTTGGGTCTTCTACCTAAGGTAGTCTTTGACCGCAATATCAATCAGGAGATTGTAGTTCCTTACTTTTGTCCTAATCCTTCTTCTCAGAAGGAACGTTTGTTAAACAACCTGGATGTGGTGAATTCTTTGAAATTCTTTCTCCATGCTACCAAAGATTTTAGGCAATCTAAACCCATCTAAATTCCAGTGAGACACAAACTAACATACACATAGCTAAAAAAAAAAGAAGGGTTCTCTTTTGCAACCATCGCAGGTTCTCTGATGCTATGTGCATGCTATTACATGTAAGAATAGTAAGTCCCAAACTTATTGATTTAATTATTGAGGCTAATATAGAAAATGGGGATCTGCCTCTAATACATGTGCTAGGTACTTTTGAATAATTGGACAGCAAGGTAATAGTTTGTCACTTTATCGATTGTTTATGTTATAATTAACATCAAATCAAATTTGATTGTGTCTACTACGCTCTTTCATCTATTGGGAGTGATTAAAAGTTTCATAGAATGGTGTGAGTCTCCTGGCACAATAGCCCATATTTAGTGGCACTGTCCAAAATTACTTCCCTTTTGGAAAGACATTACCAATTGCCTAAAAATTGTTATGGGTGACCAATTCACTTTGTCTCCTATCACCGCTCTCCTCAACTTTAAACCAGACAGAATGTGCAAAATCAAATGGAAACTGCTGCAATACAGCCTTAACAGAGCACGATTGCTCAATGCACGTAAGTGGAAGTCCCTTTCTGCCCCCACCTTACAGGAATGGTTACACAACACATCAGATCTCCTTGCTGTGGAGGAATACTCACATTTTAAAAATGGCAGCCTGCCACTCTTTCACAACATTCAGTTTTATTGGCAAACACTTCTTCACTCCCCATCTAGATCAGCTTAGTGCAACAGTATAGTATACCTTGAGCCCCAATCGGACTCCCCCCCCCCCCCCTCTTTCTTTTTTCCTATTGCTCCATGTCTCTCTATCTCTGTGGGAGACCAATTTGAATGGAATAGTTTGTCTTTTACTTTTCTTTAAATTGTACAATGCAGATGCCTACAACTCATGGACACTAGACGTTCTGCAGAATGATAGACACATTTGTTGTTTTACGTGTTATCTATTGCTTTTTGAACTCATATCACGCTACCCTCACTTTCTGAAGGTGGCCTCACATGGACTAATAGATATGTATAAATATGAGTAAAAGAGGCCAACCTGAACTTTTATGCTTCTAACATCCAGTTGAGGCCCCCCCATGTCTTCTCTCCACTTGCTAATTTACACGGACTGACAGGTTCTAATGTATATTTTATTGATGATTGTACGACTGTCTACAGTTGGATGATATCTGGCATATTGTATTGTGATTGTTTTGTTCCAATAAAAAAAAAAGTTTCATAGAATAACATGCTTTATTTATATAACTGGCTTTTTAATAATTGTGCTATATGGGGATATACAGTTAGGGTTATAGTGATTAAATTATCATGTGACAGATTTTTTTTAATTTGCTTCTTAGGTTTTGCATTTTATAAATGTCATTTAAAGTTACTTTTTCGTACTATTATTATTTGCAGTAGTGTGTGAGGAATTGTTTTCTTGTTTCTAGTTAGTAACAAGCTACTTAGTGATAGCTATAATGCACTTGGTTTTGCGATCAAGATTTGTGATTCTGCTAATGATAAATAATTTACTCTGAGTGTTTATAGATATTGTTAATACATATGTTATACATTTAAAAAAATTACAAGATGCAAGTATCTTATTCAATGATCTATTCTGTGTTTAGGCTTTTCACGATGAGTGGATCCAGCAGGAAACAAGGAAGGCTGAGTTCATGAGAAAAATCTCTGCTCACTCTGCTAAATACACTGAACGCTGTAATGATAAACCCGGGCACATGTGGACAGCTGGATTTGTGTCCTGTGATTCATATGCAGTGGCAGCAGCTATAGATGAAAGTTTTGTCACAGAGGCCATAGAATGTGGGGTAAGTGTGGAGCTGAGTGGAACACTGACCCGGGGCATGATGGTGCTGGATCCCACAGGGAAACTACAGAAGAAGCGGAAAGCCTTTGTCATGAACAAGTGTGACCTTGAGAAGTTCCAAGGGCTTATGATGTTAGCACTTAACTAGCAGATTTAGAGAGCCTGCAGAAGTTAATTGGTTCTATGTTGTGCTCAGGAAATTTTTGAAACTCCAATTCTGCTTGTTCAAGAATATTTTGTGTTTCAGAAACTTTTAATTTTGAATCTACAACACACTTGATTGGCTTAATCATTATTTTACATACTGCAGAATGAACAAGAAAACTATTTTCTAGTACAGTATATCTCTTTGCTTTTTTTTCTTACTAAAATAAGGCTTTCCTATATTGTTAGGTAATCCTCTGTAGCTTATATAAATACCAACTAAGCTATGCACACCCATGCCTCCATTTGTTTGCAATTACCAGTTAGTGCATATACTAGACTGAACAAATCCCATCTTATTTTAAATTACCCACAATGCAAAAAATGTTCATGAATATTATGTAGTTTCTATTATAAAGGATTAATAAAAATATATTTCAGGAACTTGATCCTTTGACTCTGTCCTTCTGGGAGGAACATCTGACTCTTTTGAGACTGTAATTGTGGTCATTCCTAAACCAGGCCTAGGCTAGTGTTTCTCAGTTCCAACTGAACTAGAGCACAGGTTAAATAATCAGCTGGTCAGTAACCATGGTTATTAACTTGCTCTCACCCATCAGCTGATTTTTTCACCTGTGCGCTGGTTCAGATATCAAGAAAATGTGGCCTGTTTGGTGTCTCGAGGACTGGAATTGGGAAACGCTGGCATAGATTATATTCAAGTCATAAATTGATCTACTTGGTAATAAATATAAACATAGTTTACAGGATTTTGTAAATACTACAACTGCATGCAAGAAGTTTAGGCCACAGTATTCAAATTCACAAATAATTATGGTCTTCAAGCAGTATCTTAAAAATATTTGCTAAATATTTAGCCTTAAACTTGTTGCCAGGGATTGCTTAGCACCTCAGATTTTCCAAATTATAGGATGGCATTCATCCATAAGTTTAAAGGGCCATGATAGAAAAGAAAAAAAAAACCTAGAGAACTGCTGGTTGTCAGTTGAAACTAGGGTTGCCACCTCAGCCATGTTTTCCTGGACACTTATGAGTTACACATGCTGCAGGGTGTGCAGGGAGGAACATGTATTGTGTTTCTGGACAGCACTATTCATGTTCCTCCCTGCACACCCTGCAGCATGTGTAACTCATAAGTGTTCTGTATTTTAAGGGATAGGTGGCAACCCTAGCTGAAACAGCCACTGACTGAATAAACAGTGCTAGTCAAATGACCCATCTGACAAACACAGACACCAAACTCTATGGTATAATCATTTTATTGGCTGCAGGTACAAATGTGTAGCCACTTCACTTATGATACTACAGTTTTTATGAGATACTGCAGCTTGATAATCCAGAAGGTTAAGACAGATATAAACAGGTTCCTTGATGAGTGAATGCTTCTATGGAACGTCTTTTATTACTTATTTAGAAATCAGAGCCAGTACAACTCTATTAGTTTAGCACTCAAATCATAGGACCAAAATAAATAAATAATAAAAAAAATAATAATATATATATATAATTGTGGCATTCAAAAAATAAAAATCTTAATGGTGCTGTAGAACTATGATTTTTAAATGGTCATCAAATCCTCAATACTAGTCTGGATTTAAAAAATAAATAAATAATAATTTCACCTTTAAAAGGGCATCAGTTAGGAACAATGTAAATAGAATGTTTTCTTAGTGGGAAGATGGAGCACTTGCAAAATATGGCATTAACATGTATTTGTGTTATGTAATATAAAACGTGTACTTTTCTGTTGAATACAATAAAAATGAAACTTTTAATTAAAATAATTAATCACTCTTACATTCTCTCTCGTCACCACATGTCTTATTTATGTATTATGAACATTAGGGTTTAAACACAATTATAGTTTGTTTTTATTTATGCTGAAATTTCATTTTGACAGTATCTAAAACCTGTTTTCTCATAAGATACTGAGGATGGGAGATGCAGTTTGTAGTCCAAGGTTATAATTTTGTTTTTCTATCAATGATAAAAACTGCAGGCAGCAAATTTGTTTCTGAAAATTAATGGGACACTGAACCCAAATTTTATCTTTCATGAATCAGATAATGCATGCAATTTTAAGCAGCTTTATAATTTATTCCTATTATCAATTTTTCTTCTTATTCTTGCTATCTTTATTATTATTTTTTTTTATATATATATATATTGACTGTCATATAGCCATATTGTGGGCACTTTTAATTGTTAAAACATTATCTTTATATTCTGTATATATGGCCCCGGGACAGAATATCACTATTACCATTGCTTAAAGGGATACTAAACCCAAATTTTTTCTTTCATGATTCAGATACAGCATGCAATTTTAATCAGCAAGCTCTACCTATGTGCTGAACCAAAAATGGGCCATCTCTTAAGCTTACATTCCTACTTTTGCAAATAAAGATAGCATGAGAACGAAGAAAATTTGATAATAGGAGTAAATTAGAAAGTTGCTTAAAATTGCATGCTCTATCTGAATCATGAAAGAAAAAAAAAAATTAGTTTAGTGTCCCTTTAAGGTTTTTTTTTAATGCTTATTGCTTTGCTTATGCTATAAGGAGCAGCAAAATCTGTCCCTAAACATACCCTAGAAACTGAGGCTCCTGAACACTTTTCTACCATTAAGTGTGCTTATTATACAGCTGAAGTACTTTCTTCAGCTCATTTATGTGACTCATGTTTAGATTTGTTAAATGCATACTGACTAATGTTTCTTTGGGTACACATACTCCTATTCTCTATTTATTACAGGTTGATGCTAAACAAACTTAAAAGATTTGTTCAGAAGTTTTCTTTCTAAGTGATATATACCCTTATCCAAGGGATACTGC
This sequence comes from Bombina bombina, assembly GCF_027579735.1. Classification (NCBI taxonomy): domain Eukaryota; kingdom Metazoa; phylum Chordata; class Amphibia; order Anura; family Bombinatoridae; genus Bombina; species Bombina bombina. The sequence continues at coordinate 793,970,125 of NC_069501.1, read as the reverse complement.
GGTATCTTTGGATAATGAGATTTCCTCTCAAGAATGAGTATCCCTCACCTGCTGTAGAAACCTGATAAATTACTATTTTTTATTTTTAGTTGAACACGTTCTCTTTTTAAAGAGTTCTTAGTCACTTTAGGGGTTAAAAGAATCCTAAGTATTCTGAGTATTCTAATGCTGTCTCTGACTTGATTGTTAAGGAATGATTTAAACTGTGTGTATCTGTTAATCTTTTTTGCAAGGTTTAAAGGGACAGTCAACCCAAATTTTCAAATATGTAATTCCTATAAAGTTGCTAACGATGTTTAGTTTGCACTGTAGCCTAATTCATTACCCTAAATAGTTTATAAGCATTTCCTACTTACTTGTTTCTTCTTTGCAGTTTAAAATGCCCGCCTGCCCCCTCCCATATTTCGTCATCAAGATTCCTAAGGTTGCTCAGTCTGCAGCTCTATATCGGCTACTTCTCGTAAATCCACGCTCCTGATTTTTTGCACATGCGCATTGCGTTGCTAACACTAGGGGGAACCAGTGCAGCGGTGATATAAGGACCTCGCAGGGATATTAATATTATAGGGATATTATAGTGACACAGTCGGTACAGGCCGGTAAACACTTGCCCTCTCAATTATATTTTAATAATATCCCAGTATTAACATCCAGTATTGATGCTCTGGTAAGGAACATAAAATATACTCATAAGTTGATTTTATAATAGGAAGTGAATTACAATGGCTTTATGCCCATACACTTGTTCCGCAGTAGGAATGTTATACTCAGCGAGTGAATCTTAGGTATATATTGATAAAATAAACCTTAACCGGTTATTACAGCCACGTAAACAGTGATCACTAAATACCTTTTATACCGTCCAATAGCTATACTTGTATTTAGGTTAGGTACAGACCGGTAATCTTTTAGCCTAGAAAAATATTCTTATGAGACCAGAAATCACCTAATACCGTCTCATAAGAATATTTTTCTCGGCTAAAAGATTACCGGTCTGTACCTAACCTAAATACAAGTATAGCTATTGGACGGTATAAAAGGTATTTAGTGATCACTGTTTACGTGGCTGTAATAACCGGTTAAGGTTTATTTTATCAATATATACCTAAGATTCACTCGCTGAGTATAACATTCCTACTGCGGAACAAGTGTATGGGCATAAAGCCGTTGTAATTCACTTCCTATTATAAAATCAACTTATGAGTATATTTTATGTTCCTTACCAGAGCGTTAATACTGGGATATTATTAAAATATAATTGAGAGGGCAAGTGTTTACCGGCCTGTACCGACTGTGTCACTATAATATCCCTATAATATTAATATCCCTGCAAGGTCCTTATATCACCGCTGCACTGGTTCCCCCTAGTGTTAGCAACGCAATGCGCATGCGCAAAAAATCAGGAGCGTAGACTTACGAGAAGTAGCCGATATAGAGCTGCAGTCTTAGCAACCTTAGGAATCTTGATGACGAAATATGGGAGGGGGCAGGCGGGCATTTTAAACTGCAAAGAAGAAACAAGTAAGTAGGAAATGCTTATAAACTATTTAGGGTAATGAATTAGGCTACAGTGCAAACTAAACATCGTTAGCAACTTTATAGGAATTACATATTTGAAAATTTGGGTTGACTGTCCCTTTAAATGTGTATCCTTTCTTTCTACATACTGATTACATTCTCAGAACAACTATTTTTATTACTGCTTCTAATTTTTAGTTGTCCAGTCTCTCAGAACAGTTTTTTCTGATAACATTGTTAGAATACAAATTCTATTATTTGTGATGCTACATTTGATATTATAAAAATCTATGTCAAAAGCATGTCTGTAGTTATTCTTACCAGAAGGGTCCTGTGGCTTACTTTCTGGAATGTTGTCTAAAGTCTAGATTATTGTCTCTTTCCTTACCCAAAAAAATAAATTTAAACTAAAAAATAAATAAAGAACAGACAACTGACTCCTCTGTTCACAGCAAGGTTCCTATGGTTTACTCTAGGGACCTAATGCTCATTGGAACAAGTCTAAACAGGATAAGAACTTAATTCTCATCTCCAAAAATACTATTTCAATAGCACACACACATATGCACAATACCTTGTGTTCCAGCATTTAAATACCACTCCTCCTCTCAGAGTAAGCAGCGGCCCCAGAATCAGTAATCCTGCAAGGGAGCAGTTTTTAATCAGGACGCTTGGGTTAAGTCTGTCCCAGACCTCTGGGTTCAGAACATTCTCAAGAATATTGCATTGGTGTAAGAACAAGGCCTGCAAAAGAGAGTTTTTTTTATCCATAAATATACTGTATATATAAATTGCATTTTCACTTATTATTTATGACTGGCACCATCATTGTTCTAATTATACTTTAAGGCCATATGCAAAATCGTTAAGTAAGATTTTCATTCAGAGTTGTTGTTTTAGGATATGCTATAAAATAAATCTCAGAAATAAACAAATATAATCATATTGTGTTGCAATCAGCATATGACATCAGTTTGTGTGAAGATAAATATGATTTGTACTAGCTGTAGCTTGTATCGTCTAAATTAAAAGGGACATTCTACTCCAGAATTTGTATTATTTAAATAAGATAGAAAATCCCTTTATTACCCATTGCCCAGTTTTACATAACCAATACGGTTATATTAATACACTTTTTACCTCTGTGATTACCTTGTATCTAAGCCTCTGCAGACTGACCCCTTATCTCAGTTATTTTGACAGACCTCCATTTTAACCAGTTAGTGCTGGCTCATAAATAACTCCACAGGAGTGAGCACAATGTTATATATATGTCACAAGTGAGGTGAGGTAAGAGGTAGCCTTCAAGGGCTTAGAAATCAGCATATGATCCGACCAAGGTTTAGCTTTCAACAAAACATACCAAGAGAACAAAGCAAATTTGATGATAAAAAAGTAAATTAGAAAGTTATATAAAATTGCATGCCTTATCTGAATCATGAAAGTTTAATTTTGACTAGACTGTACCTTTAAGTCATCACCAACACACTACAAGGTACCTCTAGCTCTCTCAGATACAGTTTAAAAACTATAAGTTATGTTTGCCTGATTCATTTCTTTCATGGTAGTGAGAGTCCACGATCCATTATTCTTGGGAATTACTCTTCTCTACCACTAGGAGGAGGCATAGATTCCCAAACCCCAAGAGCTCTATAAAACCCCTTCCACCTCACATATACCTTAGTCTAACATATAGCCAAGCAGAAGAAAAAAAGAATACGAGCTATAAAAGGAGCAGGAAAAAAAAATGATGTGCTGAAGAAAACCTCCCCAAAAAACATAAGGGTGGGGTCTTGTGGACTCTCATCACCATGAAATAAATAAATTTATCAGGTAAGCATAAATTATGTTTTCTTTCATACAGGTGGTGAGAGTTCATGATCCATTACTCCTGGGAACTAATACCCAAGCTGTGGAGTCCACTAGTAATAACATAAAGGGAGGGATTTAAAAACCATCTTTCTTCACTGAGAAATTAAATCTATAACCCCAATATTTTTTTTATGCACTTAAAATAAATCAAACAGGCAAAAATTGAAACTGAGACAGCTGCCCGAAGAACCTTTCTACCAAAGGCTGCTTCAGAAGAAGCAAGAACATCAAAATGGTAGAATTTTGTAATGGTATGCAAAGAAGACCAAATAGCTGCCTTGCAAATTTGATCAACTGAAGCCTCATTCTTGAAATCCCAAGAAGTGGCAACTGACCTTGTAGAATGAGAAGTTATTCGCTGCAGTGAAGGCTGACCTGCCTCCAAGTAGGCCTTGTGAATCCAATGTTTCAACCAAGAGGCCAAAGAAACAGCAGAAGCTTCATGACCCTTCATAGGACCAGAAAAATGAATGAACAAAATATGTTTGTCTAAAGTCCTTAGTAGCATTAATGTAATATTTCAATGCCCTAACAACATCCAAAGAATGCAAATATCTTTTTGAAGCATTCTTAGGATTAGGACACAGAGAAGGAACAACAGAAAAACTTGTCTGCTAAATTTGTCTAAAGAACCAACCTTAGGCAAAGAAACAAATGAAGTCCGTAAAACAGCCTTATCCTGATGGAAAATCAGATTAGAAGGATCACAAGAAAGAGCAGATAACTAATAAACTCTTCAAGCAGAAGAAATAGCCAAAAGAAATAACACTTTCCAAAAAAGTAGTTTAATATCCATCTTATGCATGTACTCAAAAGGATGATCCTGCAAAACCCTTTACACCTTTATTCCATGGAGAAGAAATTGGCTTGATTACAGGTTTAATACAAATCAGAACCTGTACAAAACTATGAATATCAGGAAGATTAGCAATCCTTCTGTGGAACAAAACTGAAAGAGCACAAATCTGCCCCAGCGGAGAACTGGCAGATAGGTCATTATCCCAGACCATCCTGCATGAACTCCAAAATCCTAGGAATTCTGAAAGAATGCTAGGAAAAAACATGATCTATATACCAAGAAATAAAGGCCTTCCAGACCTTGTGGTAGATTATTCTTTTTTTTTAAATATATATTTATTGATTACAATCCAATATCCAATACACGGCAAAAAAATACAACAAAAAATATGAATGAATATTTTTAGCTGAAAGTCTTTAACATCAGAAATTCAGCTCAACAGAACAATTTTTGCCTTCTTATTCGTAAGTATAACTTGGATTGACAATTTTCTAACATAATTAAACGACAAAATACCAGAAAGGAAAAAAAAAAAAAAAGAAAAACTCTATTACAGGAACAAAAAATCCGTTTATTGTGGTAGATTATTCTAGTAACAGGCTTACGAGCCTGAATCAAGGTTTCAATTACAGAATCAGAGAAACCCTATGTTTAACAACTAAACGTTCAGTTTTCATGCCATCATGTTCAGAGACTTGAGATCTGAATAGAAAAACAGACCTTGAGAAAGAAAGTCTGACAGCAGAGGAAGAGGCCAAGGAGGGCGGCTGGATATCTGAACCAGATCCACACACCAAATCCTGCAATGCCATGCTGAGGCAAACAGGATTACTGACAAGTTCTCTAGGCTTATCTTGGAAAATAGTCTTGGAAGAAGTACCAGAGGAGGCAACAGATAAGCAAGCAAGTATTTCCTGGGAAGATTTACCCACCTCCCAGTAAGCTTTATAAATTCTTTAACCAAAAAGCTTTTCTGTAACAGCTGTTTTTTAACCTTTACTTGGACCTGAGAAATAAAAGAATGGCTGACGCTGATGAGAAGAGGCAGAAGGGCAGATGATAATGGAATCGGAATGATGATAGTCCATAGTGCTCCACAACATGTGGGGTATATTTCTCGCCACTAGGAGGAGGCCAAGAATCCACACAGGAGCTTAAATTCCCTCCCATCTGTCAAGGTATCTGAGTATTATTAAATAATATACACATATATAATTATTATTTAATAATAATATGGCTGTGTACACCAAATAATTCATTTCATTGGTAAAACTCCAAAATGTCACTGTGTGTAATTTTGCTCTCACTTCTTTTGATTACACAGGATACATCACAGGCCTTTGTCCCAATTCATCAAAAGAAATTGTATTTAAAGGACCAGTCAACACAGTGGATTTGCATAATCAACAAATGCAAGATAACAAGACAATGCAATAGCACTTAGTTTGAACTTCAAATGAGTAGTAGATTTTTTTCTGACAATTTTAAAAGTTATGTCTATTTCCACTCCCCCTGTACCATGTGACAACCATCAGCCAATCACAAATGCATACACGTACCATGTGACCGCCATCAGCCAATTACAAATGCATACACGTTTATTCTGCACATGCTCAGTAGGAGCTGGTGACTCAAAAAGTTTAAATATAAAAAGACTGTGCACATTTTGTTAATGGAAGTAAATTAGAAAGTTGTTTAAAATTGCATGCTCTATCTGAATAATGAAAGTTTAATTTTGACTTGAGTGTCCCTTTAAAGTAATCTTAGAAAAGACAGTTGGTCTAGTTAATTTCAGACAGTCATTTCAAAGAAAGAACAAAGGCTTAGACTGCTGTATAGATAAGACCAGTGAACCATTTCAAAGTAATATTAACATGATGGAGCCTCAGAAGTGTATACCCATATATGAGCTTCCCGCCCATAGATGAGTAATGAACTCACAGGCCCCCTGGGAAGTTATAGACGGTCCGTCTGTGAGAATGTTTGAATTTACAAACATCTTCAAGGAATTGTAGCTTTTACCAAATACCTGTTAAATGATCCCCTGTTGCCCATCCATGTGTCACTGTTGTATTGAATCAACATCTGTACTAGCTAAGCAAAAGCACGTCTTGCATTTTAACTCTCAAATTCATTTTTAAAATACCGCTTGTATAATTTTAAATACTGTATAGAAATGTGTATTTGTGGACCTAAGAAGCAGTGACAAATAGCAACATATTAGATAAATATTTGCTGAGATTGATAAATATTGCAAATAGATATATGAATGTTTGACATTTCTAACAATTATTTCTTTGTGTTGCAGACAGCAGGATGTCCTATGAATGTTGGTCATGGGCATCAATCTATACATTCAATAAGAGGTTTACTGAATATGAAATATGCTGTGGTTTTATATGAATAAGAGGAAATAGCCAAATACTATTTTTAAATGGATTTTAAGATAATAATTAGCAGTATAAATTGCTTATTAATATGATTATTAAAAATATGCTTATGTCTGGTATTGAAGAGATCAGAGAAAATAGCACTATATGGTCCTATGAATATTAAACACATAGTTTATTAATATCAAATTATAGTGATTGATATTTAGCTAAGAGAACAGATAAAAAAAGAAATGTGACCTTTTGGGAGCTATCAGACAAACCCTTGTCAAGGCAATCTTGTAAAAACTAAAGGAATACCAAGAAAACCCTCTAGAAGAGCACCATTCAAAGTATGCCTTCCAAAGTTTGTGATAATTTGTTTGGATAACTCTGGCTACAATAACTGAATCAGAGGAACCTCTATGTTTTAATAATAGGCGTTTAACCTCCATGCCATAAAACTTAGAGATTTGAAATCCTAATGGAAAAAAGGCAATTGAGACAACAGATCTCGTCTTAGAGGAAAAAGCCATGTGTGATGCACTGTCCCTTTAAGAGAGTCACTGCTTTAGATTCTGAAAAATGAGTACTAGATCAAATTAAACCAAAATATATTTTCTTTTAAAGGATAACTTTTCACAGGATTCTTACTGTATAATTCAGTTATAATTTGTAATGAGGAAAAGGCCAAACAGAATCCAAACTCAACAAAAAACATAATTTATGTAAGAACTTACCTGATAAATTAATTTATTTCATATTGGCAAGAGTCCATGAGCTAGTGACGTATGGGATATACAATCCTACCAGGAGGGGCAAAGTTTCCCAAACCTCAAATGCCTATAAATACACCCCACACCCACAATTCAGTTTAACGAATAGCCAAGTAGTGGGGTGATTATATAAGGAGTAGAAAAGCATACAAAAAGAGGAACTTTTTTTACAAAAATCATAACCACCAAAATGGGTGGGCCTCATGGACTCTTGCCAATATGAAAGAAATTAATTTATCAGGAAAATTCTTACATAAATTATGTTTTCTTTTATGTAATTGGCAAGACTCCATGAGCTACTGACATATGGGATAAAAATACCCAAGATGTGGGAGACCACAGAAGAGTCACTAGAAAGGGAGGGATAAAATAAAAACAGCAATTTCCGCTGAAAAAATTAAATCCACACAAAAGTTTTTCTCATTAATTGAAAAAAACTTAAAACAATAGCAGAATAATCAAACTGAAACAGCTGCCTGAAAAACTTTTCCACCAAAAACTGCTTCAAAAGAAGCAAATACATCAGAATGGTAAAATGTAGTAAATGAATGCAAAGAAAACCAAGTTGTTGCTTTGCAAAACTAAACAACTGAAGCTTCATTCTTAAAAAACCACCTAAGAACGTATTTAAGATACTTCTTAACTGCTAAGGAACTGCAAGTCCCTATTAAATGATTGACATATGCCACAATTGTGACATTGTCTGAAAGAAAAAATCTCTCCTAAAAAAAGCTAAGCCTGAAAAGAGCTCTGAAATAGTTCAAATATCGATTGGAAACCTCACCTCTTGAAGTTTCCAAACCCCTTGTGGTGTCAAAGACCCTCAGACAGCTCCCCAACCTGCAAGACTTGCATCCATTAAGAATACAGTCCAGGAAGGATGAACAAAAGGAGATCCCCTGAATAAAACGATGATAGACTAATCATCAAAAACAGAGAGAATAAAGTTTTAGGATTTAAAAATATCAATTGAGATATCTGAAAACAAAACCTGTATCATAGATTCAGTATGCAAAGCAAAAAGAGATCTCAGAAGAAAAACGAACAAAGGGAATCACGCCAGATGCTGCAGTTATGAGACCTAAAACATTCATGCACATAACCACTGAAAGAAATGAACCAGACTTTAAGAAAAACAGACTAATGCCAGATACAATTGACTTTTGTCCAATAAAGACAAAGACATGCATACAGAATCCAACTAAAAACCCAAAGAGAAGTGACCCTTGTCTGAGGAATCACGAAACTCTTAGGTAAATTAAATCCTCCAACTATGTTTTGAAGAAACAAAACTTAGTTGATTCATAAGAAATTCCAAAAAAGAAAGATCCACATATAATAATACTGCTCTTTCATAAATATGTATTGGGTACTTGTAAGCGCGTCTAATTACCCATAAGGGACATAAAACACTGCTGATTCAATTGACCTTGGAGAATGAAAGGCTGAAGTAGCCAAGAAGTGGCTACTGAACTAGTAGAATAAGCAGTAATTCTCTGAAGCGAAGACTGACCTGTCTCCAAATAAGCTTAAGAAACAAAAAGCTTTAACCAAGATGGCAAAGAAATGGTAGAAGTTTACTGACCTTCCTAGGACCAGAAAAAACAACAAATAGACTAGAAGTCTTCCTGAAACCTATAGTAGCTTCAACATAATATTTCAAAGCTCTTAGGATATCCAAAGAATGTAAAGATCTCTAAAAAGAATTCTTAGGAAGAAATTTAAACGAAGTCCGCAAAACAGCCTTATCCTGATGAAAAATCAGAAAAGGAGACTGACAACAGAGAGCAGACAATTCAGAAAACTCCTCTAGCTGAAGAGATAGTCTAACATTCAAAGTATGCATAGGCTCAAACAGAAAAGCCTGTATAGCCTTAAAAAAACAATTCAAGACTCAGAGGAGAAATTGATAAAATAACAGACTTGATACGAACCAAAGTCTGAAAAAAACAGTAAATGTCAGGAAGAATAGTAATCTTTTCTTATAAAAGGAAACAGAAAAGGCAAAGATGTGTCTCTAAAAAACTTATAGACCAATCGTAAACCAAACCATCCTGAAGAAACTGAAAAATTCTAGGAATTCTAAGAGAATGCCACAAGAATTAATGAGAAGAGCACTATAAAATATAGATTTATCAAACCTTATACTAAATGTTCTTAAAAACAGACTTATAAGCCTGCAACATAGTGATAAAAAACTGAGTCAGAGAACCTCTATGACTAAACACCAAACAAGTTCCATACCTTCAAATTAGAAATTTGAAATCCTGATGGAAAAAATGGTCCCTAACACAAGAGGGCTAGCCAAAGAAAAAGTGGCCAAGGATGGCAACTGGACATCCGAACAAAATCCACATACCAAATTTAAAAGGCCATGCTGATACTATCAGACACATATGAGACTATTCCAAAATGATCTTGAAGAACGCCTTTGGAAGAAAAAAACAGAGACAGATGGATGTAGCCAGGTTGCAAAAACCAAAACGCAGCTAAAGTATCCACCATTTCCACCTGAGGATCCCTAGACCTGAAAAGGTACATGGGAAATTGATAGAACACATCTGTATAGAGGTACCACTTTTCCCAGATGTAAAGACTGATGGTTGAGATGATCCATCTCCCAAATGTGTAAACCTGAGATATAAATCATAAAGATTAGACAGGAGAGGAAAACTACCTAAGAACGAATTTAAGATACTTCTTAACTGCTAAGGAACTGCAAGTCCCTATTAAATGATTGACATATGCCACAATTGTGACATTGTCTGAAAGAAAAAATCTCTCCTAAAAAAAGCTAAGCCTGAAAAGAGCTCTGAAATAGTTCAAATATCGATTGGAAACCTCACCTCTTGAAGTTTCCAAACCCCTTGCGGTGTCAAAGACCCTCAGACAGCTCCCCAACCTGCAAGACTTGCATCCATTAAGAATACAGTCCAGGAAGGATGAACAAAAGGAGATCCCCTGAATAAAACAATGATAGACTAATCATCAAAAACAGAGAGAATAAAGTTTTAGGATTTAAAAATATCAATTGAGATATCTGAAAACAAACCCTGTATCATAGATTCAGTATGCAAAGCAAAAAGAGATCTCAGAAGAAAAACGAACAAAGGGAATCACGCCAGATGCTGCAGTTATGAGACCTAAAACTTTCATGCACATAACCACTGAAAGAAATGAACCAGACTTTAAGAAAAACAGACTAATGCCAGATACAATTGACTTTTGTCCAATAAAGACAAAGACATGCATACAGAATCCAACTAAAAACCCAAAGAGAAGTGACCCTTGTCTGAGGAATCACGAAACTCTTAGGTAAATTAAATCCTCCAACTATGTTTTGAAGAAACAAAACTTAGTTGATTTATAAGAAATTCCAAAAAAGAAAGATCCACATATAATAATACTGCTCTTTCGTAAATATGTATTGGGTACTTGTAAGCGCGTCTAATTACCCATAAGGGACATAAAACACTGCTGATTCAATTGACCTTGGAGAATGAAAGGCTGAATGGACCTCAACAGGAATCTAATCTGCAACCCATCTTAATAAAAGAAAAGACTAAGCTAATACCAAAATACCATCCAAATAAGGAAGCACCACCATACCTTACTGCCTGAAGACAGAAGAAAGGCACAAAGAACCTATGAAAAGATTCATAAAGCTGTCGCTAAACCAAATGGAAAAGTGACAAATTGGTAAAACTTATCTAAAAAAGAAAATCTCAGAATCCACAAGTGGACTGAATGAACATAAAAAATGAAGATAAACAGGCGGAGCTAGCCATGAACTGACATGGATGTTTCCTGCTGAAGCGCCACATTTGACCTGGCATTGAGGGAGATTATCGCTGGTCCAGACATGTTTGGACTGACAGAACCAAGTGAGAAGTGAGGGGAGAGAATGGGGAAAAAGATTGCATATTTTTTGTGCAGAAAGGAGCTGTTTTGATTGAGTTAGAGCCTTCTATCATGATGCGCCCCTGCTGTTTTGCCTGGAAACCCCATACCAGCTATTCTTAACATCACAACTAACTGGACTATCTAATGATCAGAGCGGCCATCAGAGGGGCAGAAGAGCCAGCAGAGGTCATTTACAGGTAGACAGAGGGCATGAACATATGTTTAAGGGATAAAAAGCTGAAATAAAAGCCTTTTAAAAACGGACCCCTGCTGAATTGCCAGGGAAACCCTGTAGCTATTAAGGCCTTGCCTAAATTTACAGCCTCAGGCCCTTACAATCCTGTTTAGCTACAGAAGATCAAAGGCTGGTGTATAGAAACCCTAACTGATGTGTTAAATGGCTTGGTGTTTGCTGCATTTAACAACTTAATAAGCACACTTACTGGGCCCCTGCATGACTGTATCAGAAACCCCATTTGAAGCACAGCATAGATAATCTCAGCAACAGGAGGAATCTGCTTATAAACACAGAGACTGTCATTTGATAGGGGATTATTACCTGAATCGTTTTTTTGGGGGGGATAAAAAGCTGAGATAAAAGCGTTTTAAAAATTGATAAAATAACAGACTTGATACGAACCAAAGTCTGAAAAAAACAGTAAATGTCAGGAAGAATAGTAATCTTTTCTTATAAAAGGAAACAGAAAAGGCAAAGATGTGTCTCTAAAAAACTTATAGACCAATCGTAAACCAAACCATCCTGAAGAAACTGAAAAATTCTAGGAATTCTAAGAGAATGCCACAAGAATTAATGAGAAGAGCACTATAAAATATAGATTTATCAAACCTTATACTAAATGTTCTTAAAAACAGACTTATAAGCCTGCAACATAGTGATAAAAAACTGAGTCAGAGAACCTCTATGACTAAACACCAAACAAGTTCCATACCTTCAAATTAGAAATTTGAAATCCTGATGGAAAAAATAGTCCCTAACACAAGAGGGCTAGCCAAAGAAAAAGTGGCCAAGGATGGCAACTGGACATCCGAACAAAATCCACATACCAAATTTAAAAGGCCATGCTGATACTATCAGACACATATGAGACTATTCCAAAATGATCTTGAAGAACGCCTTTTGAAGAAAAAAACAGAGACAGATGGATGTAGCCAGGTTGCAAAAACCAAAACGCAGCTAAAGTATCCACCATTTCCACCTGAGGATCCCTAGACCTGAAAAGGTACATGGGAAATTGATAGAACACATCTGTATAGAGGTACCACTTTTCCCAGATGTAAAGACTGATGGTTGAGATGATCCATCTCCCAAATGTGTAAACCTGAGATATAAATCATAAAGATTAGACAGGAGAGGAAAACTACCTAAGAACGAATTTAAGATACTTCTTAACTGCTAAGGAACTGCAAGTCCCTATTAAATGATTGACATATGCCACAATTGTGACATTGTCTGAAAGAAAAAATCTCTCCTAAAAAAAGCTAAGCCTGAAAAGAGCTCTGAAATAGTTCAAATATCGATTGGAAACCTCACCTCTTGAAGTTTCCAAACCCCTTGCGGTGTCAAAGACCCTCAGACAGCTCCCCAACCTGCAAGACTTGCATCCATTAAGAATACAGTCCAGGAAGGATGAACAAAAGGAGATCCCCTGAATAAAACGATGATAGACTAATCATCAAAAACAGAGAGAATAAAGTTTTAGGATTTAAAAATATCAATTGAGATATCTGAAAACAAACCCTGTATCATAGATTCAGTATGCAAAGCAAAAAGAGATCTCAGAAGAAAAACGAACAAAGGGAATCACGCCAGATGCTGCAGTTATGAGACCTAAAACTTTCATGCACATAACCACTGAAAGAAATGAACCAGACTTTAAGAAAAACAGACTAATGCCAGATACAATTGACTTTTGTCCAATAAAGACAAAGACATGCATACAGAATCCAACTAAAAACCCAAAGAGAAGTGACCCTTGTCTGAGGAATCACGAAACTCTTAGGTAAATTAAATCCTCCAACTATGTTTTGAAGAAACAAAACTTAGTTGATTTATAAGAAATTCCAAAAAAGAAAGATCCACATATAATAATACTGCTCTTTCATAAATATGTATTGGGTACTTGTAAGCGCGTCTAATTACCCATAAGGGACATAAAACACTGCTGATTCAATTGACCTTGGAGAATGAAAGGCTGAATGGACCTCAACAGGAATCTAATCTGCAACCCATCTTAATAAAAGAAAAGACTAAGCTAATACCAAAATACCATCCAAATAAGGAAGCACCACCATACCTTACTGCCTGAAGACAGAAGAAAGGCACAAAGAACCTATGAAAAGATTCATAAAGCTGTCGCTAAACCAAATGGAAAAGTGACAAATTGGTAAAACTTATCTAAAAAAGAAAATCTCAGAATCCACAAGTGGACTGAATGAACATAAAAAATGAAGATAAACAGGCGGAGCTAGCCATGAACTGACATGGATGTTTCCTGCTGAAGCGCCACATTTGACCTGGCATTGAGGGAGATTATCGCTGGTCCAGACATGTTTGGACTGACAGAACCAAGTGAGAAGTGAGGGGAGAGAATGGGGAAAAAGATTGCATATTTTTTGTGCAGAAAGGAGCTGTTTTGATTGAGTTAGAGCCTTCTATCATGATGCGCCCCTGCTGTTTTGCCTGGAAACCCCATACCAGCTATTCTTAACATCACAACTAACTGGACTATCTAATGATCAGAGCGGCCATCAGAGGGGCAGAAGAGCCAGCAGAGGTCATTTACAGGTAGACAGAGGGCATGAACATATGTTTAAGGGATAAAAAGCTGAAATAAAAGCCTTTTAAAAACGGACCCCTGCTGAATTGCCAGGGAAACCCTGTAGCTATTAAGGCCTTGCCTAAATTTACAGCCTCAGGCCCTTACAATCCTGTTTAGCTACAGAAGATCAAAGGCTGGTGTATAGAAACCCTAACTGATGTGTTAAATGGCTTGGTGTTTGCTGCATTTAACAACTTAATAAGCACACTTACTGGGCCCCTGCATGACTGTATCAGAAACCCCATTTGAAGCACAGCATAGATAATCTCAGCAACAGGAGGAATCTGCTTATAAACACAGAGACTGTCATTTGATAGGGGATTATTACCTGAATCGTTTTTTTGGGGGGGATAAAAAGCTGAGATAAAAGCGTTTTAAAAATTGATAAAATAACAGACTTGATACGAACCAAAGTCTGAAAAAAACAGTAAATGTCAGGAAGAATAGTAATCTTTTCTTATAAAAGGAAACAGAAAAGGCAAAGATGTGTCTCTAAAAAACTTATAGACCAATCGTAAACCAAACCATCCTGAAGAAACTGAAAAATTCTAGGAATTCTAAGAGAATGCCACAAGAATTAATGAGAAGAGCACTATAAAATATAGATTTATCAAACCTTATACTAAATGTTCTTAAAAACAGACTTATAAGCCTGCAACATAGTGATAAAAAACTGAGTCAGAGAACCTCTATGACTAAACACCAAACAAGTTCCATACCTTCAAATTAGAAATTTGAAATCCTGATGGAAAAAATAGTCCCTAACACAAGAGGGCTAGCCAAAGAAAAAGTGGCCAAGGATGGCAACTGGACATCCGAACAAAATCCACATACCAAATTTAAAAGGCCATGCTGATACTATCAGACACATATGAGACTATTCCAAAATGATCTTGAAGAACGCCTTTGGAAGAAAAAAACAGAGACAGATGGATGTAGCCAGGTTGCAAAAACCAAAACGCAGCTAAAGTATCCACCATTTCCACCTGAGGATCCCTAGACCTGAAAAGGTACATGGGAAATTGATAGAACACATCTGTATAGAGGTACCACTTTTCCCAGATGTAAAGACTGATGGTTGAGATGATCCATCTCCCAAATGTGTAAACCTGAGATATAAATCATAAAGATTAGACAGGAGAGGAAAACTACCTAAGAACGAATTTAAGATACTTCTTAACTGCTAAGGAACTGCAAGTCCCTATTAAATGATTGACATATGCCACAATTGTGACATTGTCTGAAAGAAAAAATCTCTCCTAAAAAAAGCTAAGCCTGAAAAGAGCTCTGAAATAGTTCAAATATCGATTGGAAACCTCACCTCTTGAAGTTTCCAAACCCCTTGCGGTGTCAAAGACTCTCAGACAGCTCCCCAACCTGCAAGACTTGCATCCATTAAGAATACAGTCCAGGAAGGATGAACAAAAGGAGATCCCCTGAATAAAACGATGATAGACTAATCATCAAAAACAGAGAGAATAAAGTTTTAGGATTTAAAAATATCAATTGAGATATCTGAAAACAAACCCTGTATCATAGATTCAGTATGCAAAGCAAAAAGAGATCTCAGAAGAAAAACGAACAAAGGGAATCACGCCAGATGCTGCAGTTATGAGACCTAAAACTTTCATGCACATAACCACTGAAAGAAATGAACCAGACTTTAAGAAAAACAGACTAATGCCAGATACAATTGACTTTTGTCCAATAAAGACAAAGACATGCATACAGAATCCAACTAAAAACCCAAAGAGAAGTGACCCTTGTCTGAGGAATCACGAAACTCTTAGGTAAATTAAATCCTCCAACTATGTTTTGAAGAAACAAAACTTAGTTGATTTATAAGAAATTCCAAAAAAGAAAGATCCACATATAATAATACTGCTCTTTCATAAATATGTATTGGGTACTTGTAAGCGCGTCTAATTACCCATAAGGGACATAAAACACTGCTGATTCAATTGACCTTGGAGAATGAAAGGCTGAATGGACCTCAACAGGAATCTAATCTGCAACCCATCTTAATAAAAGAAAAGACTAAGCTAATACCAAAATACCATCCAAATAAGGAAGCACCACCATACCTTACTGCCTGAAGACAGAAGAAAGGCACAAAGAACCTATGAAAAGATTCATAAAGCTGTCGCTAAACCAAATGGAAAAGTGACAAATTGGTAAAGCTTATCTAAAAAAGAAAATCTCAGAATCCACAAGTGGACTGAATGAACATAAAAAATGAAGATAAACAGGCGGAGCTAGCCATGAACTGACATGGATGTTTCCTGCTGAAGCGCCACATTTGACCTGGCATTGAGGGAGATTATCGCTGGTCCAGACATGTTTGGACTGACAGAACCAAGTGAGAAGTGAGGGGAGAGAATGGGGAAAAAGATTGCATATTTTTTGTGCAGAAAGGAGCTGTTTTGATTGAGTTAGAGCCTTCTATCATGATGCGCCCCTGCTGTTTTGCCTGGAAACCCCATACCAGCTATTCTTAACATCACAACTAACTGGACTATCTAATGATCAGAGCGGCCATCAGAGGGGCAGAAGAGCCAGCAGAGGTCATTTACAGGTAGACAGAGGGCATGAACATATGTTTAAGGGATAAAAAGCTGAAATAAAAGCCTTTTAAAAACGGACCCCTGCTGAATTGCCAGGGAAACCCTGTAGCTATTAAGGCCTTGCCTAAATTTACAGCCTCAGGCCCTTACAATCCTGTTTAGCTACAGAAGATCAAAGGCTGGTGTATAGAAACCCTAACTGATGTGTTAAATGGCTTGGTGTTTGCTGCATTTAACAACTTAATAAGCACACTTACTGGGCCCCTGCATGACTGTATCAGAAACCCCATTTGAAGCACAGCATAGATAATCTCAGCAACAGGAGGAATCTGTTTATAAACACAGAGACTGTCATTTGATAGGGGATTATTACCTGAATCGTTTTTTTGGGGGGGATAAAAAGCTGAGATAAAAGCCTTTTAAAAACGGGCCCCTGCTGAATTGCCAGGGAAACCCTGTAGCTATTAAGGCCTTGCCTAAATTTACAGCCTCAGGCTCTTACAATCCTGTTTAGCTACAGAAGATCAAAGATTGGTGTATAGAAACCCTAACTGATGTGTTAAAAGGCTTGGTGTTTGCTGCATTTAACAACTTAATAAGCACACTTACTGGGCCCCTGCATGACTGTATCAGAAACCCCAATTGAAGCACAGCACAGATAATCTCAGCAACAGGAGGAATCTGCTTATAAACACAGAGACTGTCATTTGATAGGGGATTATTACCTGAATCGGTTTTTTTTGCATTCATCTCAATTTAAAGTCTGCAACATCATACTATATATATGTATATGCACTGACTGAACTCCACATCTCTCTCTATAACCTGGTATAGCTACTGTTTATCTGCATCACACTATGGCATCCAGGAGAGTCCCCAGGGTGGACAAGGGTACAAAGCCACATGCTACTTCTACTTCAAAGATGAACACATTCTTTAAAGCTATACACTCTCCAACTGTGGAGGAAGATGATAATTCACAAATGTCTCAAGAAGAGCAACAAGATCCAATTCCTCCTGACAGAGAATCACCTATAACTAAAGTTGACCTTAAGGATCTCCCGATCAAAGCAGACCTCTCCTCTTTTTTTCAAAAGGTCAGTAAGATGCTGAAAGAGGGTTTAACAGAAATAAAGAAAGAAGTTGCGGATCTGGGAGGCAGAGTGGCCTATTGGGAAGAATTAGAGGAAGAGACTACATCCAACATGGACCTAATCAACAGGAAAATGGAGACCCAGGAATCACAAATTGAATATCTCCAATCCAAGCTAGAAGACCTCAACAACAGGGGTAGGAGACAAAATCTACGCATTCGGGGTGTCTCTGAAAAAGTCACGTGCGACACTCTCCCCTCACATCTACAAAACATCTTCAAACAACTACTGAATAATCAGCAGCTACCTGATGTAGCGATTGACAGGGCGCACAGAGCTTTAAGACCCAAGCCAAGGGATGGAGAGCCTCCAAGGGATATAATCCTGAGGTTTCACAGATACACTGATAAAGAAGCAATATTAGATGCTACAAGAAAACAACAATCCTTCACTTTGGATGGTGACACGCTTCAATTTTATGCAGACCTCAGCCCTATCACCTTACAAAACCGCAAAGAAAGAAATTCCTCACGCTTCATCTGAGAGATCACGGTCTACCCTACAGATGGGGATTCCCCTTCAGTTTGAGAGTACTGAAGAACAACAAACTTGCAACATACAGGACACTAGAAGATCTGGACCACTTTTGCCAAACACTGGGCATACCAAAACCTACCCTCCCTTCATTGGAACCTTCAGATATCGCTGACTCACAAAGAAATTCAGCACCGCCAAAACCTCAATGGACGAAAGCGGCAAAGAAAACATCTAGAGATGACGCATCAAAACATCGGAAAGGGCCAGCAGATCTAGACCCGAGTTGAGGGATCTTTAGACTATCTATACAGTTCCTCTGGCAGTGAAGGTCTGGCTGGCCGATAAAGATACTTGAGACATTCCTGAGATTAGCCTTAAGCATGATTATTATCATGGTCTTACTTTGGTGCTATGTTTCATTTGCTCCTGAGATAGATTGTTTATGCTATGGTCTTCTCTCTCCCCTTTTCCCCCCTTAAACACTGTTTCTCTCCTTCACAGGTGCCTTTCAACCTCGTTAGATTGAACTAATTCCCCTATAAACCCCAATATTACTTGGGAAGGTTTTACGAATTCTGCTAGATCCTTAGTCGCTAGGCACTGGAAATCTCAAATCTACCCGACCCTAAAGGACTGGCACTCTCACATGACAGATACCTTGAGAATGGAAGAATACAGTTTCTTTAAATCGAATAGGTTAGGATTCTTCCATGATTTAAAATTCATCTGGGAGGAAATCCAAAATGATCTGAGGATAGAAGGGGGGAGCTTTACACAAGTTACAGGAGTGACCTAGGAGGAACGACAGGCCTAGTGTTATCTTAGAGGGATATGGCTGACGTGGTCTCACCCCTGCCTGATACTCTAATAATTACCTCTTTAGCTTAGCACTTCTCTCAAAGGTTGATAGTTAAATACAAAGTCGAGGGATACCACTAGATGTGTAGAATATATACAAAGTGATCTTAAATTAAGAAATTTCGGCATAGTTTTGTTGTTGTTTGAGTTATGTTTTGTACATTGGTGTCATTGTCAATCACCATGCATTTATATGGAGTGGGGCTACAAAACTATGCCGAAATTTCTTAATTTAAGATCACTTTGTATTTATTCTACACATCTAGTGGTATCCCTCGACTTTGTATTTAACTATCAACCTTTGAGAGAAGTGCTAAGCTAAAGAGGTAATTATTAGAGTATCAGGCAGGGGTGGGACCACGTCAGCCATACCCCTCTAAGATAACACTAGGCCTGTCATTCCTCCTAGGTCACTCCTGTAACTTGTGTAAAGCTCCCCCTTCTATCCTCAGATCATTTTGGATTTCATCCCAGATGAATTTTAAATCATGGAAGAATCCTAACCTATTCGATTTAAAGAAACCGTATTCTTCCATTCTCAAGGTATCTGTCATGTGAGAGTGCCAGTCCTTTAGGGTCGGGTAGATTTGAGATTTCCAGAGCCTAGCGACTAAGGATCTAGCAGAATTCAATGCCAACTGAATTAGTTGTGTTCTTAATTTACATTTACATTTAGGTAACAGGTTCAGTAGGGCCGTTGTTGGGTCTAGCTGATAGGAATCCCCCCCGCCCCATTATGACTTGTAGGATATTCTGTATGCCCTCCCAAAAAGGTGACAATTTAGGACATGCCCACCATATGTGTGTCATCGTCCCCTTTTCCCCACAACCCCTCCAACAAAGGTCCGACCAGGCAGGGAAAATGCATTTAAGTCTGGTAGGTGTCAAGTACCACCTAGTCAGGAGTTTGTAATTTGTCTCTAAAAATCTAGCTGAGGATGAAGATAGAAGATGCCGTTTGGATGAAGACTTCTGCCCGCTTGGATGAAGACTTCTGCCGGCTTCAAGTAGGACTTCTGCCGGCTTCGAGGAGGACTTCTGCCGCCTGGATGTGGATGGATGTCCGGTCTTCAAAACTGTAAGTGAATCGTCGGGGGTTAGTGTTTTTAAGGGTTTATTGGGTGGGTTTTCAATTTCCACAATGTAACAGTTTCAGTAAAGAAAAGCAAAAGCCGGCATAATAGCTTTCAAAAAAACTATGAAAACAGCGAGCAATAGAGGGAGAGGGGTAAAAATGACTACAATTTTTGCACCAAGAATGACGCACAATGCAAAAAAAGGAATTCAACATTTTTGGCGCAAAACTATCACCAGGTAAAGACACAATTCGCGTCAAAGCAACTAGTGTCAACAAAGACACCGGAAATGATGAAACTTGCGTCATCAACGGCACAACTTTGCGGCAAAAAAAATTTGCGCAAAGAATGACGCAATAAAAAAAAAAGCATTTTATGCCCTCAAGGGCCTAGATTTGCCTGCAAAAAATGAAAGTCCAATTGAAAAAGACTGAACCCCAGGTAAGAAAAAAGTTTAAATAAACTTCCCAAACATGATTCCTATACTGAAACTGTTTAGACTGCAAAAGGGAAATATACATAGACCCGACTCATGGCTAATATAAGTTAAATACATATATTTAATACTTTATATTAATACATAAAGTGCCAAACCATAGCGGAGAGTGTCTTAAATAACAATATGTACTTACCGAAAAAGACACCCATCCACATTATTAGATAGCCAAACCAGTACTGAAACAGTATCAGTAGAGGTAATGGTATATGAGAGTATATCGTCAATCTGAAAAGGGAGGTAGGAGATGAATCTCTACGACCGATAACAGAGAACCCTTGGCAAGATTTCCTGCGAGGAAAACCATAAAATCAAAAGGCGATACTCCCTTCACATCCCTCTGACAAACACTGTACTCTGAGAGGAATTAGGCTTCAATATGCTGAGAAGCGCTTATCATAGAAGAAAAATCAAGCACAAACTTACTTCACCACCTCCATAGGGAGGCAAAGTTTGTAAAACTGAATTGTGGTTGTGGCGAGGGATGTATTTATAGGCATTTGAGGTTTGGGAAACTTTGCCCCTCCTGGTAGGATTGTATATCCCATACGTCACTAGCTCATGGACTCTTGCCAATTACATGAAAGAAATATAAACAGTCTTTTTTCCTCTTAAAATTAATAACTTAAAGTTCTTACCCAATTTTCCTATTAGGCAGTGTATCTCACAAAGTAAATAGAATAGCACATTAATCTGATCCCAATCAGTAATCTTTATGCTTTCAGCAAACAAACATAAAGTGTCTTTAAAGCCAAAAGAGTAGTCCCAGATTGCAATCTAGATCACAAACAGCAGACTCGGTGCTTTAAAGGACCAGTCAACACATTAGATTTGCATAATCAACAAATGCAAGATAACAAGACAATGCAATAGCACTTAGTCTGAACTTCAAATGAGTAGTAGATTTTTTTATAACAATTTTCAAAGTTATGTATATTTCCACTCCCCTTGTACCATGTGATAGCAATTAGCCAATCACAAATGCATATACGTATAGTCTGTGAATTCTTGCACATGCTCATTAGGATCTGGTGACTCAAAAAGTGTAAATATAAAAGACTGTGCACATTTTATTTAATGGAGGTAAATTGGAAAGTTGTTTAAAATTACATGATGTATCTGAATCATGAAATTTTAATTTAACCTGAGTGTCCCTTTAAGTAAATGAAAAGTGTATTTAAAAGCAGAGGACAGATTCAGCATGCACTTTAGATCCCAAATGGTAGTCTTGATGCTTTCAGCATGACTATAAAAACTCTAAATCCAAAGATAGGAAAGATTCACAATAAGGAGATAATACAATATTCAAGATCGGTTGTAAGTATTAGTAAAAGTCCTTTTGTTTTTGCAGGTTTAATATGCAGCTGGTTTTCAGCAGAGCAAGACAAGGCAGCAAACACAATACATTAACACAACACCTGTTAATGGGCAGGGAATGCCTTAAGAAGCATGGGAGAAAAAAGGGGAGAGTTTTCTAAAAGGTAAACTTGTTAAAGTGACGGTATCACCATATAATAATAAAGTATCAAAATGTGACACCATGGGGGAGATGAGGATATCTTCACTAGATCTGCATACTTTGTTCTGTGGGGCCAGTTGGAAGCAATCAAGATTACCGAAGCTGACTTCTGTTTGATTTGAACAATTACTCTTGGAAGAACAACAAATAAATGTATGCTAAATGAAAATTCTATGGACACACCAAAGTGTCTATCATTTGAACTTTTAGATCTCTTGATCTTGCACAATACATGGGAAGTTTTTGATTTAAATTGGAGGCCATCAAATCTATGTCTGGTAGACCTTATTTGACCAATAATTAGCCAGTGGACTGCGGTACCCCTTTGATGATTTACGTAGGTCACCGGCGTGATACTGTCAGACTGTAAATTTATAAACTTTTTCTCAATTATAAGGGATCAGGACTAAAGAGTCTGAAGAATCGCTCAGAGTTCCAGAATGATGAATGGTAGCCTTGCCTCCAAAGGGGAACAAACTCCTTGCACTCTTTGAGAATTCCAGACTGCGCCCCAGCCTGAAAGACTGGCATCTGTTGTCACAATAGCCCATGATGGGAGAAGGAAGAACGCCACAAGGGTCAAAGAAGGATCTTGTATCCACCAAGAGAGAAATTGTCTGATGGATAAATCCAAAGCAATCTGCTGTTCCAATTGCAGATAATCATTTGTCCAGTGATTGAAATCAAAATGAACCGCATCCGAAACCGCAACCATAAGATCAGGGGTCCTGGACTGACTGGAACCAGGCCTTCTGAAAATGACTCGGTCTGCCCCCTACCAGAACAGAATCTGGTCTGGGAACAACATCTTCATGCAGATTTTGTATTGGCGTTGGACTTCTTGGACTGCTTGTTCTTTGTCCATGAAGAACCAAGCTTTGGCTTAGAGGGCTCAAGATTTTGAGAAGAGGAGGACTTCTGATCTCCAAAGGAACAAACAATCGGCTAGATTATGAGTCTTGCGTTAGGGTTAAAAAGCAGCATTGAGAGGTCCCAACGCTGCTTTTTAACGCTATCTGGTATTACGAGTCTTGAAATGACAGGCTCACCGCTCACTTTTTTGGCCAGACTCGGAAATACCGCAAATCCACTTACGTCAATTGCGTATCCTATATTTTCAATGGGACTTGCATAGCGCTGGTATTACGAGTCTTCCAAAAAGTGAGCGGTACAGCCTCTCCTGTCAAGACTGATACCGCATTTTAAAGTCAGTAGTTAAGAGTTTTATGATACAACGCCGTAGCATAAAACTCTTAACTAAAATGCTAAAAAGTACACTAACACCCATAAACTACCTATTAACCCCTAAACTGAGCCCCCCCGCCATCGTAAACAATAAAATAAATATTTTAACCCCTAATGTGCCGAACCGGACATCACCGCCACTATAACAAATATATTAACCCCTAAACCGCCTCACTCCCGCATCGCAAACACTATTTAAATATTATTAACCCCTAATCTGCCGGCCCTAACATTGCCGACACCTACCTACATTTATTAACCCCTAATCTGCTGCCCCCATCGCCCTCACTATAATAAAGTTATTAACCCCTAAACCTAAGTCTAATCCTAACCCTAACACCCCCTAACTTAAATATAATTTAAATAAATGTAAATAAAATAACTACAATTCATTAAATTATTCCTATTTAAAACTAAATACTTACCGATAAAATAAACCCTAAGATACCTACAATATAAATAATAGTTACATTGTAGCTATCTTAGGGTTTATTTTTATTTTACAGGCAACTTTGTATTTATTTTAACTAGGTACAATAGTTATTAAATAGTTATTAACTATTTAATAACTACATAGTTAAAATAAAGACAAATTTACCTGTAAAATAAAACCTAACCTAAGTTACAATTACAACTAACACTATACTATAATTAAATAAATTAAATACAATTAATTACAATTAATTAAAATTATCTAAAGTACGAAAAAAACAAACACTAAATTACAGAAAATAATAAAATAATTAAACTACTCTAATCCCCCTAACAAAATAAAAAAGCCCCTCAAAATAAAAAAAGCCCTACCCTACACTAAATTACAAATATCCCTTAAAAGGGCCTTTTGCGGGGAATTGCCCCAAAGTAATCAGCTCTTTTACCTGTAAAAAAAAAAGTACAAATACCCCCCCAACATTAAAACCCACCACCCACACAACCAACCCTACTCTAAAACCCACCCAATCCCCCCTTAAAAAAACCTAACACTAACCCCTTGAAGATCACCCTACCTTGAGAAGTCTTCACCCAGCCGGGCAGAAGTCCTCAACGAATCCGGCAGAAGTGGTCCTCGAGACGGGCAGAAGTCTTCATCCAACCGGACAGAAGTGGACCTCCAGACGGGCAGAAGTGTTCATCCAGACGGGATCTTCTATCTTCATCCATCCGGCGCGGAGCAGGTCCATCTTCAAGACATCCGACGCGGAGCATCCTCTTCAAACGACGGCCGCCGACTGAATGAAGGTTCCTTTAAATGACGTCATCCAAGATGGCGTCCCTTCAATTCCGATTGGCTCATAGAATTCTATCAGCCAATTGGAATTAAGGTAGAAAAAATCCTATTCGCTGATGCAATCAGCCAATAGAATTGAACTTCAATCCTATTGGCTGATCCAATCAGCCAATAGGATTGAGCTCGCATTCTAAGATTTTTTTCTACCTTAATTCTGATTGGCTGATAGAATTCTATCAGCCAATCGGAATTGAAGGGACGCCATCTTGGATGATGTCATTTAAAGGAACCTTCATTCAGTCGTCGGCCGTCGTTTGAAGAGGATGCTCCGCGTCGGATGTCTTGAAGATGGACCCGCTCCGCACTGGATGGATGAAGATAGAAGATGCCGTCTGGATGTCCACTTCTGCCCGGTTGGATGAAGACTTCTGCCCGTCTGGAGGACCACTTCTGCCGGATTCGTTGAAGACTTCTGCCCGGTTGGGTAAAGACTTCTCAAGGTAGGGTGATCTTCAAGGGGTTAGTGTTAGGTTTTTTTAAGGGGGGATTGGGTGGGTTTTAGAGTAGGGTTGGTTGTGTGGGTGGTGGGTTTTAATGTTGGGGGGTATTTGTACTTTTTTTACAGGTAAAAGAGCTGATTACTTTGGGGCAATGCCCCGCAAAAAGCCCTTTTAAGGGCTATTTGTAATTTAGTGTAGGGTAGGGCTTTTTTATTTTGGGGGCTTTTTTATTTTGTTAGGGGGATTAGAGTATGCAAAACTGGGGAATGGGTCTTTTTAAACAACAAAAATTCTGGTGTTGGCTGTCCCTTTAAACAACTTTCCAATTTACTTTTATCACCAATTTTGCTTTGTTCTCTTGGTATTCTTAGTTGAAATCTAATTCTAAGAGGTTCATATGCTAATTTCTTAGACCTTGAAGACTGCCTCTAATCTGAATGCATTTTGACCACTAAAGGGCATTAGTTCATGTGTTTCATATAGATAACATTGAGCTCATGCACGTGAAGTTACCCTGGAGTGAGCACTCATTGGCTAAAAAGCAAGTCTGTCAAAAGAACTGAAATAAGGGGGCAGTTTACAGAGGCTTAGATTCAAGGTAATCACAGAGGTAAAAAGTGTATTTATATAACTGTGTTGGTTATGTCAAACTGAGGAATGGGTAACAAAGGCATTATCTTTCTTTTAAGCAACAAAAATTCTGGTGTTGACTGTCCCTTTAATATAGGATTGTGAATATTATCAAAGTTTCAGTATATATTTTTATTGATTTCAAGTAATGAAATATATAATAGTAACAAAGTCATGCATAAAAGTATAAAAGTTCTGGAACATCGAACAAAGTACGGCCCGGCCCAGGGGTTGTCTACGCCTATGGAAATATCAGAGGCATTATACGATGACGAGGCCCACTCCAATTTTTCGGAGGAGGCTCCTTCTGGGTCGGAATCTGTGTCATCTCAAAGATAAGACAAAGAAAGAAGGCGGCACAATAGTGCAGGGTCAAAAGTGTCAGGTGTCTCCCCACTCAAAATTCCCGTACTATTAGGAGTCTAAGTCCAATACAAGTCTTGGGTCTAGACCTGGCCCGCTGATCAATAACAGACAATATGCCCAGTCTAAATCATATGAGCCCAGAAATCAACGGTGATCTCATATAATGTAAACATGATAAGCTATGAGGAGTAAGCCAAAAACATGTTCTATATATATATGGGTGATCTTCTATACATTGCATTAAATCTACCATCTAGTTGTATTGTTCTACTGGATAGTGTGATGAAATCTATGTGTCATCCCAATAAGTGAAATGTTGTATTGGTAAAAGTAGTACCTATAAGACATTGTGTAGTCTGTATTGAAATTAGATCATATTCTCAAAGGGGATGTAGGAACGGGGGAAGGGGACTCTATTCTCATGAGGGGTGATGGAACACAAAATATATATATGTATATAGATTACATCCCTTCCTGGTTTCTCATCTCTAATTATTGAAGGCTGCCATATCAATGTTTTCATTGAGTCCAAATGGATTTAATGTTTTTAATTTCCATATCCAATATGTTTCTCGTTGTCTGAGATATAAGAGTCTATTTCTCCCCCATTTGTTAATTACTAATTCTAACGGATACATTCTAAAAATATTAGATTCCCCTAGATGACATTTGTTTCCATGTCTTGGTATGCTATGGTTTTTGGTTTTGTTCTTAAGATTTCTCATGTGCTCCCCCCATCTCTTTTTCAGGGGCCTAGATGTCCTCCCAATATACTGGAGGCCACACTTGCACTCCAATAAATATACCACAAAAGAAGAATCACAGGTGAAATGTGTGTCTATTTCAAAAATTTCTCCCGTGGAAAAGGAGGTGACAACAATCTTATCTCCTAACGTGAATTCACATAGCCCACAAAGGGCTCTACTGCATCTAAAAAAGCCTGAGTTACATAGGCCAACCCTATTTGTTTTAGCAGACCCTTTAAGTTTAGTATTAGTCACATGTCTTTTCATAAGTAACTTACTAGGGGCTAATTTATTCTTTATAGTGGGCGCTATTCTAAAGGTGCATATAGGTTGTTTGTCTACAATGTCTCTTAGAATTGGGTCTCCTTGAAGGATATACCAATATTTCTTTAGGATCTTCTTGATCTTCTCGTGATTATTGTTATATTGAGTAACAAATCTTAAATTGTTGGTATCCCTTTTGCTACTCTTGGCAGTTTCTGTATTCACCACCTTCTTTGTTATTAGCTCATTCCTATCTTTGTTTCGGGCTTTATTTAAGCTGTCTTCCACCAGATCCAATGGATATTGTTTCTCTATAAATCTTTCTTTAAGGAGTTGTGCCTGTTCCTCAAATGTTATAGAGTTCGTGCAGTTCCTTTTAATTCTGCAGAACTGATTAAAAGGAATATTAGTTTTCCAAGGTCTGCAGTGATTACTATGATAGTTCAAATAACTGTTGGTATAAACATCCTTAAAATGAGTACTAGTAATTATATTCCCTTCTATATCCCATTTAAGGACGAGATCCAAAAAATCTATAGAGTCTTCTTCTATCTTGTAAGTGACGTTGATACCCATATCATTAAAGTTTAGAGACTTGGCAAAACTTTCAGCTTCAATTATGGTTCCCTCCCATATAAACAACAAGTCCTCAATGAAACGGTCATAGAAGACCAGACTCGCCTTATGGGGAGAGGAGTAGATGAACCTCTCCTCAAAAATCCCCATAAACAAGTTGGCAAAACTTGGGGCAAATCTGGTCCCCATGGCCGTTCCCTTGACCTGAATATAAAATTCTTCCTGGAACACAAAATAATTGTGCTCCAAGACGAACGCTATTGCATCCAACAAGAATTTCCTTTGTTTTTCAGGTAAATATATGTCCCTTTTAAGGAAAGCATCAGCAGTTTCAATACCTATATGATGTGAAATGTTGGAGTATAGTCATCCATATCAGTTCTCTATTGTTCTTCTTTATACCTGATATTTTTGAGATCAGATCTGGTGTATCCTTAATGTAAGAACAGAGCATAAACACTGTTTTTTTTTTTTAAAAACTATCGACATACTCTGAAAGATTGCAAGAAAGATTCCCAATCCCAGAGATGATCAGGTGGCCTGGGGGGTCTATTTTAGATTTATGGATCTTGGGGAGGTGGTAGTAATATGCTAGATTTGGATTGAGTGGTATCAGAAAATCTCTCTCTCTATCTTGTTAATAATACCTTCCAGCCATCCATTATCAACTAATCTGATTAAACTTCCTACAAATTTTTGTGTGGGGTTGCAGGTCAGTTTTTTGTAGTATTCGATGTCTAGTAATATTCTATTAGCTTCTCTGAGATAATCTTCAAAATTCTGTAGAATTATACCACCCCCCTTATCCACCTGCCTGATCATTAAATCTTTGTTATTAGAAAGTCTTGATAGGGCTTTGAACTCATAAATATTCATATTCGCCTTTTTAATGTTGCCTTTTTTCAATCTGGCAAATTCTTCCAAAACTAAGTTCTGGAATAGTTGTATGCTCTGACTGGTCATAGGGGGGTTAAAGTTTGATCGATTGGCTAAGTTGGTATGAATATAACCATCAAAAAGTTTGTCACATAATACATCAGTCTCATAGTATATGATATCTGATGTAGGTCTATCCACCATATTGTCTGTGACTATAGGTAATAAATCTGTGTTTGATCATTTCTTCTCACAGAAATATCTTTGTATAGATAACTTACGTACAAACCTATTAAGGTCTACAAATAATTCAAATAATTGGTGGTCATTTGATGGACAAAATGCTAGACCCCTGTTTAATACACAAATTTCTTCATTACTCAAGTCATAGCTTGAGAGATTGAAGATACTTTTCCTCATTCATTCAAGTTTCTTCTTTTTGGAAGATTTGGCTCTCCCTCGGCCGCCACGCTTGCGTAGGACCTTTTTTGTGGTTGTTCATATTGTATGTTTGTGGTGTATGTCTGTTCTCCGTGTGTTCGCTCTCTAATTGTTTCAGACGGACTGGAGCTTGTCTCTGTTGATGTAATCAGGACCTTGGTCCTTGAGGTGTCTGAAAAACCTGATGGTATGACTGTTCTTGTCATCCTCCGGCTGCGGAGGAGCCTGACTTTAGGTTTAGAATAGAGAATTTGTGCTTTTTGCTGAAGCAAGTGCTTGCTACTCTGGAGGTCCCGGAACCGAAGCTTCCGGAGGAACCTTCGATTTCCTAAGCTTGATAAGGTATACAAGGACTGGGTGGTGCCTCAGACCTTCCTGGTTCCTGTTTAGATGGCTAATATTATTAAGAACGAATGGGAGTGATTTGGGTCTTCCTTTTCCCCTTCTTCTTCCTTTAAGAAACTGTTCCCCGTCCTGGACTCTTAACTCGTGCTGTGGGGGACTGTCCCTAAGGTGTATGGTGCTATTTCCATGCTCGCGAAGCGGACAACTATTCCTCTTGAGGATAGTTCGTCGTTTAAAGAGCCCATGGATAAAAAGTTGGAAAATATGTTAAAAGGAAAATGTTTCAGCACACGGGGTTTGTTTTTCAACAAGCAGCAGCTGTAGCCGTGGTTGCTGGAGCTGCGACATATTGGTGTGAATCCCTGTGTGATATGGTCGAGAGGGAGACTTCCATAGACGAGATACAGGAGAGAATTAAGGCCTTAAGGGTCACTCATTCTTTTATTTGTGATGCCAAAATACAAATTATTCGCCTGAAAGCTAAGATGTCAGGTTTTTCCGTATTAGCTTGCAGGGCTCTGTGGCTAAAGTATTGGTCGGCGGACATGACCTCTAAGTCGAGGCTGTTGTCTCTGCCTTTTCAAGGAAAGATTCTGTTTGGTCCAGGATTGTATTTGATCATATCCACAGTTACGGGAAGCAAGGGAGCTTTCCTACCGCAGGATAAGAAAGTTAAGCCTAAAGGATCTACTTTTCGTCCCTTTCGTGCGGACAAGGCCCAGTGCCAGCAGCTCGCCACAAAAGCGGATCAGTTCAAGGGGACTTGGAAGCCTGCTCAGGCTTGGAACAAGTCCAAGCAGAACAAGAAGCCCGCTGAGACAAAATCAGCATGAAGCAGCGGCCCCGACCAGTCTCTGGACCAAGTAAGGGGGCAGATTGTCTCTCTTCTACGAAGCCTGGTTGCAGGACCTTCAGGACCCTTGGGTTCTAGAAGTTGTCGCCCAGGGTTACAGGATAGGATTCAGGTCCCATCCGCCCAGGGGCAGATTCCTCCTGTCAAACCTGTCTTCAAGACCGGAAAAGAGAGAGGACTTTCTAGAATGTGTGAGGGATCTCTTCTCTCGAGGTGTTATCGTACCAGTACCCCAAGCAGAAAGGGGTCTAGGGTACTATTCAAATCTGTTTGTGGTTCCAAAGAAGGAGGGCACGTTCCGCCCGATTCTGGACCTAAAGTGTTTAAACAAGTTTCTGTCTGTTTCATCATTCAAAATGGAAACAATCAGATCTATTCTGCCCCTTGTTCAAGAGGGGCAGTTCATGACGACAATAGACTTGAAGGATGCTTACCTTCATGTTCCAATTCACAGGGACCACGTCAAGTTCCTAAGATATGCATTTCTGGACCAACATTTCCAGTTTGTGGCCCTTCCCTTTGGTTTGGCAACGGCCCCGAGAGTCTTCACAAAGGTTCTGGGGACGCTACTTGCAGTGACCAGATCTAGGGGCATTACTGTGGCGCCCTATTTGGACAACATCCTAGTCCAGGCGCCGTCGTTCAGCCTTGCAGAGGAGCATTCGAGGGCTCTTATTTTCTTGCTCCAATGTCACGGTTGGAAGATCAACTCAGGAAAGACGTCCCTGGTTCCCACCAAAAGGGTGGAGTTCCTGGGCAGGATAATAGACTCTATGTCCATGAAAATATTTCTCACAGATCAACGACGCAGGAAGATTGCGTCCACCTGTCTTGCCCTTCCTCCTCAAGCCCTTTGGTGGCTCAATGTATGGAGATGATAGGGCTCATGGTCTGCAGCATAGACGTCATTCCTTTTGCCAGGTTCTATCTCAGACATCTTCAATTGTGCATGTTGAGACAGTGGAATGTCATCATTCAGATCTATCACAGCGGATATCCATGGATGCTCGGACCAGGGACTCCCTCTCTTGGTGGATCCGTCCGGAGCATCTGTCCCTGGGGACATCCTGCTTGAGACCCTGGGGACATCCTGCTTGGGAGATTGTGACCATGGACGCGAGTCTGGCAGGATGGGGAGCTGTTTAGGGTGCCAGGATGGAGGAGTCTCTCCTTCCGATAAATATTCGGGAAATTTGAGCAATTTACAATGCTCTTAGGGCGTGGCCTCCTCTGGGGTCATTCGGCTTCATCAGATTCCAGACCGACAACATTACCTTGTGGCTTACATCAACCATCAGGGGGGTACGAGGAGCTCTCTAGCAATTAAGGAGGTGTCTCAGATTTTGGAGTGGGTGGATTCCCACAGCTGCTCGCTTACAGCGATCCACATTCCAGGTGTGGACAACTGGAAAGCGGACTTTTTCAGCAGGAAATCTTTGCATCTGATGGAATGTTCTCTTCACCCCAAAGTGTTTGCGGAGATTTGTCTCAGATGGGGAACACTGGAGATAGATCTCATGGCATCCAGACTCAACTGCAAGCTACCCTGATACAGGTTGAGATCAAGGGATCCCCAGACAGAGCTGATAGATGCCTTAGCGGTGCCTTGGGGATTCAGCCTAGCTTACATTTTTCCACCATTACCACTTCTACCTTGTGTAGTGGCATGCATCAAACAGGAGCGAGCTTCGGCCATCCTGATTGCTCCATTGTGGCCGCGGAGGACATGGTTTGCGGATCTGGTGGTGATGTCATTCTCTCCGCCATGGAGGTTACCCTGTCACAGGGACTTGTTGGAACAGAGTCCCTTTCTACATCAAAATCTCGTTTCTCTGAGGCTAACTGCGTGGAGATTGAACGCTTATTCTTAGCCAAGAGAGGTTTTTCTGAAAGTGTGATTGACACTCTAGTTCAGGTAAAGAAGCCAGTCACTCGTCACATCTACCATAAGGTGTGGAAGACTTACTTGTCCTGGTGTGAGAAGCATGGATATCCTTTGCACAAGTTGAAGGTATCCAGGATTCTGTCCTTTCTCCAGGAGGGTCTGAAGAAGGGTCTTTCCGCTAGTTCCTTAAAGGGACAGATCTCAGCATTATCAGTCTTGTTGCACAGGAGACTTGCTGAGCTTCCTGCCATTCAATCTTTCGTTCAGGCTGTGTCTAGAATCAGGCCTGTCTTTAGGCAGTCTGCTCCCCCATTGAGCTTAAACTTGGTACTTAAGGTATTGCAGAGGGTTCTGTTTGAGCCTATGCATTCCATTGACATTAAGATTCTGTCCTGGAAGGTTCTTTTCCTGTTGGCTATTGCATCGGCACGCAGAGTATCTGAGCTCGCTGCCTTGCAATTCGAGCCTCCTTCACTGGTTTTTCATGCGGATAAGGTGGTTCTTCACACCAGTTTGGGGTTTCTTCCCAAGGTGGTGTCTAACCGTAACATCAATCAGGAAATAATTGTTCCTTCTTTATGTCCTAAACCTTCCTCTTCTAAGGAGAGGTTACTTCATAATCTGGATGTGGTTTGTGCCTTGAAGTTCAGGCTTCATAGGATTTCAGACAGTCTACATCTCTTTTTGTAGTGTATTCAGGAAAGCGCAAGGGGCAGAGGGCTTCTACTACTTCTTTGTCTTTTTGGATGAGGAGTTTGATTCGCTTGGCCAATGAGACAGCGGACAATAAGCCTCCTCAGAGGATCACGGCTCATTCAGCTAAAGCTGTGGCTTCGTCTTGGGCCTTCAAGAATGAGGCCTCTATGGAGCAGATTTGTAAGGCGGCTACCTGGTCCTCCTTACACACTTTTACAAAGTTTTACAAATTTGACGTTTTTGCTTTTGCTGAAACTGCTTTTGGGAGAAAGGTTTTACAGACTTTGGTGTCCTCAGATTAGGGTCCTCCTTTTTACCCTCTCGGTTTCATTCAGTGTCCTCTAAAGCTTGGGTATATGTTTCCCAAAAGTAATGAATGAAGCCGTGGACTCTCCTCCCCTTTAGATGGAAAGCATAAATTATGCTTACCTGATAATTTTATTTCCATCATGGGGAGGAGAGTCCACGGCTCCCGCACGTAATTCCGTTGGGCGGACCTAAATTTAATTTATCTTCTGGCACCATTTATACCCTGATATTTCTCCTATTGTTCCTTGTTCCCTCGGCTTAATGACTGGGGGATGAGGGGAGTGGGGAAGGTATTTAAGCCTTTGGCTGGGGTGTCTTTGTCTCCTCCTGGTGGCCAGGTTCTTTATTCCCAAAAGTAATGAATGAAGCCGTGGACTCTCCACCCCACGATGGAAATAAAATTATCAGGTAAGCATAATTTTATGTTTTTTTCTTGGGGTTTATTAGTTAATAGTAAATGAGTGGGGATGTAGGGTGGGCAGTCATTGATTACAACTATTTTACAAGAAAAGGAGCACGGATACAATGAGTTATCAAGAAGAGGGGTAATTAGAGAGATTGAGCTAGAGATTTTTTGGTGTGTAGGTATTTTATCCCATATCTTCAGTGTTTCTGCAATCAAAGGATTAGAATATATATGTAGTGGGTGTAGATTTTTTAGGGGTCCAGCATATAACTCCTATAAGTGATATTTTTTATATCTGAACCTCCAGAATCACCCATTGCTTAGAGTTTCTTTTTTGATTCTAGGACACTATGCGCGTTAAATGTGTAATTGTGTAAATTATGGACTCCCAGACCTTCTCTATCTTTATCTAAAAAGAGGGTAGGTCTAGGGATTCTTGGCCTAGAGTTAGACCATATAAAGTTAATAAGTATATTTTGTAATGATGATATGTATGATAGTGATGGAATTAACGTCAAAGCATTCAGGAGGATAGACATTTTAATTGCATGTATACGTGCTAGCATGTATACGTGCTAGCCAGTGTGTCCTGTTCTGTGCCAGGATTGTAATTCTAAATCTATTGTGTGTCTTAATGTTCTGTAGTTCATGTTTGTGAGATGGTGGGTTTAAGGGTAATACCCAGGTATATAATGGATTTAGAGATTACAAAATGTGTGTGGTTGTGGAGGAAATGTGTTTAATCAGGAGATAAATGTAATGGCATAATTACCGACTTGTTCATGTTAACTGAGAAGTTGGAGATTGTTTTATTTTCATGGAGAATGTTCAAACGTGTTGGGAGGGAGTTTATCAGGGATATTAAAAGAAAAGGAATATCATCTGCCAAAATCACTCATTTAGGGTCAAATGAATATACTGATACTAAAGCCACATTTTTTCATGATTCAGATAGAGCATGACATTTTAAGCCACTTTCTAATTTACTCCTATTATCAATGTTTATTTGTTCTCTTGCTATCTTTATTTAAAAAGCAGGAATGTAAATCTTAGCAGCCATCTCATTTTAGGTTCAACACCCTGGATAATGCTTGCTTATTGGTGGCTGACATTTAGCCACCAATAAGCAAGCATAACCTAGGTTCTGAACCAAAAATGGACCAGCTCCTATGCATTACATTCATGCTTTTTAATAATAGTATTGATAATTTATTGATAATAGTAAATTAAAAAGTTGCTTAAAATTGCATCCTCGATCTGAATCATGAAAGAAAAAATGTTGGTTTAGTGTCCCTTTAACTTCAGGGGAGGCTCTTACTTGTGCTACTAGTACCTCCATAGATTGGATGAAAAGCAGAGGAGAAAGGGGGCATACCTGTTGCATGTCATTTAAAATGGTGAACTTAGATGAGAGAGAGCCACTAACTGTTACTCAAAATTCTAATTATAAAGTGAGGGGAGAATCCAAATTTAGACAGGGTGGACCACAAGAATTGCTAGTACACCCTTTTGAATGCCTTTTCAGCATCCATAGATAGAAGGGTTAGAGGGTATCTGTGTTGTGAAGTGTGGTGTAGTATATGAAGTACTCTGGTCATATTTTCTTTGGCTTCTTGTCCAGGGATGAATCCCACCTGATCCGGATGATGAATATAGGTAGGAACCGATTGATTCTGTTTGCGAGGATCTTGGCATATATCTTGATATCAATATTGAGAAGATATATCAGTCTGTAGTTACTAAGTAAGTCTGGGTCCTGGTTATGGTATGACTTTAATTCCTGGTCTCTAGCATCCCATTAAGAGAAGCAGGCGCCATTATCTACAGATTAAAATAGTGTTAGTAGGTGTGGGCAGATTTGCGTCTTGAAAGTTTGGTAGAACTTTGGTGTAAACCCATCTGGGCCTAGGGCTTTTAATACAGGTAATTTTTAGCTATACTGTCAGTGATAGTTCTAATGAAAGTTTAATATTTCTTCCTCCTTAACAATCTGGCCATGAATTTCCCTGCTTTATTTTTTTTTAAGAATTTAGTGTTCAATGCTAGGGAACGGCAATGTGCTTTTTTAAATAAGATATTGGTTTACTTCTTCACAAGCCCGGTGAAGATAAGTATAGTCTCTTATTTTGGCCTTTGTTTATGTTCTGTTTCCAAGTATGAAAATTTGCTCAAGAGATTATTATATATTTCTTTCAGTTGTTTATGATGTTGTACTGTTTGTTTAATAATTTCACCCCTGAAATAACACTTATAGGCCTCCCAATTCACAACAGATGTTTCCTTGGGATAATTTAGATTAAAAAAAAAAATAGAGTTTTTCCAGTAAGATATTTAAGTATAAGGGGCTCTGTAAGGATTATATTGTTTAACTTCCAGGAATTGCGTTCTCCGGGTTTTTGGACCAATTGAATAAGGATAACAAAGATTGGTCACATAAGATATAAGCTAAACAAGAGAGGATGTGAGAAGAATGTGTAATATTTTGTATCTTGGTGGCCGAGTCTCCAAACATCAAAAGATGGTAAAGCTTGTAGGGCTAGCCAGTTAGTTTCTATGTTCTTCATTGTTATATGATTTCCCAGAGGATGTGTCTAACTCTGGGTTAATATGAAAATTAAAATCTCCAGCTATGAAGATGGGGCCCCTGGCTAACTTTAAAAATCAGTGAATAATAAGAATTCAATTATATGTAAAAGTTATTACGGTTTTGCTAAGAATTAGATTTGGGTGGTAGAGAGTGGCTAGGCAGGGCTGTATGTAAGTTGTTTTTTGAGTCGCTGAATCAACTATGGGCCCTGTAATTAGGGTTCAGATTAGCATACAATCTATAAAATACTTGTAAACTAATGAACTAAACAGCAGCTTAGAAAAAACGAAAACATTTTAAACTTTCCTAAATAGTTAAACTAGATTATAAAATGATTGTGAAGTCAAATACCGGAATGTCCTGTTCTGGTGAAATCATCACCAGAGCAGAGAAGGTGATTCCTTCATGTATGGCAGTTCTCTTTATGTCTCTGTGGTAGAATACAATTCTAGAAGGGAAAGATTTTATTCATTGCAGGACTATACTGCGGACTGCGAGGTATCTTCTGTCTGGAATCTTTATTTTGGGTTGTTATTTAGCAACCTCACTCAATTCTCGCCATTGGGGTTTCGGAATGGGGGGTTCCAGAGGAAAATGCTGTAGAAATCCAGCCTGGAGCAGATTTATTAGGTGAGAGGATCTCCAGATTGGCACAGAAAGAGTTGATTTCAGATATTTGTGAGCAGTCAAGCCATTTACCATTCTTAAGCACCTGTATTTGTTCTGGGAATCCCCAATTGTAGTGAATATTCAGGTTCCTTAGGTGTTGGGTTAGATTTGAGAATTCTCTTCTCTTCTGTAATTTAATCTGTATCCGTTGATATTGGAATGAGGGTTAATGGTGTGCATGTTGTAGAATGAGTTCTTTATCTTGGACTTTAAAAAAAAATAAAAAATTATGTAATACCATTACATACCTGGGAGGTTGTTTATCCACAGATTTAGGCTTGAGGGAATGATGTGCTCTTTCAATGTGTAGCCCGGATGGCTGTGTGGATAATCATGCCTTGTAGGGCACCACGTGTAGAGAGTTCATGAAGTGCGGCCATCTTAGACGGCTTCACGACTCTGCCCCCCACTCAGTATATTACAGTTTTAAAGATAGATTTAGCCTTTCACAAAGTAAAAGCAAGTATGACTGAAAAAAGTGCACCAACAGTGCTATGTTAAGAAAAAAAAAGAAATAAATAAATTATTTGTCAGTTCTTTATTTCATCCCAAAGACTAACACATTTACAGCACTACATAAAACAAATCCTTTGCACACATTAGAAAACTGTATCGGTATATACAATATAATACTGGCCAAATTAAATACATACAAAAGTGTACAATGACTGGTAAGTAGAAAGGCATAAATCAAAAAGTGACATAATATACAATATCTTTACAATATAAACGTAACTAAAAGGTACTTGTGGCCTAACTGCTTACAATTATGTTAATGCAATGGACTCTATAACTTAAGGTGTAAGGACAAATTCTATATTACAATAAAGGATTGAGGTGAACTTTTAAGAACAGAATTTTTGCAAACTTGATTTACTAAATCAGATTATTAATGTTATGTCAACAAGAGGAAGCCCTACCAACAAGTTCCAGTGTATAATATAGTTATTAAAAACAAAAATGTTCTCCAGCCACAGCACATTTTTAAGAAGTCTTAAAGACTGTCTCTTTTTTTTTTTTATAGATAAAAGAGCTATATTAGAAGCTATGGGGCTAATGCAGTTTTACATCAAAGCAGCCAGGGACATTTTTCGGCCCTTCTGGAAGAGAAAGTGATAGCTGCAAGGTAAACATTAAAAACACTCATTGACTATATAATTGCAATTTGTAATCAATTTTGCTTCTGAACAACTTGGAAACTTTTTATTGCATATTTGTATTTAGATATTTTACAACTATTGTCATTATTTACATTACATTTAGTAGATCTACTTTAAATATCATAAAACATATTCATGTACCTGCTATTTAAGATATATTTCAGTAGACTGAATTAAGGCTATTATTGCAGTTCACAACAAATTAATATCTTCATATCGCCTAATTAGGAGAGACAGCCTAGGGGAAAATGTTTCAGAGTTTTCTCTTAAGAAATGTGCTGATAGCTATTAGTCTTGGATGTAGATTACACAATGACTGCTAGTTAGCAAATTGCAACAAACGTGTATTTTTGTGTCACTCTCTACATAATAGATTAAAACTATCAAATGTAACAATTGTGTTATAATCCACTGGAATCTTAAAGTTTACTACAAAGCATAACATCCTTCTGATATCTACGGAAAATGCAAATCCCCCCTCCCCATATTTTTGCAATCCGAATCATAAACATGACTTTTGTGTAAAAGAAAGAGTCATGCAAAAATGTCTTAAGATTATTTTACAACCATATTCATTTGAAGTCAACAGCAAAATCACACAGGTAACTTCTAAATTTTGTAGAAAATCATAAAATAGTTTTTTCGGTCCTACCAAATTGGTCTACATGTATTGTTTTAATGATTTTGTAAAGAAACCCTAAATCTATGGTTTTCTTACATTATAAAGTGCTCTAAACTTTACGTTGTATTTTCCTAGGTTTTAGTACAGAAAATTCACAAGGCTGGGTAGAATGGTGACACCATTAGGGCAGGATTAATCACTGAACTGCCTTATTATATATTCTTCAACATAGACATGTCCTCTCTTCAAAAATCACATAGCAAGTACAGCAGATTTTTTTTGCAGCAGTTTTATTATGAACAACTTATTTTAAAATATGTATTTATCTTGTGTAATCCTCGTTGGTACAAGCATTTTTTTTTAGTGTAGGATACATGCAGGAAATACACATCGTACTCACTTGTCTATGTTATATTTTCTTTAAACTCTTGATATTTTTAGTGATGCATCAAAATTATTCAACAAATCATAATAAAAATATCAATCACCATCTCAGAAAAAATAAACAGAAATGATCAATAAAAATAGCTACATTTGGTGATGGGTGGAAAAAGAGGGCTATTCATGTAGACAATTAAATGAAGAAACCACAAAACAGATGACAATTTGTAACAATTTATAGAGCTATTTTAAG
Organism: Bombina bombina; assembly: GCF_027579735.1. NCBI lineage: Eukaryota > Metazoa > Chordata > Amphibia > Anura > Bombinatoridae > Bombina > Bombina bombina. Next base: position 793,930,866 of record NC_069501.1, on the reverse strand, counting down.
GGCACATGTAACATTCCTTATACAAATATGTGAATATTTGAAACTATAAATATGCAGGAAATATCAAGCAGCACAGGACCCAAACAAGGTGCTGTTGGATGAAGGTTGTTATCTGGGCAACACTTGAGCAAAGGCAACAGACCTGTCCCATAGCTTAAATTGCTCATTACATTATTCTTGTTAAAAGGCAAAACGGAACTGTCTTAACTTATTTAATAAATAACATTTATAAAATATAAAAGTTAGAAACTATTTATATATCTATACCTATCTATCTATACCTTGACACTCTCTCTGGTAATGTATTTACATTGTTTTCTGGGTGACGTTTGCAATATCATGTGCATGGCTGAATTCAGATTCCATTAGGTGGCATAGAATCAATTAAAATGTAACTCACTGAAAACAGAGGAAATCATGAATCACCTGGTACTAATGGTCACATGCTTCCCTCTGCACAACACAATTACATTTAGGTTTAGCACTCCAAGCATCAGTTACAAATGCATTAGGTATTCAAGTCTTCAGAATGAACTACATAAAATTAATCAAGCACTTTTTGACAATAACATTTTTTTTATAAGTATTTTTTTCCAATATGGCCATTTAATCTAAGCAAAATGTAATAAATATTCTGAGGACACAGAACTTTACACCAACACTTGATAAGAATGTCAACATTAGAGGTGGTGATTCATATTTCCAGTACTAAAATCATTTGCACTTACACTAGTTGAACTCTCTTTTTCAAATATTATGGAATAGAACAAATAAAGGGATATGAAACCCACCTGTTTTCTTTCATGATTCAGATAGAGCATGACATTTTAAGCAACTTTCTAATTTACTACTTTTATCACATTTTCTTTATTCTCTTGGTATTTTTATCTGTAAAAGCAGAAATGTAAGCTTAGGAGCAGACATTTTTGGTTCAGCACTGGGGTAGCGCTTGCCGATTGGTGGCAACATTTAGCCACCAATCAGCAAGTGCTACCCAGGTGTTCATATGTGCAATGAGTTGCATACTGGTTGGTTTATTATTCAGCTTTGCATGGTAGCAAATGTAAGTTTCAGCCAATTGTCTCTTAAAGGGATACTAAACTCACATTTTTTTCTTTCGCGATTTAGATAGAGCATGCAATTTTAAGCAACTTTCTAATTTACTCCTATTATCATTTTTTGTTCTTTCTCTTGCTATCTTTATTGAAAAGCAGGAATATAAAGCTTAGGAGCCAGCCCATTTTTTGTTCAGCTCCCTGGATAGCGCTTACTTATTGGTGGCTTCATTCAACAAGTGCTACCCAGGTGCTGAAGCAAAAATGGTCTGGCTCCTAAGCTTTACATTCCTGCTTTTCAAATAAAGATAGCAAGAGAACGAAGAAAAAACGATAATAGGAGTAAATTAGAAAGTTGCTTAAAATTGTCTGCTCTATCTGAATCATGAAAGAAAAAAATTTGGGTTTAGTATCCCTTTAAATTCAAGGTACAGTTACATATTCTATAAAAGAACAAACTATAGTATATGTAGTAATGCATTTATATTTAACATAATTAGATTTTCAGTCTGTTAGTTTACACACTGACAGTCTATTACATACATCACAGACAAGAACATATGCCTTTTCTTGTTTAGTGAGAATATGGATTAAAAATAGAATGTGGGAAATGAAAAACTTATTTTATTCTTGAAAGCTGGATAAGCTGCTAAAACTAATTTTGAAATATATTATATTATTTTTAAAAGACCAGCTGTTTACACCCTCACTGTTCTCTGCTATTTCTTCTATTAAAACGAATGATTCTAGTTAAGGAGTGTCATTTGTATGCAGAAGCATGCCTTGGTTTAATATATGTTAAGTAGCTTTAATCTTTAGCAACTCCTGATATATGGTTCACTTGCTAAAACAGCACTAACTCTGGACTACTGTAAACGGTTTAATAATAATAAAGCGCTTGTTGCTGGTGAACTATAAAACACATTTCTTTAGTTGCAGCATTAAGTTGAGTGAACTGATAATGTCACATTCCTTAAGGAACTAATGCTGGATATATTACGGTTATGCTGATGTTTCCAGTTTCAGTTACTAAAAGGCCGTAGTCACTATAGTTCGGGCATTTCATCGTGTGATGCTGCTAACCTCATTCAGCATGCAGTGAATTCATATCCACTTTACCACAGAGGAGTTACGTTTTGTGTAAGCTAAAATGTCTTCTACAGTTTAGGGCACACTCCGACAGTCTGCATATAGACTCAAAACATAAAAAAATGAGAACCAAATGTTACAAGATTATCCGTGTCCTCCATAATCATTCTGGAGGTAGCAATTTAGCATTCAAGTGCTCGATTAACATTACCTCACAGACTTTTTAAAGAGTTACAGTGTTAAAACAGACGTGCCGCATAACCATGTCCGACCGCATGCTCCGTATTATGGAATAGATATTATCTTTTGGAAATCATTAAAAAAAAACCATGTCTGATGCATCCGAAGTAATGCATATGTACGTGTGGTGCAGGATCCAGTCAATTCTAGGTTTCCACTTTTCCATAGGTTCCTTCAGGAGGCCTGTACTGTTTTGGGAAAGCCTTCAGCTGGAGGCTGTTAAATGCATATTTACGACATCCCACATTCTTCATTGTATTTTCTCTTCGGCAGCCCTCACTAAAAAGAAGGGGGGGGGGGGAACAAGCACAAAAAAAGTAATAACAGTACAGAGATGAGGGACAACAAACACAAAAAAAAGCTTTAAGGCAAATTGAGAGCCATAGCAAGTGAAAGCATTCCATTCAACTGTGAGGTAAAAGAAAAGAGAATGATGAACATGTAATATGCAATGACAGCAGCAGCATTAGCAGTGGGATAAAAGCTTTATTCCCGGGAACTTCTGTATACATTCAGCTTTTATAGCACTATTTCATTAAATGAATCGCTGATAAATCTGTCTCTAAAACTAAGCTCTGGCGCTATGTTTCCCCTCCCCTAAGGCCTGTTGGCGCATGTCAGGTTTATGGGCCACTCACATTCATCAAATCATCAGTCAATATGATAGACTGGTTGAAGATGTATCAGCGAGATTTTGCAGCACAAATAATAGGCAGACACAGACAAACCCCTCTGAATGGATGAGAAATAGTATTTAAAATTACAATTAATGTCTAACACTTGGGTTGTAGAATAAAAAAAATATTACCTTGCTAAGGCCTAGATTTAGAGTTTGGCGGTAGCCGTGAAAACCAGCGTTAGAGGCTCCTAACGCTGGTTTTAGGCTACCTCCGGTATTTGGAGTCACTCAAAAAAGGGTCTAACGCTCACTTTTCAGCCGCGACTTTTCCATACCGCAGATCCCCTTACGTCAATTGCCTATCCTATCTTTTCAATGGGATTTTTCTAACTCCGGTATTTAGAGTCGTGTCTGAAGTGAGCGTTAGAATTCTAATGACAAAACTCCAGCCGCAGAAAAAAGTCAGTAGTTAAGAGCTTTCTGGGCTAACGCCGGTTCATAAAGCTCTTAACTACTGTACTCTAAAGTACACTAACACCCATAAACTACCTATGTACCCCTAAACCGAGGTCCCCCCACATCGCCGCCACTCGATTAAATTTTTTTAACCCCTAATCTGCCGACCGCCACCTACGTTATCCTTATGTACCCCTAATCTGCTGCCCCTAACACCGCCGACCCCTATATTATATTTATTAACCCCTAACCTGCCCCCCACAACGTCGCAGCCAGCTACCTACAATAATTAACCCCTAATCTGCCGACCGCAAAGCGCCGCTACTTAAGTTATCCTTATGTACCCCTAATCTGCTGCCCCTAACACCGCCGACCCCTATATTATATTTATTAACCCCTAATCTGCCCCCCCTCAACGTCGCCTCCACCTGCCTACACTTATTAACCCCTAATCTGCCGAGCGGACCGCACCGCTACTATAATAAAGTTATTAACCCCTAATCCGCCTCACTAACCCTATAATAAATAGTATTAACCCCCTAATCTGCCCTCCCTAACATCGCCGACACCTAACTTCAATTATTAACCCCTAATCTGCCGACCGGAGCTCACCGCTATTCTAATAAATGTATTAACCCCTAAAGCTAAGTCTAACCCTAACACCAACACCCCCCTAACTTAAATATAATTTAAATCTAACGAAATTAATTAACTCTTATTAAATAAATTATTCCTATTTAAAGCTAAATACTTACCTGTAAAATAAATCCTAATATAGCTACAATATAAATTATAATTATATTATAGCTATTTTAGGATTAATATTTATTTTACAGGTAACTTTGTATTTATTTTAACCAGGTACAATAGCTATTAAATAGTTAAGAACTATTTAATAGCTAAAATAGTTAAAATAATTACAAAATTACCTGTAAAATAAATCCTAACCTAAGTTACAATTAAACCTAACACTATACTATCATTAAATTAATTAAATAAAATACCTACAATTACCTACAATTAAACCTAACACTACACTATCAATACATTAATTAAATACAATACCTACAAATAACTACAATGAAATAAACTAACTAAAGTACAAAAAATAAAAAAATATTTACAAACATAAGAAAAATATTACAACAATTTTAAACTAATTACACCTACTCTAAGCCCCCTAATAAAATAACAAAGACCCCCAAAATAAAAAATGCCCTACCCTATTCTAAATTACTAAAGTTCAAAGCTCTTTTACCTTACCAGCCCTGAACAGGGCCCTTTGCGGGGCATGCCCCAAGAAGTTCAGCTCTTTTGCCTGTAAAAAAAAAACATACAATACCCCCCCTTAACATTACAACCCACCACCCACATACCCCTAATCTAACCCAAAACCCCCTTAAATAAACCTAACACTAAGCCCCTGAAGATCATCCTACCTTGTCTTCACCTCACCGGGTATCACCGATTGGTCCTGGCTCCAAAATCTTCATCCAACCCAAGCGGGGGCTTGCGATCCATCATCCGGTGGCTGAAGAGGTCCAGAAGAGGCTCCAAAGTCTTCATCCTATCCGGGAAGAAGAGTAGATCCGGACCGGCAACCATCTTCTTCCAAGCGGCATCTTCTATCTTCATCCGATGAGGACCGGCTCCATCCTGAAGACCTCCACCGCGGACCCATCTTCATCCGGCGACGTCCAACTGAAGAATGACGGTTCCTTTAAGGGACGTCATCCAAGATGGCGTCCCTCGAATTCCGATTGGCTGATAGGATTCTATCAGCCAATCGGAATTAAGGTAGGAATATTCTGATTGGCTGATGGAATCAGCCAATCAGAATCAAGATCAATCCGATTGGCTGATCCAATCAGCCAATCAGATTGAGCTCGCATTCTATTGGCTGATCGGAACAGCCAATAGAATGCGAGCTCAATCTGATTGGTAGGATCGGAATTCAAGGGACGCCATCTTGGATGACGTCCCTTAAAGGAACCGTCATTCTTCAGTTGGACGTCGCCGGATGAAGATGGGTCCGCGGTGGAGGTCTTCAGGATGGAGCCGGTCCTCATCGGATGAAGATAGAAGATGCCACTTGGAAGAAGATGGTTGCCGGTCCGGATCTACTCTTCTTCCCGGATAGGATGAAGACTTTGGACCCTCTTCTGGACTTCTTCAGCCATCGGATGATGGATGTCTAGCCCCCTCTTGGGTTGGATGAAGATATCGGAGCCAGGATGGATCGGTGTGATACCCGGTGAGGTGAAGACAAGGTAGGAAGATCTTCAAGGGCTTAGTGTTAGGTTTATTTAAGGGGGGTTTGGGTTAGATTAGGGGTATGTGGGTGGTGGGTTGTAATGTTGGGGGGGGGGTATTGTATGTTTTTTTTTACAGGCAAAAGAGCTGAATTCTTTGGGGCATGCCCCGCAAAGGGCCCTGTTCAGGGCTGGTAAGGTAAAAGAGCTTTGAACTTTAGTAATTTAGAATAGGGTAGGGCATTTTTTATTTTGGGGGGCTTTGTTATTTTATTAGGGGGCTTAGAGTAGGTGTAATTAGTTTAAAATTGTTGTAAGATTTTCCTTATGTTTGTAAATATTTTTTTATTTTTTGTAACTTAGTTCTTTTTTATTTTTTGTACTTTAGTTAGTTTATTTCATTGTAGTTATTTGTAAATATTGTATTTAATTAATGTATTGATAGTGTAGTGTTAGGTTTAATTGTAGGTAATTGTAGGTATTTTATTTAATTATTTATTGATAGTGTAGTGTTAGGTTTAATTGTAACTTAGGTTAGGATTTATTTTACAGGTAATTTTGTTATTATTTTAACTAGGTAACTATTAAATAGTTATTAACTATTTAATAGCTATTGTACCTGGTTAAAATAATTACAAAGTTACCTGTAAAATAAATATTAATCCTAAAATAGCTATAATATAATTATAATTTATATTGTAGCTATATTAGGATTTATTTTACAGGTAAGTATTTAGCTTTAAATATGAATAATTTATTTAATAAGAGATAATTAATTTCGTTATATTAAAATTATATTTAACTTAGGGGGGTGTTAGTGTTAGGGTTAGACTTAGCTTTAGGGGTTAATACATTTATTAGAATAGCGGTGAGCTCCAGTCGGCAGATTAGGGGTTAATAATTGAAGTTAGGTGTCGGCGATGTTAGGGAGGGCAGATTAGGGGTTAATACTATTTATTATAGGGTTAGTGAGGCGGATTAGGGGTTAATAACTTTATTATAGTAGCGCTCAGGTCCGATCGGCAGATTAGGGGTTAATAAGTGTAGGCAGGTGGAGGTGACGTTGTGGGGGGCAGATTAGGGGTTAATAAATATAATATAGGGGTCGGCGGTGTTAGGGGCAGCAGATTAGGGGTACATAAGGATAATGTAAGTAGCGGCGGTTTACGGAGCGGCAGATTAGGGGTTAAAAATAATATGCAGGGGTCAGCGATAGCGGGGGCGGCAGATTAGGGGTTAATAAGTGTAAGGTTAGGGGTGTTTAGACTCGGGGTACATGTTAGGGTGTTAGGTGCAGACGTAGGAAGTGTTTCCCCATAGCAAACAATGGGGCTGCGTTAGGAGCTGAACGCGGCTTTTTTGCAGGTGTTAGGTTTTTTTTCAGCTCAAACAGCCCCATTATTTCCTATGGGGGAATCGTGCACGAGCACGTTTTTGAGGCTGGCCGCGTCCGTAAGCAACTCTGGTATCGAGAGTTGAAGCTGCGTTAAATATGCTCTACGCTCCTTTTTTGGAGCCTAACGCAGCCTTTATGTGGACTCTCAATACCAGAGTTATTTTTATGGTGCGGCCAGAAAAAAGCCAGCGTTAGCTACGCGGGTCCTTACAGACAAAACTCTAAATCTAGCCGTAAGTTTTCCTTGCGAGATACATACTAAATGCACATATGTGAAGAATATACATCTGATTTATGTGGGTATTAAAGGGACAGTACATACATACTAAATGCACATATGTGAAGAATATACATCTGATTTATGTGGGTATTAAAGGGACAGTACATACATACTAAATGCACATATGTGAAGAATATACATCTGATTTATGTGGGTATTAAAGGGACAGTAAACACCTTGTAATTATCAGCAGTCTAAATATGTTTCAAACAAACTAACATCCTCTTCACTGCAATTATTTTTCAATAGACAAACTCCGCCCACCATTTGCCTTATTTGTAGGAGCCAATCTGGGCTTTAATCAAGACAGCAAGGCTAGCCACTTTCATTAAGTTAGTAGACTTGATGGGCCTTTTTGGTTCTTCTCTATAAGTGGTAAAGCCAATAGGAACCACAGCTCCTGCACTATGCATGTATTTCTATAGCAGTGCACTGTGCTGCTATCTATCAGAATCAGCTTTAACCCCTTAACGGCCCTGGGCTTCTCTCTGGCTCTACCTCTCTCAAAATTGTGAGATCGTCCTATTTCTGCATGCCCCACGAGTGGGGCACTGCAGAAATAGAGTTGCAGAGTTACCGAAGCAAAGAGGGCCACTCTGTTGGCTGGACTGCTATGCCACGCTACAGGTAAAAAATCCCAAAAATTCCAGCTGCGTGATTGAGGGGGAGGGAGGAGAGGCAATGAGGCGGATCATCATATCTGGGATAATTTGAGGAAAAAGGATCTGGGAAGATTGGGTATGGAGGGGGGGGGGGCAGCTACTCTACAGAAAAATGGGTATTATATATATATATATATATTATTTTTTTTAATTGCTTATTTTTCAGCAACCTGCCAGTACCTAAGATGGCCGCAAATAGGTAGAGGGGGGAGGGTTAAAGAAAATATATAATTAAGAGAAAAAATAAATTAAAAAAAACCCTTTTATTTTTATATTGGCAGACTTTCTGCCAGTACTTAAGATGGGGGTGACCTTTGGGGGGAGGGAAGAGAGGTGTTTGAGAGGGGTCAGAGAGGGATCAGGGGGTGGAATGTGTCAGGTGGGAGGCTGTAACCCCTTCACTGCTGGGTATAATACAAGTGTGGTGCACAGCAGCATTTAGTGACCTTCAAATTATCTAAAACCAATGCCAAAGACAAATATGTCTGCTATTTCTGAACAAAGGGGATCCCAGAGAAACATTTACAATTATAATTGCACAAGCTGTTTGTAAATAATTTCCGTGAGAAACCTAAAATTGTGAAAAAGTTAACAATATTTTTTTATTTGCTCGCATTTGGCGGAGAAATGGTGGCATGAAATATACCAAAATGTGACTAGAGCATTACTTTGGGTCGTCTACTAAAAAAAATAAAATATATAGTTTTGATAGGTTAAAAAAAAGAGGCTCTATTTGTTTAAATGTAGCGATAGCAAAAACAGAATTTATGTTTACCTGATAAATTACTTTCTCCAACGGTGTGTCCGGTCCACGGCGTCATCCTTACTTGTGGGATATTCTCTTCCCCAACAGGAAATGGCAAAGAGCCCAGCAAAGCTGGTCACATGATCCCTCCTAGGCTCCGCCTACCCCAGTCATTCGACCGACGTCAAGGAGGAATATTTGCATAGGAGAAACCATATGGTACCGTGGTGACTGTAGTTAAAGAAAATAAATTATCAGACCTGATTAAAAAACCAGGGCGGGCCGTGGACCGGACACACCGTTGGAGAAAGTAATTTATCAGGTAAACATAAATTCTGTTTTCTCCAACATAGGTGTGTCCGGTCCACGGCGTCATCCTTACTTGTGGGAACCAATACCAAAGCTTTAGGACACGGATGAAGGGAGGGAGCAAATCAGGTCACCTAAATGGAAGGCACCACGGCTTGCAAAACCTTTCTCCCAAAAATAGCCTCAGAAGAAGCAAAAGTATCAAACTTGTAAAATTTGGTAAAAGTGTGCAGTGAAGACCAAGTCGCTGCCCTACATATCTGATCAACAGAAGCCTCGTTCTTGAAGGCCCATGTGGAAGCCACAGCCCTAGTGGAATGAGCTGTGATTCTTTCGGGAGGCTGCCGTCCGGCAGTCTCGTAAGCCAATCTGATGATGCTTTTGATCCAAAAAGAGAGAGAGGTAGAAGTTGCTTTTTGACCTCTCCTTTTACCGGAATAAACAACAAACAAGGAAGATGTTTGTCTAAAATCCTTTGTAGCATCTAAATAGAATTTTAGAGCGCGAACAACATCCAAATTGTGCAACAAACGTTCCTTCTTTGAAACTGGTTTCGGACACAGAGAAGGTACGATAATCTCCTGGTTAATGTTTTTGTTAGAAACAACTTTTGGAAGAAAACCAGGTTTAGTACGTAAAACCACCTTATCTGCATGGAACACCAGATAAGGAGGAGAACACTGCAGAGCAGATAATTCTGAAACTCTTCTGGCAGAAGAAATTGCAACTAAAAACAAAACTTTCCAAGATAATAATTTAATATCAACGGAATGCAAGGGTTCAAACGGAACCCCCTGAAGAACTGAAAGAACTAAATTGAGACTCCAAGGAGGAGTCAAAGGTTTGTAAACAGGCTTAATTCTAACCAGAGCCTGAACAAAGGCTTGAACATCTGGCACAGCAGCCAGTTTTTTGTGAAGTAACACCGACAAGGCAGAAATCTGTCCCTTCAGGGAACTTGCAGATAATCCTTTTTCCAATCCTTCTTGAAGGAAGGATAGAATCCTAGGAATCTTAACCTTGTCCCAAGGGAATCCTTTAGATTCACACCAACAGATATATTTTTTCCAAATTTTGTGGTAAATCTTTCTAGTTACAGGCTTTCTGGCCTGAACAAGAGTATCAATAACAGAATCTGAGAACCCTCGCTTCGATAAAATCAAGCGTTCAATCTCCAAGCAGTCAGCTGGAGTGAAACCAGATTCGGATGTTCGAACGGACCCTGAACAAGAAGGTCTCGTCTCAAAGGTAGCTTCCAAGGTGGAGCCGATGACATATTCACCAGATCTGCATACCAAGTCCTGCGTGGCCACGCAGGAGCTATCAAGATCACCGACGCCCTCTCCTGATTGATCCTGGCTACCAGCCTGGGGATGAGAGGAAACGGTGGGAACACATAAGCTAGTTTGAAGGTCCAAGGTGCTACTAGTGCATCCACTAGAGCCGCCTTGGGATCCCTGGATCTGGACCCGTAGCAAGGAACTTTGAAGTTCTGACGAGAGGCCATCAGATCCATGTCTGGAATGCCCCACAGCTGAGTGACTTGGGCAAAGATTTCCGGATGGAGTTCCCACTCCCCCGGATGCAATGTCTGACGACTCAGAAAATCCGCTTCCCAATTTTCCACTCCTGGGATGTGGATAGCAGACAGGTGGCAGGAGTGAGACTCCGCCCATAGAATGATTTTGGTCACTTCTTCCATCGCTAGGGAACTCCTTGTTCCCCCCTGATGGTTGATGTACGCAACAGTTGTCATGTTGTCTGATTGAAACCGTATGAACTTGGCCCTCGCTAGCTGAGGCCAAGCCTTGAGAGCATTGAATATCGCTCTCAGTTCCAGAATATTTATCGGTAGAAGAGATTCTTCCCGAGACCAAAGACCCTGAGCTTTCAGGGATCCCCAGACCGCGCCCCAGCCCATCAGACTGGCGTCGGTCGTGACAATGACCCACTCTGGTCTGCGGAATGTCATCCCTTGTGACAGGTTGTCCAGGGACAGCCACCAACGGAGTGAGTCTCTGGTCCTCTGATTTACTTGTATCTTCGGAGACAAGTCTGTATAGTCCCCAGTCCACTGACTGAGCATGCACAGTTGTAATGGTCTTAGATGAATGCGCGCAAAAGGAACTATGTCCATTGCCGCTACCATCAACCCGATCACTTCCATGCACTGAGCTATGGAAGGAAGAGGAACGGAATGAAGTATCCGACAAGAGTCTAGAAGTTTTGTTTTTCTGGCCTCTGTTAGAAAAATCCTCATTTCTAAGGAGTCTATAATTGTTCCCAAGAAGGGAACCCTTGTTGACGGGGATAGAGAACTCTTTTCCACGTTCACTTTCCATCCGTGAGATCTGAGAAAGGCCAGGACGATGTCCGTGTGAGCCTTTGCTTGAGGAAGGGACGACGCTTGAATCAGAATGTCGTCCAAGTAAGGTACTACAGCAATGCCCCTTGGTCTTAGCACAGCTAGAAGGGACCCTAGTACCTTTGTGAAAATCCTTGGAGCAGTGGCTAATCCGAAAGGAAGCGCCACGAACTGGTAATGTTTGTCCAGGAATGCGAACCTTAGGAACCGATGATGTTCCTTGTGGATAGGAATATGTAGATACGCATCCTTTAAATCCACCGTGGTCATGAATTGACCTTCCTGGATGGAAGGAAGAATAGTTCGAATGGTTTCCATCTTGAACGATGGAACCTTGAGAAACTTGTTTAAGATCTTGAGATCTAAGATTGGTCTGAACGTTCCCTCTTTTTTGGGAACTATGAACAGATTGGAGTAGAACCCCATCCCTTGTTCTCTTAATGGAACAGGATGAATCACTCCCATTTTTAACAGGTCTTCTACACAATGTAAGAATGCCTGTCCTTTTATGTGGTCTGAAGACAACTGAGACCTGTGGAACCTCCCCCTTGGGGGAAGTCCCTTGAATTCCAGAAGATAACCTTGGGAGACTATTTCTAGCGCCCAAGGATCCAGAACATCTCTTGCCCAAGCCTGAGCGAAGAGAGAGAGTCTGCCCCCCACCAGATCCGGTTCCGGATCGGGGGCCAACATTTCATGCAGTCTTGGTAGCAGTGGCAGGTTTCTTGGCCTGCTTTCCCTTGTTCCAGCCTTGCATTGGTCTCCAAGCTGGCTTGGCTTGAGAAGTATTACCCTCTTGCTTAGAGGACGTAGCACCTTGGGCTGGTCCGTTTCTACGAAAGGGACGAAAATTAGGTTTATTTTTTGCCTTGAAAGGCCGATCCTGAGGAAGGGCGTGGCCCTTACCCCCAGTGATATCAGAGATAATCTCTTTCAAGTCAGGGCCAAACAGCGTTTTCCCCTTGAAAGGAATGTTAAGTAGCTTGTTCTTGGAAGACGCATCAGCCGACCAAGATTTCAACCAAAGCGCTCTGCGCGCCACAATAGCAAACCCAGAATTCTTAGCCGCTAACCTAGCCAATTGCAAAGTGGCGTCTAGGGTGAAAGAATTAGCCAATTTGAGAGCATTGATTCTGTCCATAATCTCCTCATAAGGAGGAGAATCACTATCGACCGCCTTTATCAGCTCATCGAACCAGAAACATGCGGCTGTAGCGACAGGGACAATGCATGAAATTGGTTGTAGAAGGTAACCCTGCTGAACAAACATCTTTTTAAGCAAACCTTCTAATTTTTTATCCATAGGATCTTTGAAAGCACAACTATCCTCTATGGGTATAGTGGTGCGTTTGTTTAAAGTGGAAACCGCTCCCTCGACCTTGGGGACTGTCTGCCATAAGTCCTTTCTGGGGTCGACCATAGGAAACAATTTTTTAAATATGGGGGGAGGGACGAAAGGAATACCGGGCCTTTCCCATTCTTTATTAACAATGTCCGCCACCCGCTTGGGTATAGGAAAAGCTTCTGGGAGCCCCGGCACCTCTAGGAACTTGTCCATTTTACATAGTTTCTCTGGGATGACCAACTTGTCACAATCATCCAGAGTGGATAATACCTCCTTAAGCAGAATGCGGAGATGTTCCAACTTAAATTTAAATGCAATCACATCAGGTTCAGCCTGTTGAGAAATGTTCCCTGAATCAGTAATTTCTCCCTCAGACAAAACCTCCCTGGCCCCATCAGACTGGGTTAGGGGCCCTTCAGAGATATTAATATCAGCGTCGTCATGCTCTTCAGTATCTAAAACAGAGCAGCCGCGCTTACGCTGACAAGTGTTCATTTTGGCTAAAATGTTTTTGACAGAATTATCCATTACAGCCGTTAATTGTTGCATAGTAAGGAGTATTGGCGCGCTAGATGTACTAGGGGCCTCCTGAGTGGGCAAGACTCGTGTAGACGAAGGAGGGAATGATGCAGTACCATGCTTACTCCCCTCACTTGAGGAATCATCTTGGGCATCATTGTCATTATCACATAAATCACATTTATTTAAATGAATAGGAATTCTGGCTTCCCCACATTCAGAACACAGTCTATCTGGTAGTTCAGACATGTTAAACAGGCATAAACTTGATAACAAAGTACAAAAAACGTTTTAAAATAAAACCGTTACTGTCACTTTAAATTTTAAACTGAACACACTTTATTACTGCAATTGCGAAAAAACATGAAGGAATTGTTCAAAATTCACCAAATTTTCACCACAGTGTCTTAAAGCCTTAAAAGTATTGCACACCAAATTTGGAAGCTTTAACCCTTAAAATAACGGAACCGGAGCCGTTTTTAAACTTTAACCCCTTTACAGTCCCTGGTATCTGCTTTGCTGAGACCCAACCAAGCCCAAAGGGGAATACGATACCAAATGACGCCTTCAGAAAGTCTTTTCTAAGTATCAGAGCTCCTCACACATGCGACTGCATGCCATGCCTCTCAAAAACAAGTGCGCCACACCGGCGCGAAAATGAGGCTCTGCTTATGCTTTGGGAAAGCCCCTAAGGAATAAGGTGTCTAATACAGTGCCTGCCGATATTATTATATCAAAATACCCAGATAAAATGATTCCTCAAGGCTAAATATGTGTTAATAATGAATCGATTTAGCCCAGAAAAAGTCTACAGTTTTAATAAGCCCTTGTGAAGCCCTTATTTACGATCGTAATAAACATGGCTTACCGGATCCCATAGGGAAAATGACAGCTTCCAGCATTACATCGTCTTGTTAGAATGTGTCATACCTCAAGCAGCAAGAGACTGCACACTGTTCCCCCAACTGAAGTTAATTGCTCTCAACAGTCCTGTGTGGAACAGCCATGGATTTTAGTTACGGTTGCTAAAATCATTTTCCTCATACAAACAGAAATCTTCATCTCTTTTCTGTTTCTGAGTAAATAGTACATACCAGCACTATTTCAAAATAACAAACTCTTGATTGAATAAGAAAAACTACAGTTAAACACTAAAAAACTCTAAGCCATCTCCGTGGAGATGTTGCCTGTACAACGGCAAAGAGAATGACTGGGGTAGGCGGAGCCTAGGAGGGATCATGTGACCAGCTTTGCTGGGCTCTTTGCCATTTCCTGTTGGGGAAGAGAATATCCCACAAGTAAGGATGACGCCGTGGACCGGACACACCTATGTTGGAGAAAATGCTCTGGTCTTTTAGGGAAGTTTTTGTCTGAAGTGCCCGGTTCTTAAGGGGTTAATAGCTGTACTGCCTGCTTGTCAAACTATATAAATAAATGATCTTACTGAGAGGCAGATGGGGATTATTAAACAACAAAAAAAGTATGTTTTTTTATTTACAGGTCTACTAGCTCATTAGAGAGGAAAGCAGCTAAAAGCTTTAAGAACATTAATTTCCATTCACCTAGTGGTCTGGTTTACAAATGAAGCTTGGCTATAAACAGTATACAGAATGAGTGATCTACATACTTACACACATGCATATACTTAGTATGCATTAAGTGTGTGTGTACACACACACATATACTGTATATATACACAAAGTATATATACTGTGTGTGTGTGTATATATATATATATATATATATATATATATATATATATATATATATATATATATATATATATATATATATATATAAATAATTGTGTATTAATATAAAAATATAACTAAGCTTTATAAGTAAATCAGACTGCATGATGAAGAAACCAGTGTTTGGGAAGCTTGTAGCTGTTTAGTTATCTATAAAATGTTTTATTATGTGTAGCAAAACACCATTAAAATATATTTTGCACTTGAAAACTGTGTTGTTTTTATTCCAAATGTCACTCTTGTATCTCTCTCTATCTTTCCCAAGAAGCTCAGAAATAACCGACCACACCCCCTTTCTAAACTCACTGTGTTTGGGACTCCCTGAAACAGCTCTAGCCTCTTGGCAGGCCTGGACTGGCCATAGGACATACAGGGCAAATGTCTGGTTGGCCTTTAAATGCTTGAGCTTATTTATGGTCAAAGTCCAGTCCTGCCTCTTGGTCCCAGCTAATCTCTGGAAAATATTGAAAGGCCTGACAAAGAGGCTTTGAGTGGATTCAATAAACATACTCAAAAATAATTTTAAGGGGTATGTCCATGGTCTGCAAAATAATGCAAATTTTGCTAACAAAACAGCATCTTAACTGGTTGTAATACATTTATTTTGTGGATCCTTTGCAGTGCATTGTGACTGCTGACATATGCACTAATAGAAAACTAGTTTTAAGTGTATCATAACACTTCCTTGTTTTCTCAGTTTCACAAAATAATTTATATTTCTATCTAATCCACTGGCTAACATGGTACATATATTGTACGTAACTATATAACTATGTTTAAGCTCTACAGTAATAGCAAACACACATGTATTGTATGTAACTATATAACCTCTACAGAAGAGTACACACATATATTATATGTTACTATATAACCTCTACAGTAATAGCAAACACATACAGTATATTGTATGTAACTATAAAACTATGTGTAACCTCTACAGTAAGAGAATATACATATATTGTACGTAACTATATAACCTCTACAGAAGAGTACACACATATATTGTATGTAACTATATAACCTCTACAGAAGAGTACACACATATATTGTACGTAACTATATAACCTCTACAGTAAGAGAACACACATATATTGTATGCAACTATAAAACTATGTAACCTCTACAGTAAGAGTACACACATATATTGTATGTAACTATATGACTATGTGTAACCTCTACAGTAAGAGTACACACATATATTGTATGTAACTATAAAACTATGTGTAACCTCTACAGTAAGAGTACACACATATATTGTACGTAACTATATAACCTCTACAGTAAGAGAACACACATATATTGTATGTAACTATAAAAATATGTAACCTCTACAGTAAGAGTACACACATATATTGTATGTAACTATATAACTATGTGTAACCTCTACAGTAAGAGTACACACATATATTGTATGTAACTATATAAGTATGTGTAACCTCTACAGTAAGAGTATACACATATATTGTATGTAACTATATAACTATGTGTAACCTCTACAGTAAGAGCATACACATATATTGTATGTAACTATATAACTATGTGTAACCTCTACAGTAAGAGTATACACATATATTGTATGTAACTATATAACTATGTGTAACCTCTACAGTAAGAGTACACACATATATTGTATGTAACTATATAACTATGTGTAACCTCTACAGTAAGAGTACATACATATATTGTATATAACTATATAACTATGTAACCTCTACAGTAAGGGTATACACATATATTGTATGTAACTATATAACTATGTGTAACCTATACAGAAGGGTACACACATATATTGTATGTAACTATATAACTATGTGTAACCTCTACAGTAAGAATACACACAAATATTGTATGTAACTATATAACTGTGTAACCTCTACAGAAGGGTACACACATACAGTATATTGTATGTAAGTAAATAACCTCTACAGAAGAGTACACACATATATTGTATATAACTAAATAACTATGTGTAACCTCTACAGAAGAGGACACACATATATTGTATGTTACTATATAACCTCTACAGTAAGATAACACACATATATTGTATGTAACTATATAACTACGTGTAACCACTACAGAAGAGTACATACATATATTGTATGTTACTATATAACCTCTACAGCAAGAGAACACACATATATTGTATGTAACTATATAACTATGTGTAACCTCTACAGAAGAGTACACACATATATTGTATGTAACTATATAACCTCTACAGAAGAGTACACACATATATTGTATGTAACTATATAACTATGTGTACCCTCTACAGTAAGAGTACACACATATATTGTATGTAACTATATAACTATGTGTAAGCGTTACAGTAAGAGTATACACATATATTGTATGTAACTATATAACAATGTGTAACCTCTACAGAAGGGTACACACATACAGTATATTGTATGTAAGTGTATAACCTCTACAGAAGAGTACACACATATATTGTATATAACTAAATAACTATGTGTAACCTCTACAGAAGAGGACACACATATATTGTATGTTACTATATAACCTCTACAGTAAGATAACACACATATAATGTATGTAACTATATAACTACGTGTAACCTCTACTGTAGAGTACACACATATATTGTATGTTACTATATAACTTCTACAGCAAGAGAACACACATATATTGTATGTAACTATATAATTATGTGTAACCTCTACAGAAGAGTACACACATATATTGTATGTAACTATATAACCTCTACAGAAGAGTACACACATATATTGTATGTAACTATATAACTATGTGTAACCTCTACAGAAGAGTACACACATATATTGTATGTAACTATATAACTATGTGTAACCTCTACAGAAGAGTACACACATATATTCTATGTTACTATATAACCTCTACAGCAAGAGAACACACATATATTGTATGTAACTATATAACTATGTGTAACCTCTACAGTAAGAGTACACACATATATTGTATGTAACTAAATAACTATGTGTAACCTCTATAGAAGAGTACACACATATATTGTATGTAACTATATAACTATGTGTAAGCTTTACAGTAAGAGTATACACATATATTGTATGTAACTATATAACTATGTGTAACCTCTACAGAAGGGTACACACATATATTGTATGTAACTATATAACTATGTGTAACCTCTACAGAAGAGTACACACATATATTGTATCTAACTATATAACCTCTACAGTAAGAGTACACATGTATACTGTATGTAACTATATGACTATGTGTAACCTCTACAGTAAGAGTACACACATATTGTATGTAACTGTATAACTATGTCTAGCCTCTACAGAAGAGTACACACATATATTGTATGTAACTATATAACCTCTACAGTAAGAGTACACACATATATTGTATGTAACTATATAACTATGTGTAACCTCTACAGTAAGAGTACACACATATATTGTATGTAACTAAATAACTATGTGTAACCTCTACAGAAGAGTACACATATATATTGTATGTAACTATATAACCTCTACAGTAAGAGTACACACATATATTGTATGTAACTATACAACTATGTGTAACCCGTAAGAGTACACACATATATTGTATGTAACTAAATAACTATGTGTAACCTCTACAGAAGAGTACACATATATATTGTATGCAACTATATAACCTCTACAGAAGAGTACACACATATATTGTATGTAACTATATAACTATGTGTAACCCGTAAGAGTACACACATATATTGTATGTAACTATATAACTATGTGTAACCTCTACCATAAGAGTACACACACATATTGTATATAACTATATAACTATGTGTAACCTCTACCGTAAGAGTACACACATATATTGTATGTAACTATATAACTATGTGTAACCTCTACCGTAAGAGTACATACATATATTGTATGTAACTATATAACTATGTGTAACCTCTACCGTAGGAGTACACACATATATTGTATGTAACTATATAACTATGTGTAACCTCTACCGTAAGAGTACACACATATATTGTATGTAACTATATAACTATGTGTAACCTCTACCGTAAGAGTACACACATATATTGTATGTAACTATATTACTATGTGTAACCTCTACCATAAGAGTACACACATATATTGTATGTAACTATATAACTATGTGTAACCTCTACCGTAAGAGTACACACATATATTGTATATAACTATTTAACCTCTACTGTAAGACTACACACATATAATGTATATAACTGTTTAACCTCTACTGTAAGAGTACACGCATATATTGTATGTAACTATATAACTATTTAACCTCTACTGTAAGACTACACACATATAATGTATATAACTGTTTAACCTCTACTGTAAGAGTACACACATATATTGTATGTAACTATATAACTATTTAACCTCTACTGTAAGACTACACACATATAATGTATATAACTATTTAACCTCTACTGTAAGACTACACAAATATAATGTATATAACTGTTTAACCTCTACTGTAAGAGTACACACATATATTGTATGTAACTATATAACTATTTAACCTCTACTGTAAGACTACACACATATAATGTATATAACTATTTAACCTCTACTGTAAGAGTACACGCATATATTGTAGGTAAACAAGGGCTCAAAATTTTAAGTCCTAAGCTACTAGCCAGAGCAAAATGTCACTCGCCACTTCTGATCACACCCACTACACACCCACTACTCCACCTCTCTTTCAATATGTTTAGCCATTGTGAAACATCTTATTGTGCAGTCATTTTTAATATTGTTTTTATTTTATATCATAACAAAGTAAATAATGCTACATACAGTAATAAATTAACAAAAATAAGTGCATAGCATATGCAAGACCAACTAGGTTTTTTGGGGAAGACAACAGCTGGATGGAAAAAGGAAGCTGTTGAACTGAGGGAATGCAGAGGCTGCTGACAGTCATTAAAGGTCACAGCAGACCTGGAGTTTTTATTTAAATAATTATTATTATTATTTTTCTCTCCACTCTCTCACTTTTCTTCTCCATTCCCTCTCCCTGCCCCTGTTTACCCTCTCAGAAGTAACAATCTAAGCACTAATGGGGTCCCTACAACTCTAGAGGAATAACCTTTCATGGATATATATTATCCCTTTAGATAATATTTTTAGCACATAGCCCAAAATGTGTGTCAATGCTGCAGTAGGAGTGTACATTTTGCAAATACAGGGCTCGATTACAAGTTGGGTGCTACATTATCACATTTGCATTGCTGACAAAGTAAAGTGCCCACAATGTGCTAACTTTGCTACTTACAACAACCCACAGTGAGTGAATGTTGATTCAACTTCACTCACCAACTTTTACTAGCCACAGTTAAATTTCCACTCGCCAATGGCTAGTGGAAGTTTTGAGCCCTGATATAACCTCTACGGTAAGAGTAGACACACATATTGTATGTAACCATATAACTATTGTACTGTAATAATTAGTAGGATTTCCAGAAATATTTTTTTAAGGACAACCTCAGAAATGCTGAGGTTACAACTGCAGACCCACTTTGTTAAATTATACCTTCATGGCTACTTCATTAAATCATTTGACTACAGACTAATTAGAAACATAAAATGGAATAGTCAGTAATAATACTGGTAAACAGTAAATGGATTAAATCTTAGATGTAGCAGCCTGCTCTGTCTTAATAAATACATGCAAGGTGCAAAACATAGGTAAAAATGCAAATGAAAAAGAAGCAAACATATGGCTTAAAATGTATTGACTACAATATGAGCAGTATCACTCATTACTAGCAACAGGACTAATCACATTTTAATGAAAGCCCCTAACAGGACAAGACATGCTTAGAGGAGCAAAAAACTTGCCAGGAGTATTCCTATTGTCAGAGTTTGTACAAACGGGATAAAGTTACAAAACAGGACCATGCTGTAAGTAAGACACCAGTCATGTTGCAGTAAAAAAGTAAAACTCTTCACAAATATGTTTAAATGATTACACAACAGTGACATTGCACATGCATATTGCATGCATTATTTTAAAAAATATTAATGGGACACCAAAACCTTTGTTTAAGGTACTGCGTTTACTTAGCAATGTTGTGACGTCCTCAAAGGTGTCATCTTGTGAAGGAAACGCTCTGCATGGCACAGTAAGTCTTATAGCAAAGGGACAATCCAGCACAAACAAATCTTCTGCGTGTTTGTGACCCCAGAATAGTTTACTAAGCAAATTTGTACGTAGGGCTAGATTGCAAGTGGAGCGCTAATTTATCGTTTGCCTGTTTGCAGGGGCGAGATAAAGTAACCAGCCATTACAACTGCACTATAGTACAGGGTAAATTGAATTTTCAAATGGCTCTTTTTGTTTGTTTTTTTGCTTTTTCCATACTGTCACAACTTTTTCGGAATTGGAGTTGTATTCTCTGACAATTTTTGTGATCCACAAAAAAACATTTTGGGGTTTCATCTTCCTATAATGGAATAAAATCAAGGGCTCTCTCAGAAGGAAACTTTTCTTCCCATTTACAGCAAGGAGGAGGTTTCCTCCAAATCATTCTACTCTTACTTCAGAAACAAACCTATCTGTTTACATTACAGTGAAATAAAGTTGTACTTTGGTTCTTTAATTCCCAGGACATTTTTGTTTTGTCTAACTCACCATAAACACGATTTCAGATTTGGTCATTTGCATATTTAAACTTGAAAGGAAAATGTGTCTGTCTATAATAGTAAGCTGGAAATTAGCAGTAATACGGAAGATTATCACATTTGCTGCAAATATTCGGTTAACAGACAGGCAGTTATGAGCAAAAGGCACATTTTTGTGAGTATTAGGAACATTCTTCTTTATTTAATATCTGATGTTCATGTTAGCAGAATTTTGAAATGTGTTTTTTTTTTTGTATTGTAAACACTGCATAACATCATAGCAAAGAAAATATATATATAAAAAGTATATCCGTAAGGATGGAAACTTCTAAAAAGATAAGGAAGCACAACTGGGCAGCAGGTAATTCTGAAACTGCTATTATTCATAAGCTATTTTATTTTAAACTTAAAAAAATATACATATAAATATAGTTTATAAAACCGCATGCATCTGAGGGCGATCCAACCTCATATATATAGTCCGCTTAAGCTCTAAGTGCACTACGCAGGTAAACTTCAATGCAAATAAATAGTATCTAAATTGTTTTGCACACAAAATTATGAAAAATAGCATCTTTTTCAACAACTATGGCTTACGTATGAAGGAAATAAATACTGTGTTTGTGAGATTTTAAGGGACATAAAGCTGCAATGCTCTAATGCACTAACACATTTTCAGGTTAAGTTACTACTTGAACATATTTTTGTGTTTAACCCCCTGAAAAGAGAACTGGCAATACTGAGCTCAACCCAGCCAATGGTTCGTGACAATTCACATATGCAGCCCCTGATTTGCTCATCAGTCGTGTTTAGCTCTCGCCAAGTAGTGCATTACCTTTACCTGTCTTTAGCAGACTCTAACTATGTGTTTATCTCTTTAGCAGGGTTTATAGGTATAGACAAGCAATAGTGCAATAGGAAAATGCTTTAACGCATTAGAGCGTCTGCTTATTGCAACAAGTCGCTTTAATCAGTTTTAGGTATCATGCTATTTATTTGCTTTGGGTCTCCATAAAAATATAGCATGCTTATAGGAGACGTAAAAAAATACAAAATCCATTAGGGCGTGTCATTTGTGGTAAACAAGCAATATAACACTGTTTTGCATCTATAAAAGATGCACAGCAGCATCAACGACGTGAGGTAAGAAAGGGCTATGGGTAAACTGTATGTACAAGCAGTAGCTACTCAGATTACACATAACCACTGAGTACTCTGCATATTAGAAGAAGTGTTTTAAAGTTCAAAATGAAAATGTAAAATTGTAAGGCATATAAGTAGAACACAGATTGATCAAAACTGTGACTCGTTCCTTCCCCAGTCTTCAAGGGGCGGCATATTCCCAATCATTTGTCTTTTTTGTCATCTCTTCATTTGCATCGAAATCTGGCCACCAAGTAAGCTATGCTGAGGAACAGCCAGACAATCAGTAAGTTTGGACTGAGTGCTAGTAAAGGAATAGAATAAAGGAGGCTGGGGTCTAGCCTGAAATCTCGAATCGGAACCAAGCCACTCAAGTTCTTCTGGGTGACTATTTCTCTTGTTCCAATGCTGTGAAGAGGACATGGTTTGGAGTGTAGCAAAAAATGGATCATGGGAATTCAAATTAAGAGTACATATATAATGGAGAAAACAAAAAAAGAAAATATGACATATAAATGATAACAAAAGGATAGAAAGAGACACACACAAAGGAGATATAACAAAATAAAATTGGCAAATTATTGGAGAGAAGAGAGAGAACAAAAAAAGATACTCGTAAGAATAAAGATCAATAGAGAGAGTAAAATAAAACAAATCAAGGTTGGATGTTTTTCATGTCTGCTCTTAGGGTGGATGGGAACTGGTCCAAGCTGCCATGCATCATGCTGCAAAGCAATGGCCGACAAGCCAGGCGTTTGTGGACAACCACTGAACAATTTGACCCTTTCTTTATCACAACACTAACAAACAGCTGTGGCTCACTGACATTTTAGCTTTAATAAGATAAAGGTCCCATTAGTAACTGTGAAGAATAAAATGTTCTCTGGAATCACTCTGGAATATAATTACCAATTATAAATGTGCTTCTTCACCTTATTTAAACAAAATCTGTGCCTAGCAAGATAACCTTGCTTTAATAATAACGGTGTCTGCTAGAATACACATTAAAAGACACTCTCTTTGTTGTATCCAAAAGAGCATTTAACAATATATATATTTTTTTTTTAACAGAAGTTACTTTGCTAAATTTACTAGTGTTTCAGTTTCATACTTGTAAAGCTTTATCCCTGCTGTAGTACCCTAGACCTGTCAGCCAATAAGCAGTGCATTGTGCACAAACATGCATTTCCTTTTTTATTTTCAATACACATTTAAACAGCTTTACTTAAAAAAACTAACACCTAGATTACGAGTTTTGCGTTAGAGGCTGTGCGGTGCTAACAAGCAGTTTATGCTCACCGCTCACTTACAGACAGCGCTGGTATTAAGGGTTTTTTACAACCCAGATAAGAAGTGAGCGTTGAGCAAAATTTTGCTCCTTACCGCACTCCAATACCAGCGCTGCTTACGTTAGCGGTGAGCTGGTGTAATGTGCTCATGCATGATTTCCCCATAGGAATCAACTGGCTGAAAAAAAAGTCTAACACCTGCAAAAAAGCAAAGCGTAAAACTCCTTAACGCAGCCCCATTGATTCCTATGGGGAAATACATTTTATGTCTAACCCAACACCCTAACATGAACCCCGAGTCTAAACACCCCTAATCTGCTGTCCCTGACATCGCTGCAACCTACATTATGTTATTAACCCCTAATCTGCCACTCCGGACACCGCCACCACCTACATTATACTTATGAACCCCTAATCTGCTGCCCCCAACATCGCCGACACCTACATTATATTTATTAACCCCTAATCTGCCGCCCCAATGTCGCCGCCACCTACCTACATTTATTAACCCCTAATCTGCTGCCCCCAATGTCGCCACCACTATAATAAACATATTAACCCCTAAACCGCCACACTCCCGCCTCGCAAACATTAGTTAAACATTATTAACCCCTAATCTGCCGGCCCTAACATCGCCGCCACCTACCTACATTTATTAACCCCTAATCTGCCGTCCCCAACATTGCCGCCACTATATTAAAGTTATTAACCCCTAAACCTAAGTCTAACCCTAACCCTAACACCCCCTAACTTAAATATAATTAAAAGAAATCTAAATAAAATTACTATAATTAACTAAATTATTCTTATTTAAAACTAAATACTTACCTGTAAAATAAACCCTAAGCTAGCTACAATATAACTAAGTTACATTGTAGCTATCTTAGGTTTTATTTTTATTTTACAGGCAAGTTTGTATTTATTTTAACTAGGTACAATAGTTATTAAATAGTTACTAACAATTCAATAAACACCTAGCTAAAATAAATACAAAAGTACCTGTAAAATAAAACCTAACCTAAGTTACAATTACACCTAACACTACACTATAATTAAATTATTTCCCTAAATTAAATACAATTAAATACAATTAAGTACAAAAAAAACAAACACTAAATTACAGAAAATAATAAACAAATTACAAGATTTTTAAACTAATTACACCTAATCTAATCCCCCCTAACAAAATAAAAAAGCCCCCCAAAATAAAAAAAGCCCTACCCTACACTAAATTACAAATAGCCCTTAAAAGGGCCGCCTTTTGCAGGGCATTGCCCCAAAGTAATCAGCTCTTTTACCTGTAAAAAAAATTACAAATCCCCTCCCCAACATTAAAACCCACCACCCACACAACCAACCCTACTCTAAAACCCACCCAATACCCCCTTAAAAAGACCTAACACTAATCCCTCGAAGATCACCTTACCGGGAGAAGTCTTCATCCAAGCCGGGTGAAGTGGTCCTCCAGACGGCATCTTCTATCTTCATCCATCCGGCGCGGGTCCATCTTCAAGACATCCGACGCGGTGCATCCTCTTCTGATGACGGCTAAGACTGAATGAAGGTTCCTTTAAATGACGTCATCCAAGATGGCGTCCCATCAATTCCGATTGGCTGATAGAATTCTATCAGCCAATCGGAATTAAGGTAGAAAAAATCCTATTGGCTGATGCAATCAGCCAATAGGATTGAGCTCGCATTCTATTGACTGTTCCAATCAGCCAATAGAATGCAAGCTCAATCCTATTGGATGATTGCATCAGCCAATAGGATTTTTTCTACCTTAATTCCGATCAGCCAATTGGAATTGAAGGGACGCCATCTTGTATGACGTCATTTAAAGGAACCTTCATTCAGTCTTAGCCGTCGTCAGAAGAGGATGCTCCGCGTCTGATGTCTTGAAGATGGACCCGCTCCGCATGGATGAAGATAGAAGATGCCGTCTGGATGAAGACTTCTGCCCGTTTGGAGGACCACTTCGCCAGCTTGGATGAAGACTTCTCCCGGCTTCGTTGAGGACTTCGGCCCGGTTGGATGAAGACTTCTCCCGGTAAGGTGATCGTCAAGGGGTTAGTGTTAGTTTTTCTGAAGGGGGTATTGGGTGGGTTTTAGAGTAGGGTTGGTTGTGTGGGTGGTGAGTTTTAATGTTGGGGGGATTTGTAATTTTTTTTTACAGGTAAAAGAGCTAATTACTTTGGGGCAATGCCCGCAAAAGGCTCTTTGAAGGGCTATTTGTAATTTAGTGTAGGGTAGGGCTTTTTTCATTTTGGGGGGGCTTTTTTATTTTGTTGGGTGTAATTAGTTTAAAAATCTTGTAATTTGTTTATTATTTTCTGTAATTTAGTGTTTTTTTTTGTACTTTAGATAATTTAATTTAATTGCATTTAATTTAGGGAAATAATTTAATTGTAGTGTAGTGTTAGGTGTTATTGTAACTTAGGTTAGGTTTTATTTTACAGGTACTTTTGTATTTATTTTAGCTAGGTGGATATTAAATAGTTAATAACTATTTAATAACTATTTTACCTAGTTAAAATAAATACAAACTTGCCTGTAAAATAAAAATAAATCCTAAGATAGCTACAATGTAACTATTAGTTATATTGTAGCTAGCTTAGGGTTTATTTTACAGGTAAGTATTTAGTTTTAAATAGGAATAATTTAGTTAATTATAGTAATTTTATTTAGATTTCTTTTAATTATATTTAAGTTAGGGGGTGTTAGGTTTAGGGTTAGACTTAGGTTTAGGGGTTAATAACTTTAATATAGTGGCGGCAGCGTAGGGGGCAGCAGATTAGGGGGTTAATAAATGTAGGCAGGTGGCGTCAATGTTAGGGACGGCAGATTAGGGGTTAATAATATTTAACTAGTGTTTGTGATGCGGGAGTGCGGCGGTTTAGGGGTTAATATATTATTATAATGGCGGTGATGTCTTGTTCGGCAGATTAGGGGTTACAAATTTTATTTTAGTGTTTGCGATGTGGGGGGGCCTCGGTTTAGGGGTTAATAGGTAGTTTATGGGTGTTAGTGTACTTTTTAGCACTTTAGTTAAGAGTTTTATGCTACGGCGTTGTAGTGTAAAACTCTTAACTACTGACTTTAAAATGCGGTACCAGTCTTGACAGGAGAGAGTGTACCGCTCACTTTTTGTCAGACTCGTAATACTGGCGCTATGCAAGTCCCATTGAAAAAAGAGGATACGCAATTTACGTAAGTAGATTTGCGGTATTTCCAAGTCTGGCCAAAAAAGTGAGTGGTACACCTGTACCTGCAGGACTCGTAATACCAGCGGGCATTAAAAAGGAGCGTTAGGACCAGCCAACTCTGCTTTTTAAGCCTAACGCAAAACTCGTAATCTAGCCGTAAGTCCCTAAATATGTAGGTATTTTAGATACAAAATTACTTTTATTCTCATTAATGTTTCCAGGGACAGTAAAGTCAAAATGGATTCAGAGTGCAATTTTTTAATTTACTTCTATCATCCAGTTTGCTTTGTTTTCTTGGTATCCGTTGTTTAACAGTAAATGTAGATGGGCTCATAGGACTTTGTATAGCACTGTTTGCATATAGTGCCACATACACATTTAAGTAATGATAAATCCTAGCATTTGTGAAATTCTAGGATTTACCAGTGCTACAAATAAAGGAGATTTTCAGTCATGAATTATAAAAAACTTCATGCTGAAAGTTCCTTCATTTGCAGCGAGTTTATGCCAAGCTGAGCACCTCAGGCTACCCATGCCAAAATGCTATTTCCTCAATGAGGTGAAGTTTCCACCTCTTAGCCAATAGCCATGCAGATCAATTGGCAATATGCTGGATGGCTAGCACGCTACTGGTTAAGAGGTGAACACATCACCTCCTTGAGGAAATAGCATTTTGCTGTGTGCAGCCGGAGGCACTCAGCTTGGCATAAACTTGCTCCAAATAAAGAAATTTCAGCATGAAGTTTTTTATACTTAATGACTGAAAATGTATTATTTGTAGCACTAGTAAATCCTAGAGTTTCAAAAACGCTAGGATTTACCATCACTTTAACACATCCCTAAGGTCCTACGAGTCTACCTAGGTTTGCCCTTCAGTAAAAGGATACTAATTAAACAAAATACATTTTTATAATAAAAGTAAATTGGAAAGTTATTTCAAATTGAATGCTCTCTCTAACTATACCTGTCCCTTTTGTCAATTGTAAAGATATAATGAAATTAACTTAACATTCATTTTTTTTAGACACAGCATATTTAACATATACAGTACGTATATATATATATGTCATAACATGACAAAAGGCTTCAACGACAAAAAAATATGTAAAAGGGCCCCTACACAAATAAGAATATATTTTGTAGCCAGGTAACCATTGTCACTCCCAATCAACACTTGCCTATAATACCAAAAATAGCACCTAGACTTCAGAGACGACCTGTTTTTTTTTCTTTTCAAATAAGAGGGTCTTTCTATATATTAGTTAGTTCTTAAGTACACTTAGACAGGATATCACCTAGCTATAATACCCTAAATAGTAAAAAATAAAGGTTTATTTTTGGCAAATAAATTATATTGGGGGTATTTATTTCTTTCATGTAATTAACAAGAGTCCATGAGCTAGTGACGTATGGGATATACATTCCTACCAGGAGGGGCAAAGTTTCCCAAACCTCAAAATGCCTATAAATACACCCCTCACCACACCCACAAATCAGTTTTACAAACTTTGCCTCCGATGGAGGTGGTGAAGTAAGTTTGTGCTAGATTCTACGTTGATATGCGCTCCGCAGCAAGTTGGAGCCCGGTTTTCCTCTCAGCGTGCAGTGAATGTCAGAGGGATGTGAGGAGAGTATTGCCTATTTGAATGCAGTGATCTCCTTCTACGGGGTCTATTTCATAAGGTTCTCTGTTATCGGTCGTAGAGATTCATCTCTTACCTCCCTTTTCAGATCGACGATATACTCTTATATATACCATTACCTCTGCTGATTCTCGTTTCAGTACTGGTTTGGCTTTCTACAAACATGTAGATGAGTGTCCTGGGGTAAGTAAGTCTTATTTTCTGTGACACTCTAAGCTATGGTTGGGCACTTTATTTATAAAGTTCTAAATATATGTATTCAAACATTTATTTGCCTTGACTCAGAATGTTCAACTTTCCTTATTTTCAGACAGTCAGTTTCATATTTGGGATTATGCATTGAATTATCATATTTTTCTTACCTCAAAAATTTGACTTTTTTCCCTGTGGGCTGTTAGGCTCGCGGGGGCTGAAAATGCTTCATTTTATTGCGTCATTCTTGGCGCAGATTTTTTTTTTGGGCGCAAAAATTCTTTTCCGTTTCCGGCGTCATACGTGTCGCCGGAAGTTACGTCATTTTTTGACGTTATTTTGCGCCAAAAATGTCGGCGTTCCGGATGTGGCGTCATTTTTGGCGCCAAAAGCATTTAGGCGCCAAATAATGTGGGCGTCTTATTTGGCGCTAAAAAATATGGGCGTCGCTTTTGTCTCCACATTATTTCAGTCTCATTTTTCATTGCTTCTGGTTGCTAGAAGCTTGATATTTGGCATTCTTTCCCATTCCTGAAACTGTCTTATAAGGAATTTGATCTATTTTGCTTTATATGTTGTTTTTTCTCTTACATATTGCAAGATGTCTCACGTTGCATCTGAGCCAGAAGATACTACAGGAAAATCACTGCCTGCTGGATCTACCAAAGCTAAGTGTTTCTGCTGTAAATTTTTGGTAGCTATTCCTCCAGCTGTTGTTTGTAATAATTGTCATGACAAACTTGTTAAAGCAGATAATATTTCCTTTAGTAATGTACCATTGCCTGTTGCAGTTCCCTCAACATCTAAGGTGCAGAATGTTCCTGATAACATAAGAGATTTCGTTTCTGAATCCATAAAGAAGGCTTTGTCTGTTATTTCTCCTTCTAGTAAATGTAAAAAGTCTTTTAAATCTTCTCTCTCTACAGATGAATTTTTAAATGAACACCATCATTCTGATTCTTTGGACTCTTCTGGTTCAGAGGATTCTATCTCAGAGATTGATGCTGATAAATCTTCATATTTATTTAAGATGGAATTTATTCGCTCTTTACTTAAAGAAGTACTAATTGCTTTAGAAATAGAGGATTCTAGTCCTCTTGATACTAATTCTATACGTTTGGATAAGGTTTTTAAAGCTCCTGCGGTTATTCCAGAAGTTTTTCCTGTTCCTAATGCTATTTCTGCAGTGATTTCCAAAGAATGGGATAAATTGGGTAATTCATTTACTCCTTCTAAACGTTTTAAGCAATTATATCCTGTTCCGCCTGACAGGTTAGAATTTTGGGACAAAATCCCTAAAGTTGATGGGGCTATTTCTACCCTTGCTAAACGTACTACTATTCCTACGTCAGATGGTACCTCGTTTAAGGATCCTTTAGATAGAAAAATTGAATCCTTTCTAAGAAAAGCTTATCTGTGTTCAGGTAATCTTCTTAGACCCGCTATATCTTTGGCTGATGTTGCTGCAGCTTCAACTTTTTGGTTGGAAACCCTAGCGCAACAAGTAGCAAATCGTGATTCTCATGATATTATTATTCTTCTTCAGCATGCTAATAATTTTATCTGTGATGCCATTTTTGATATTATTAGAGTTGATGTTAGGTTTATGTCTCTAGCTATCTTAGCCAGAAGAGCTTTATGGCTTAAGACTTGGAATGCTGATATGGCTTCTAAATCAACTCTACTTTCCATTTCTTTCCAGGGAAACAAATTATTTGGTTCTCAGTTGGATTCTATTATTTCAACTGTTACTGGTGGGAAAGGAACTTTTTTACCACAGGATAAAAAATCTAAAGGTAAAAACAGGGCTAACAATCGTTTTCGTTCCTTTCGTTTCAACAAAGAACAAAAGCCTGATCCTTCGTCCTCAGGAGCAGTATCAGTTTGGAAACCATCTCCAGTCTGGAATAAATCCAAGCCTGCTAGAAAGGCAAAGCCTGCTTCTAAGTTCACATGAAGGTACGGCCCTCATTCCAGTTCAGCTGGTAGGGGGCAGGTTACGTTTTTTCAAAGAAATTTGGATCAATTCTGTTCACAATCTTTGGATTCAGAGCATTGTTTCAGAAGGGTACAGAATTGGTTTCAAGATGAGACCTCCTGCAAAGAGATTTTTTCTTTCCCGTGTCCCAGTAAATCCAGTGAAAGCTCAAGCATTTCTGAATTGTGTTTCAGATCTAGAGTTGGCTGGAGTAATTATGCCAGTTCCAATTCCGGAACAGGGGATGGGGTTTTATTCAAATCTCTTCATTGTACCAAAGAAGGAGAATTCCTTCAGACCAGTTCTGGATCTAAAATTATTGAATCGTTATGTAAGGATACCAACGTTCAAGATGGTAACTGTAAGGACTATATTGCCTTTTGTTCAGCAAGGGAATTATATGTCCACAATAGATTTACAGGATGCATATCTGCATATTCCGATTCATCCAGATCATTTTCAGTTCCTGAGATTCTCTTTTCTAGACAAGCATTACCAATTTGTGGCTCTACCGTTTGGCCTTGCTACAGCTCCGAGAATTTTCACAAAGATTCTCGGTGCCCTTCTGTCTGTAATCAGAGAACAGGGTATTGTGGTATTTCCTTATTTGGACGATATCTTGGTACTTGCTCAGTCTTTACATTTAGCAGAGTCTCATACGAATCGACTTGTGTTGTTTCTTCAAGATCATGGTTGGAGGATCAATTTACCAAAAAGTTCTTTGATTCCTCAAACAAGGGTAACCTTTCTGGGTTTCCAGATAGATTCAGTGTCCATGACTCTGTCTTTAACAGACAAGAGACGTCTAAAATTGATTACAGCTTGTCGAAACCTTCAGTCTCAATCATTCCCTTCGGTAGCCTTATGCATGGAAATTCTAGGTCTTATGACTGCTGCATCGGACGCGATCCCCTTTGCT
This sequence comes from Bombina bombina, assembly GCF_027579735.1. Classification (NCBI taxonomy): domain Eukaryota; kingdom Metazoa; phylum Chordata; class Amphibia; order Anura; family Bombinatoridae; genus Bombina; species Bombina bombina. The sequence goes on along the minus strand of NC_069501.1, from coordinate 793,898,787 downwards.
CGTTTTCACATGCGACCTCTTCAGCTCTGTATGCTGAACCAATGGTGCAGGGATTACACGAAGATATATCAATTAATATCCTTAAAACCGATTGTTCGACACTCTCTAACGTGGTGGACAGATCACCATCGTTTAATTCAGGGGGCTTCTTTTGTTCTTCCGACCTGGACTGTAATTTCAACAGATGCAAGTCTCACAGGTTGGGGAGCTGTGTGGGGATCTCTGACGGCACAGGGAGTTTGGGAATCTCAGGAGGTGAGATTACCGATCAATATTTTGGAACTCCGTGCAATTTTCAG